>NC_069503.1:1130003670-1130181170 GCF_027579735.1 Bombina bombina
TATCAGTGCAGGCAGTGGTAGGTCAACGTTTTTTATTGAAAATATTTTTTTATTTTTTTTTTAAGCTGGGCCCCCACCCTCGGGGACCCGGTCGCAGTTGCGAACTCTGCACCCCCTTTAGTTTTATCCCTGTTTCATGTCCCTTTAATGGTCCTTTAAAATAGTAGAAACTGAATCCTGCAGTGTAGTCTCTCAAGTGCAGTAAGTGAAATGTGTGTTTGTGGGTGGGTGCTTTGTCCAACTGGAATACCAGTACTTGTTTGTCACGGACATGATACCTAAAATAAAGATCATAGGTAATCAGGCTATCTCTCTGGGGTCCAACCGCAGAATTTCTATAGGAGTGATCCTTTGAACTGTACTGCTTGTTACTGTGGTATCTGGATCCATGACATAGTTATACTACGTATTGTGTGCAAGACTATTCTCATGAAGTTGAGCAGGTTAAAGGGGCACTACACCCAAATGTTTTCTTTCATGATTCAGATAGAGCAGCAATTTTCTAATTTTCTCCTATTATCAATTTTTCTTTGTTCTCTTGCTATCTTTTTTTGGAAAAAAAAAACAGGAATCTAAGCTAAGAAGCCGGCCCATTTTCAGTTCAGAACCCTCGATAGCGCTTGCGGATTGGTGGCTACATTTAGAAAAAAAAATTGGGGTTTGTATCCCTTTAAGGTGTGTCGTAATTGGGGAAAAATGACAGTGTTGGGAACTGCTCTAGTGTCCGTCATGTCAGAGGAGGAATATGTCCGTGTATGTCGCCTTCTCTTGCAGCTTCCTGTGCTTGTGCTAAAGGGGAAATATTCCTCCTTGAATAAATATTGCAGTGAAAATAGTGCTTATTTCTCACTTGTGCTTTTATTTAAGATATTCTTACCTGCTCATTGAAACTTTCTGTTTGAATTGATTCTGATTATGGGATCTGTAGATTTAATCACAGAGGGCAACATGTCTATGTAGTTTAGACAGAACTATATGGAACCCTATACAGTTATCTCTTGTAAATAAATTGTAAACAACATCATTTATATTAAGACTAGTGAGTAATGTTTGTAGCACATGCTGAGATAATGAGACATTCAGGTGACTACATTTGAAATATACCATGGGTAACAGTTTAAATAAATCGCTTCTATGACTCGGTGTGTTTGAAATTAAAGTTAAAGGGACATTGAAACTCAAAAAATGTATATGAAAGAGACACAACTAAATTCTGATTTGAAAAATATTCTAAAGCTATTTTAATGGATATGGTAACTTTCAGGAAATTGGTACTTAAAGGGATAGTCTAGTCAAATTTAAACCTTCATGATTCAGATAGAGCATACAATTTTAAACACCTTTCTAACACCCCTATTATTAATTTTTCTTCGTTCGTTTGCTCTATTTATTTGTATAAGCAAGAATGTAAGCTAAGAAGCCGGCCCATTTTTTGTTCAGAACCTGGGTAGTGCTTGATGATTGGTGTCTTAAATGTATCCACCAATCAATAAGTGCTACCCAGGGTGCTGAACCGAATATGGGCTAGCTTCTAAGCTTACATTCTTGCTTTTTTCAAATATAGATACTAAGAGAATGAAGAAAAATTGATAATCGGAGTAAGTTAGAAAGTTGCTTAAAATTGCACCTCTATCTGAATCATGAAAGTTTAGTTTTGAATAGACTGTCCCTTTAAGGATCAGTTGCTTACTAGCAGGTGAGGCCAAATTGGAGCCCTTTTTAGAAATAAATCTTGAGGTTAGGTAACGTACAACAAATGCTGATCCTAGCAATCGATTACGGGTATGTACGGTGTGTATGCGTCTGCGCCTCAGATCCATCTCAGTAAACTTACAACTCTCTATAACTTGTTATGCTGATTTGTCGTGCAACGTGATTACAAAACTCATCATTGTGATGTTATAAGAACTAAACTGGCTCTCTCTAGACGCTTTATTCACTTCTCTTGCCTTGTCTATAACCACTATTCTGAGAACCTCCTGCGCTACCTGAGCAGTATGCTCACCTCTGCTCCCCACTCCCCCTATAACGTAAGGTCCTCTTTGTCCACTCTCTTCTCTATTCCCCTTTACAACAATGAAGTTGGTTGGTCAGCGTTCTTATTCAGAGCTCCTCAACTGTGAAATAACCTTCTGGAAAGAACCAAATCCTCCAGAAACCTGAGATCCTTAAAAATAAATGTCTCTCTATCTTTTTATAAAGAAATCAATCCAGTAAAGCAAATTATAAAAATACCTATCTATGAATACCTATGTAAAAATGTAACTATTTGTACTATATGTAATGTATTGCTGGCATATCCCAGTACTTACTTGAAAACAAAACAAATCTCAACGTATACATAAATAATTAATTCATTAAAATCCCACCTTTTATATTGTTAGGCAGGGAGACGCCTTTACAAGCAAAAAACAATTTTTTTTAACTATCTGCTACATGGAAAGATTTTGAAGCCAAATAATAACTAAAAGCCTCCCTATTATTTTTTTAAATAGATTGTATCGATCCTTAGAACAGCTTCATGCATATGCCAAGCATTCATAAATATTCTACAGCTAATTGTTGACTGTTCCAAAAATCCTCTTCCCTTCCTATACACAGCAATTTAACCAGAATATTTATACGGGACGTTTTTGTCAGTTTATGTACAGAATGATGCTAAATTCATGTGCAATCTGTGTTGTTGCAGAGCCACCACAAACCACAAAGTCAAGGAAACTGTGGCGCTTGAACTGAGCTACGTCAACTCAAATCTGCAGCTTTTGAAGGAGGAACTGGAGGAACTCAACAGCTCTGTTGAAGTCTACCAAAATGAAAGGTAAGTATCACATTTATTGTCAGTCTATAAGGCAGAGAGTAGGCTTCTATGTGCTTGCTGTGAATAAGCACGTTTATTATATTCTAACCAATCTGATCACTTCTAGACTTTGCTACCTTAAAACAAAAGATTTTTATTATATAAGAAAAACATAATTTATGTAAGAACTTACCTGATAAATTCATTTCTTTCATATTGGCAAGAGTCCATGAGCTAGTGACGTATGGGATATACAATCCTACCAGGAGGGGCAAAGTTTCCCAAGCCTCAAAATGCCTATAAATACACCCCTCACCACACCCACAATTCAGTTTAACGAATAGCCAAGTAGTGGGGTGATAAAGAAAGGAGTAATAAGCATCAACAAAGGAATTTGGAAATAATTGTGCTGTATACAAAAAAATCATAACCACCATAAAAAAGGGTGGGCCTCATGGACTCTTGCCAATATGAAAGAAATGAATTTATCAGGTAAGTTCTTACATAAATTATGTTTTCTTTCATGTAATTGGCAAGAGTCCATGAGCTAGTGACGTATGGGATAGCAATACCCAAGATGTGGAACTCCACGCAAGAGTCACTAGAGAGAGAGGGATACAAATAAAAACAGCCATTTTCCGCTGAAAAAATTAATCCACAACCCAAAAAATAAGTTTATTCTCCTAAATGAAAGGAAAAACTTAAATCAAAAGCAGAAGAATCAAACTGAAACAGCTACCCGATGAACTTTTCTACCAAAGACTGCTTCTGAAGAAGCAAACACATCAAAACGGTATAATTTAGTAAATGTATGCAAAGAAGACCAAGTTTCTGCTTGCAAATCTGATCAACTGAAGCTTCATTCTTAAAAGCCCACGAAGTAGAGACTGATCTAGTAGAATGAGCTGTAATTCTCTGAGGTGGGGCTTGACCCGACTACAAATAAACTTGATGAATCAAAAACTTTAACCACAAAGCCAAGGAAACAGCAGAAGCCTTCTGACCTTTCCTAGAACCAGAAAAGATAACAAATAGACTAGAAGTCTTCCTGAAATATTTAGTAGCTTCAACATAATATTTCAAAGCGCTTACCACATCCAAAGAATGTAAGGATCTCTCCAAAGAATTCTTAGGATTAGGACACAAGGAATGAACAACAATTTCTCCATTAATGTTGTTAGAATTCACAACCTTTGGTAAGAATTTAAATGAAGTCCGCAAAACCGCCTTATCCTGATGGAAAATCAGAAAAGGAGATTCACAAGAGAGAGCGGATAATTCAGAAACTCTTCTAGCAGAAGAGATGGCTAAAAGAAACAACACTTTCCAAGAAAGTAGTTTAATGTCCAAAGAATGCATAGGCTCAAACAGAGGAGCCTGTAAAGCCTTCAAAACTAAATTAAAACTCCAGGGAGGAGAACCAAAGCCTGCACAAAACAATGAATATCAGGAAGTTTAGCAATCTTTCTTTGAAATAAAAGGAACTTGCAGACAAATCTTTATCCAAACCATCCTGAAGAAACTGTAAAATTCTATGAATTCTAAAAGAATGCCAAAAGAATTTATGAGAAGAACACCATGAAATGTAAGTCTTCCAAACTCGATAATAAATCTTTCTAGAAACAGATTTACGAGCCTGTAACATAGTATTAATCACTGAGTCAGAGAAACCTCTATGACTAAGCACTAAGCGTTCAATCTCCATACCTTTTAAATTTAATGATTTGAGATCCTGATGGATCCTGACGGACCTTGAGATAGAAGATCTGGCCTTAATGGAAGTGGCCAAGGTTGGCAACTGGACATTCGGACAAGATCCGCATACCAAAACCTGTGAGGCCATGCTGGAGCTACCAGCAGCACAAACAATTGTTCCATGATGATCTTGGAGATCACTCTTCGAAGAAGAACTAGAGGCGGGAAAATATAAGCAGGTTGATAACACCAAGGAAGTGTCAATGCATCTACTGCTTCCGCCTGAGGATCCCTGGACCTGGACAGGTACCTGGGAAGTTTTTTGTTTAGATGAGATGCCATCAGATCTATTTCTGGAAGCCTCCACATCTGAACAATTTGAGAAAACACATCTGGGTGGAGAGACCATTCTCCCCGATGTTAAGTCTGACGACTGAGGTAATCCGCTTCCTAATTGTCTATACCTGGGATATGAACCACAGAAATTAGACAGGCGCTGGATTCCGCCCAGGCAAGTATCCAAGATAATTCTTTCATAACTTGAGGACTGTGAGTCCCACCCTGATGATTGAAATATGCCACAGTTGTGACATTGTCTGTCAGAAAACAAATGAATGGTTCTCTCTTTAACAGAGGCCAAAACTGAAGAGCCCTGAGAATCGCACAGAGTTCCAAAATATTGATTGGTAATCTCGCCTCTTGAGATTTCCAAACCCCTTGTGCTGTCAGAGATCCCCAAACAGTTCCCCAACCTGAAATACTCGCATCTGTTGTGATCACAGTCCAGGTTGGACAGACGAAAAAGGCCCCTAAAATTATACAATGGTGATCTAACCACCAAGTCAGAGAAAGTCGAACATTGGGATTTAAGGATATTAATTGTGATATCTTTGTATATTCCCTGCACCATTGGTTCAGCATACAAAGCTGGAGAGGTCTCATATGAAAACGAGCAAGGGGATCGCGTCCGATGCTGCAGTCATGAGACCTAAAACTTCCATGCACATCGCTACTGAAGGGAATGACAGAGACTGAAGGTTCCGACAGGCTGCAACCAATTTCAAACGTCTCTTGTCTGTTAGAGACAAAGTCAGGGACACCGAATCTATCTGGAAACCTAAAAAGGTTACCCTTGTCTGAGGAATCAATTGACTTTTTGGTAAATTGATCCTCCAACCATGTCTACGAAGAAACAACACTAGTTGATTCGTGTAAGATTCTGCAGAACGTAAAGACTGAGCGAGTACCAAGATATCGTCCAAATAAGGAAACACCGCAATACCCCGCTCTCTGATTACAGAGAGTAGGGCACCTAGAACCTTTGAAAAGATTCTTGGAGCTGTCGCTAGGCCAAAAGGAAGAGCAACCAATTGGTAATGCTTGTCTAGAAAAGAGAATCTCAGGAAGTGATAATGATCTGGATGAATCGGCATATGAAGATATGCATCCTGTAAGTCTATTGTGGACATGTAATGCCCTTGCTGAACAAAAAGCAGAATAGTCCTTATAGTCACCATTTTGAAAGTTGGTACTCTTACATATCGATTCAAAATCTTTAGATCCAAAACTGGTCTGAATGAATTCTCTTTCTTTGGAACAATGAATAGATTTGAATAAAACCCCAGACCCTGTTCCTGAAACTCCAGGTCTGAAACACACTTCAGAAAAGCCTGAGCCTTTACTGGGTTTACCGGAATGCGTGAGAGAAAAAATCTTCTCACAGGCGGTCTTACTCTGAATCCTATTCTGTACCCCTGAGAGACAATACTCTGAATCCAATGATTTTGGACCGAATTGATCCAAACATCTTTGTAAAATTTTAATCTGCCCCCTACCAGCTGAGCTGGAATGAGGGCCGCACCTTCATGTGCACTTGGGGGCTGGTTTTGATCTCTTAAATGGCTTGGATTTATTCCAATTTGAAGAAGGTTTCCAATTGGAAGCAGATTCCTTGGGGGAAGAATTAGGTTTCTGTTTCTTATTTTGACGAAAGGAACGAAAACGGTTAAAAGCTTTAGATTTGCCCTTAGGTTTTCTTCTGTTATGTGTGATCAGTCCACGGGTCATCATTACTTCTGGGATATAACTCCTCCCCAACAGGAAATGCAAGAGGATTCACCCAGCAGAGCTGCATATAGCTCCTCCCCTCTACGTCACTTCCAGTCATTCTCTTGCACCCAGCAACTAGATAGGATGTGTGAGAGGACTATGGTGATTATACTTAGTTTTTATAACTTCAATCAAAAGTTTGTTATTTTACAATAGCACCGGAGCGTGTTATTACCTCTCTGGCAGAGTTTGAAGAAGAATCTACCAGAGTTTTTACTATGATTTTAACCGGAGTAGTTAAGATCATATTGCTGTTTCTCGGCCATCTGAGGGAGGTAAAAGCTTCAGATCAGGGGACAGCGGGCAGATGAATCTGCATTGAGGTATGTAGCAGTTTTTATTTTCTGAATGGAATTGATGAGAAAATCCTGCCATACCGTTATAATGACATGTATGTATACTCTACACTTCAGTATTCTGGGGATGGTATTTCACCGGAATTACTCTGTTAAAAGTACATTAAACCTTTTAATAGGTATTTATTATGTTAAACGTTTTTGCTGGAATGTAGAATCGTTTGCATTTTCTGAGGTACTGAGTGAATAAATATTTGGGCATTATTTTTCCACTTGGCAGTTGCTTGTTTTAATTGTGACAGTTTCGTTTCTCTCTCACTGCTGTGTGTGAGGGGGAGGGGCCGTTTTTGGCGCTCTTTGCTACGCATCAAAAAATTCCAGTCAGTTACTCTTGTATTTCCTGCATGATCCGGTTCATCTCTAACAGATCTCAGGGGTCTTCAAACTTCTTTGGAGGGAGGTAGATTCTCTCAGCAGAGCTGTGAGACTTATATATTGACTGTGATTAAAAACGTTGCTCTGTAATTTTTATGTTTCAAATTTAATTATTGTTACTTTACTAATGGGAACAAACCTTTGCTAAAAGTTGTGTTGTTTTTAAGGATTGATGCTATAACTGTTTTTCAGTTCATTATTTCAACTGTCATTTAATCGTTTAGTGCTCTTTGAGGCACAGTACGTTTTTGTTAAATAAGATTGTAACCAAGTTGCAAGTTTATTGCTAGTGTGTTAAACATGTCTGATTCAGAGGAAGATATCTGTGTCATTTGTTCCAATGCCAAGGTGGAGCCCAATAGAAATTTATGTACTAACTGTATTGATGCTACTTTAAATAAAAGCCAATCTGTACAAATTGAACAAATTTCACCAAACAGCGAGGGGAGAGTTATGCCGACTAACTCGCCTCACGTGTCAGTACCTGCATCTCCCGCCCGGGAGGTGCGTGATATTATGGCGCCTAGTACATCTGGGCGGCCATTACAGATAACATTACAAGATATGGCTACTGTTATGACTGAAGTTTTGGCTAAATTACCAGAACTAAGAGGCAAGCGTGATCACTCTGGGGTGAGAACAGAGTGCGCTGATAATACTAGGGCCATGTCTGATACTGCGTCACAGCTTGCAGAACATGAGGACGGAGAGCTTCATTCTGTGGGTGATGGTTCTGATCCAAACAGATTGGATTCAGATATTTCAAATTTTAAATTTAAATTGGAGAACCTCCGTGTATTACTAGGGGAGGTTTTAGCGGCTCTTAATGATTGTAACACTGTTGCAATACCAGAAAAATTGTGTAGGTTGGATAAATACTTTGCGGTACCCGGCGAGTACTGACGTTTTTCCTATACCTAAGAGACTAACTGAAATTGTTACTAAGGAGTGGGATAGACCCGGTGTGCCGTTCTCACCCCCTCCAATATTTAGAAAGATGTTTCCAATAGACGCCACCACACGGGACTTATGGCAAACGGTCCCTAAGGTGGAGGGAGCAGTTTCTACTTTAGCTAAGCGTACCACTATCCCGGTGGAGGATAGCTGTGCTTTTTCAGATCCAATGGATAAAAAATTAGAGGGTTACCTTAAGAAAATGTTTGTTCAACAAGGTTTTATATTGCAACCCCTTGCATGCATCGCGCCGATTACGGCTGCGGCAGCATTTTGGATTGAGTCTCTGGAAGAGAACCTTAGTTCAGCTACGCTGGACGACATTACGGACAGGCTTAGAGTCCTTAAACTAGCTAATTCATTCATTTCGGAGGCCGTAGTACATTTAACCAAACTTACGGCTAAGAACTCAGGATTCGCCATTCAGGCACGTAGGGCGCTGTGGCTAAAATCCTGGTCAGCTGATGTAACTTCTAAGTCCAAATTACTTAATATACCTTTCAAGGGGCAAACTTTATTTGGGCCCGGTTTGAAAGAAATTATCGCTGACATTACAGGAGGTAAGGGCCACGCCCTGCCTCAAGACAAAGCCAAAGCTAAGGCTAGACAGTCTAATTTTCGTCCCTTTCGGAATTTCAAAGCAGGAGCAGCATCAACTTCCACTGCACCAAAACAGGAAGGAGCTGTTGCTCGTTACAGACAAGGCTGGAAACCTAACCAGTCCTGGAACAAGGGCAAGCAGGCCAGGAAACCTGCTGCTGCCCCAAAGACAGCATGAACCGAGGGCCCCCGATCCGGGACCGGATCTAGTGGGGGGCAGACTCTCTCTCTTCGCCCAGGCCTGGGCAAGAGATGTTCAGGATCCCTGGGCGCTAGAGATCATATCTCAGGGATACCTTCTAGACTTCAAATTCTCTCCCCCAAGAGGGAGATTTCATCTGTCAAGGTTGTCAACAAACCAGATAAAGAAAGAAGCGTTTCTACGCTGTGTACAAGATCTGTTATTAATGGGAGTGATCCATCCGGTTCCGCGGTCGGAACAAGGACAAGGGTTTTACTCAAACCTGTTTGTGGTTCCCAAAAAAGAGGGAACTTTCAGGCCAATCTTGGATTTAAAGATCCTAAACAAATTCCTAAGAGTTCCATCGTTCAAAATGGAAACTATTCGGACAATCTTACCCATGATCCAAAAGGGTCAGTACATGACCACAGTGGATTTAAAGGATGCTTACCTTTACATACCGATTCACAAAGATCATTACCGGTATCTAAGGTTTGCCTTCTTAGACAGGCATTACCAGTTTGTAGCTCTTCCATTCGGATTGGCTACGGCTCCAAGAATCTTCACAAAGGTTCTGGGTGCCCTTCTGGCGGTACTAAGACCGCGAGGAATTTCGGTAGCTCCGTACCTAGACGACATTCTGATACAAGCTTCAAGCTTTCAAACTGCCAAGTCTCATACAGAGTTAGTTCTGGCATTTCTAAGGTCGCATGGATGGAAAGTGAACGAAAAGAAGAGTTCTCTTTTTCCTCTCACAAGAGTTCCATTCTTGGGGACTCTTATAGATTCTGTAGAAATGAAGATTTATCTGACAGAAGACAGATTAACAAAGCTTCTAAATGCATGCCGTGTCCTTCATTCCATTCAACTCCCGTCAGTAGCTCAATGCATGGAGGTGATCGGCTTAATGGTAGCAGCAATGGACATAGTACCCTTTGCACGTCTACATCTCAGACCGCTGCAATTGTGCATGCTGAGTCAGTGGAATGGGGATTACTCAGACTTGTCCCCTACTCTGAATCTGGATCAAGAGACCAGAAACTCTCTTCTATGGTGGCTTTCTCGGCCACATCTGTCCAGGGGGATGCCATTCAGCAGGCCGGACTGGACAATTGTAACAACAGACGCCAGCCTACTAGGTTGGGGCGCTGTCTGGAATTCTCTGAAGGCTCAGGGACAATGGAATCAGGAGGAAAGTCTCCTGCCAATAAACATTCTGGAATTAAGAGCAGTTCTCCATGCCCTTCTGGCTTGGCCCCAGTTAAAAACTCGGGGGTTCATCAGGTTTCAGTCGGACAACATCACGACTGTAGCTTACATCAACCATCAAGGAGGGACAAGAAGCTCCCTAGCAATGATGGAAGTATCAAAGATAATTCGCTGGGCAGAGTCTCACTCTTGCCACCTGTCAGCAATCCACATCCCGGGAGTGGAGAACTGGGAGGCGGATTTCTTGAGTCGCCAGACTTTTCATCCGGGGGAGTGGGAACTTCATCCGGAGGTCTTTGCCCAAATACTTCGACGTTGGGGCAAACCAGAGATAGATCTCATGGCGTCTCGCCAGAACGCCAAACTTCCTCGCTACGGGTCCAGATCCAGGGATCCGGGAGCGGTTCTGATAGATGCCTTGACAGCACCTTGGAACTTCGGGATGGCTTATGTGTTTCCACCCTTCTCGCTGCTTCCTCGATTGATTGCCAAAATCAAACAGGAGAGAGCATCAGTGATTCTAATAGCGCCTGCATGGCCACGCAGGACTTGGTATGCAGATCTAGTGGACATGTCATCCTGTCCGCCTTGGTCTCTACCTCTAAGACAGGACCTTCTGATACAGGGTCCATTCAAACATCAAAATCTAACTTCTCTGAAGCTGACTGCTTGGAAATTGAACGCTTGATTTTATCAAAACGTGGTTTTTCTGAGTCGGTTATTGATACCCTGATACAGGCTAGGAAGCCTGTTACCAGAAGGATTTACCATAAGATATGGCGTAAATACCTATACTGGTGTGAATCCAAGGGTTACTCCTGGAGTAAGGTTAGGATTCCTAGGATATTGTCCTTTCTACAAGAAGGTTTAGAAAAGGGTTTATCGGCTAGCTCATTAAAGGGACAGATCTCAGCTCTGTCCATCTTGTTACACAGGCGTCTGTCAGAAAATCCAGACGTCCAGGCCTTTTGTCAGGCTTTAGCTAGGATCAAGCCTGTGTTTAAAACTGTTGCTCCGCCATGGAGTTTAAACTTAGTTCTTAACGTTTTACAGGGTGTTCCGTTTGAACCCCTTCATTCCATTGATATAAAATTGTTATCTTGGAAAGTTCTGTTTTTAATGGCTATTTCCTCGGCTCGAAGAGTCTCTGAGCTATCAGCCTTACATTGTGATTCTCCTTATCTGATTTTTCACTCAGACAAGGTAGTTCTGCGTACTAAACCTGGGTTCTTACCTAAGGTAGTCACTAACAGGAATATCAATCAAGAGATTGTTGTTCCATCCTTGTGTCCAAATCCTTCTTCAAAGAAGGAACGTCTTCTACACAATCTGGATGTAGTTCGTGCCCTCAAGTTCTACTTGCAGGCAACTAAGGATTTTCGACAAACGTCTTCCCTGTTTGTCGTGTATTCTGGTCAGAGGAGAGGTCATAAGGCTTCGGCTACCTCTCTCTCCTTCTGGCTTCGTAGCATAATTCGTTTAGCCTATGAGACTGCTGGACAGCAGCCTCCTGAAAGAATTACAGCTCATTCTACTAGAGCTGTGGCTTCCACTTGGGCCTTTAAGAATGAGGCCTCTGTTGAACAGATTTGCAAGGCTGCAACTTGGTCTTCGCTTCATACTTTTTCCAAATTTTACAAATTTGACACTTTTGCTTCTTCGGAGGCTATTTTTGGGAGAAAGGTTCTTCAGGCAGTGGTTCCTTCTGTATAATGAGCCTGCCTATCCCTCCCGTCATCCGTGTACTTTTGCTTTGGTATTGGTATCCCAGAAGTAATGATGACCCGTGGACTGATCACACATAACAGAAGAAAACATAATTTATGCTTACCTGATAAATTCCTTTCTTCTGTTGTGTGATCAGTCCACGGCCCGCCCTGTTTTAAGGCAGGTAAATATCTTTTAAATTATACTCCAGTCACCACTTCACCCTTGTTTTCTCCTTTCTCGTTGATTCTTGGTCGAATGACTGGGAGTGACGTAGAGGGGAGGAGCTATATGCAGCTCTGCTGGGTGAATCCTCTTGCATTTCCTGTTGGGGAGGAGTTATATCCCAGAAGTAATGATGACCCGTGGACTGATCACACAACAGAAGAAAGGAATTTATCAGGTAAGCATAAATTATGTTTTTTATCCTGAGGCAAAAAAACTCCCTTCCCCCCAGTAACAGTTGAAATTATTGAATCCAACTGAGAACCAAATAATTTATTACCTTGGAAAGAAAGAGATAGCAATCTGGATTTAGAAGTCATATCAGCATTCCAAAATTTGAGCCACAAAGCTCTTCTAGCTAAAATAGCTAAGGTTATAGATTTAACATAAATTTTGATAATATAAAAAATGGCATCACAAATGAAATTATTAGCATGTTGAATCAGCTTAACAATTCTAGACAAATCATGATCCGATACTTGTTGCGCTCAAGTATCCAACCAAAAAGTTGAAGCAGCTGCAACATCAGCCAAAGAAATTGCAGGCAAAGAAGATGACCTGAATATAAATAAGCTTTCCTTAGATAAGATTCAAGTTTCCTATCTAAAGGATCTTTAAAAGAAGTACTATCTTTAGTAGGAATAGTAGTATGTTTAGCAAGAGTAGAGAGAGTCCCATCAACTTTGGGGATCTTTTCCCAATACTCCAATCTAACTTCTGGCAAAGGATACAATTTTTTAAACCTTGAAGAAGGAATACAAGAAGTACCAGGCTTATTCCATTCCTTTGAAATCATATCAGAAATAGCATCAGGAACTGGAAAAACCTCTGGAATAACCACAGGAGGTTTATAAACAGAATTTAAACGTTTACTAGTTTTAATATCAAGAGGACTAGTTTCCTCCATATCCAATGTAATCAACACTTCTTTTAACAAATAACGAATATACTACAATTTAAATAAATAAGAGGATTTATCAGTGTCAATATCTGAGGCAGGATCTTCTGAATCGGATAGATCCTTATCAGAGAAGGATAATTCAGTATGTTGCTGGTCATTTGAAATTTCATCAACCTTATGAGGCGTTTTAAAAGACCTTTTACATTTATTAGAAGGCGGAATGGCAGACAAAGCCTTCTGAATAGAATCAGAAATAAATTCTTTTAAATTTACAGGTATATCTTGTGCATTATATGTTGAGGGAATAGCAACAGGTAATGAACTACTACTGATGGATACATTATCTGCATGTAAAAGTTTATCATGACAACTATTACAAACCACAGCTGGAGGTATAATCTCCACAAGTTTACAACAAATGCACTTAGCTTTGGTAGAACTGTTATCAGGCAGCAGGGATCCAGCAGTAAATTCTGAGACAGGAACATATTGAGTCATCTTGCAAATGTAAGAGAAAAAATTCAACATATAAAGCAAAATTATCAATTTCCTTATATGGCAGTTTCAGGAATGGGAAAAAATGCAAACAGAATAGCCCTCTGACATAGAAAAAGGCAAGAGGCAAATAGGAATGGGGTCTAAAATAATGAAAATATTTAGCGCCAAGTATGATGCACAACAAACAGAAAAATATTTTTTGGCGCCAAAAACGTCCAGAAACGACACACTTGCGTCATAGATGACGCAATCTTGTGAAAGGACCCGACGTCAACTAAGACGCGGGAAATGACAAATTTGCGTCAACGAAAGTAACTTTGCGCCAAAAAAATCTCGCACCAAGAATGACGCGATAAACGTTAGCATTTTGCGCCCTCGCGAGCCTAATTCTGCCCACGATTTAGAAAAATGACAGTCAATTGAAAAAAGACTACAAACCAGGTAAGAAATACATTTCTAATAAATGCATTTCCCAGATATGAAACTGACAGTCTGCAAAAGGAAATATACTGAAACCTGAATCATGGCAAATATAAGTACAATACATATATTTAAAACTTTATATAAATACATAAAGTGCCAAACCATAGCTGAGAGTGTCTTAAGTAATGAAAACATACTTACCTGAAGACACCAATCTACATATAGCAGATAGCCAAACCAGTTCTGAAACGGTTATCAGTAGAGGTAATGGAATATGAGAGTATATCGTCGATCTGAAAAGGGAGGTAGGAGATTAATCTCTACGACCGATAACAGAGAACCTATGAAATAGATCCCTGTGAGGAAAACCATTGCATTCAATAGGTGATACTTCTTTCACATCCCTCTGACATTCACTGTACTCTGAGAGGAAACGGTCTTCAAAAAAGCTGAGAAGCGCATATCAACGTAGAAATCTTAGCACAAACTTACTTCACCACCTCCATAGGAGGCAAAGTTTGTAAAACTGAATTGTGGGTGTGGTAAGGGGTGTATTTATAGGCATTTTGAGGTTTGGGAAACTTTGCCCCTCCTGGTAGGATTGTATATCCCATACGTCACTAGCTCATGGACTCTTGCCAATTACATGAAAGAAATAAAGTTGTAGGAAGGAAACCTCCTGCAACAAAAAGAAAAAAGGCTATAGTGAATTATCACTAAAGTAAGTGACTCAAGATACAAGGTAACTCGAAGAAAAGAGAGTATTGAGATTAGTGATACAATGGAAACCCCAGTCTAGGAGTGAGATATAATGGTAGGATAGAAGGGAGGATAGAAAGGGGTAGGGCATAAAGAGAGTAATGAGATTAGTGATAGAAGAGAAGCCCCAGTCTAGGAGTGAGATATGATAGGATAGGAGGGAGGATAGACAGGGGTAGGACATAAAGACAGTAATGAGATTAGTGATACAAGGGAAGCCTCAGTCTAGGAGTGAGATATGATAGGATAGGAGGTAGGATAGACAGGGGTAGGACATAAAGACTTTAATGAGATTAGTGATACAAGGGAAGCCCCAGTCTAGGAGTGAGATATGATAGGATAGGAGGGAGGATAGACAGTGGTAGGGCATACAGAGAGTAATGAGATTAGTGATTCAAGGGAAACCCCAGTCTAGGAGTGAGATATGATAGGATAGGAGGGAGGATAGACAGGGGTAGGACATAAAGACAGTAATGAGATTAGTGATACAAGGGAAGCCCCAGTCTAGGAGTGAGATATGATAGGATAGGAGGGAGGATAGACAGTGGTAGGGCATACAGAGAGTAATGAGATTAGTGATTCAAGGGAAACCCCAGTCTAGGAGTGAGATATGATAGGATAGGAGGGAGGATAGACAGGGGTAGGACATAAAGACAGAATAATGAGATTAGTGATACAAGGGAAGCCCCAGTCTAGGAGTGAGATATAATGATAGGATAGGAGGGAGGATAGACAGGGGTAGGACATAAAGAGAGTAATGAGATTAGTGATACAAGGGAAGCCCCAGTCTAGGAGTTAGATATAATGATAGGATAGGAGGGAGAGGAGACAGGGGTAGGACATAAAGACAGTAATGAGATTAGTGATACAAGGGAAGCCCCAGTCTAGGAGTGAGATATGATAGGATAGGAGGGAGGATAGACAGTGGTAGTGCATACAGAGAGTAATGAGATTAGTGATTCAAGGGAAACCCCAGTCTAGGAGTGAGATATGATAGGATAGGGGGGAGGATAGACAGGGGTAGGACATAAAGACAGAATAATGAGATTAGTGATACAAGTGAAGCCCCAGTCTAGGAGTGAGATATGATAGGATAGGAGGGAGGATAGACAGAGGTAGGACATAAAAAGAGTAATGAGATTAGTGATACAAGGGAAGCCCCAGTCTAGGAGTTAGATATAATGATAGGATAGGAGGGAGAGGAGACAGGGGTAGGACATAAAGAGAGTAATGAGCTTAGTGATACCAGTCTTGGAGTGAGATATGATAGGATAGGAGGGAGGATAGACAGGGGTAGGAAATAAAGAGAGAGTAATGAAATTAGTGATACAAGGGAAGCCCCAGTCTAGGAGTGAGATAGGATAGAAGGGAAGATAGGCAGGAGTAGGGCATAAAGAGAGTAATGAGATTAGTGATATAAGGGACGTACCAGTCTAGGAATGAGATATGATAGGATAGGAGGGAGGATAGACAAGGGTAGTACATAAAGACAGTAATGAGATTAGTGATACAAGGAAAGCCCTAGTCTAGGAGTGAGATATGATAGGATAGGAGGGAGAAGAGACAAGGGTAGGACATAAAGAGAGTAATGAGATTAGTGATACAAGGGAAGCCCCTGTCTAGGAGTGAGATATGATAGGATAGGAGGGAGAATAGACAGGGGTAGGACATAAAGACAGTAATGATATTAGTGATAGAAGAGAAGCCCCAGTCTAGGAGTGAGATATGACGGGATAGGAGGGAGGATAGACAGGGGTAGGACATAAAGACAGTAATGAGATTAGTGATACAAGGGAAGCCCCAGTCTAGGAGTGAGATGTGATAGGATAGGAGGGAGAATAGACAGGGGTAGGGCATAAAGAGAGTAATGAGATTAGTGATAGTAGGGAAGCCCCTGTCTAGGAGTGAGATATGATAGGATAGGAGGGAGAATAGACAGGGGTAGGACATAAAGACAGTAATGATATTAGTGATAGAAGAGAAGCCCCAGTCTAGGAGTGAGATATAATGACGGGATAGGAGGGAGGATAGACAGGGGTAGGACATAAAGACAGTAATGAGATTAGTGATACAAGGGAAGCCCCAGTCTAGGAGTGAGATATAATGATAGGATAGAAGGGAGGATAGAAAGGGGTAGGGCATAAAGAGAGTAATGAGATTAGTGATAGAAGAGAAGCCCCAGTCTAGGAGTGAGATATGATAGGATAGGAGGGAGGATAGACAGGTGTTGGGCATAAAGATAGTAATGAGATTAGGGATAATGTAAATGGGTGACCAGGAGTGGAGGAAAAACACAGCTGCTCTGTATTGTAGACAAAGAATAGTCTAGCAGCTAAGACAAATAAATACATGAGGCTGATTGCGCAACAGGAAAGAAGTACTGAAGAAATGTTTTTTCTGCAACAGTATTTGTTTCCATCTTAATGGGAGGAGAGTCCAATGCTTCATTCATTTCTTGTGGGAAATAAGAACCTGGCCACCAGGTGGAGGCAAAGACACTCCAGCCAAAGGCTTAAATACCTCCCCCACTCCCCTCATCCCTAAGTCATTCTTTGCCTTTCGTCACAGGAGGTTGGCAGAGAAGTGTCAGAAGATTGGGAGTAGTCTCTTATGGAGGGTAGTACTCTTAGAAGTGGGACTGGAGTTTTAAGTAATTCTGTTGGCCTCTCAGTGAGATCATGGATGAAAGTTAGTCAGGAGAGTTGTCTCTGCGAAACCATCCCGACTCATATTAACAGCTCCTGGGCAATCAGCGTTGACGAGTTTCGCTGCCTGCCTTTAGTCTCTCAAGTACATGTCAGGAGCGATGCTACTAACCTGTCACACTTGAAGGGCTGTTTTCATATTTCACAGCGTAGATTCTGGTAAGATCGTTTATTTTATACACATATGATAACGCAAGAAGACAGGGTCACAGTGTGTCTCCTTATATCTGATAGAGTCAAGGGTTAATATCCCTGGACAGGGGATTATTGAACGGGGGGGGGGGGTTTATGCATAATATCTTTATTGTGTTAATGCTATGTCATGTGTGAGGTGAGGCTCTAGCAATGTGTGAACATTCAGGTGAAGATCAACGCTGCCTTTTTTTGGCGCATTTTCTTTATAGTGCAGGGGCGGTCCTGCATGACACTCCATGTGACCGGGTGTGGCCTCTTCAACTTCCTCTTTCCTGATCGGCATTTGTGCTGGAGATGTAACAGTTTCTCTGTGGTCCGGGTCATAGGAGGTGGTAAATGCCCCGGCCATTGGTGTATAAAGGGGCCATTTAATCTATCTCAGTCCGTATTAAAGGTGCATGCTATGGAGGACTCTGATATGTTAGAGGATACTCCCTGTTTAATTAAATCTAATACCTGTGTTTATTGTGAGGAGTAGATTAGCGATACAAGGGAAGCCCCAGTCTAGGAGTGAGATATAATAGGATAGGAGGGAGGATAGAGAGGGGTAGGGCATAAAGAGAGCAATGAGATTTGTGATACAAGGGAAGCCCCAGTCTAGGAGGGAGGATAGACAGGGATAGGGCATACAGAGAGTAATGAGATTAGTGATACAAGGGAAACCCCAGTCTATCAGTGAGATTTAATAATAGGATTGGAGGGAGGATAGACAGGGGTGGGACATAAAGAGAGTAATGAGATTAGTAATACAAGGGAAACCCCAGTCTAGGGGTTAGATATAATGATAGAATAGGAGGGAGGATAGACAGCGGTAGGGTATAAAGAGAGTAATGAGCTTAGTGATGTAAGGGAAGCCCCAGTCTAGGAGTGAGATATGACAGGATAGGAGGGAGGATAGACGGGGTAGGACATAAAGACAGTAATGAGATTAGTGATACAAGGGAAGCCCCATTCTAGGAGTGAGATATAATGATAGGATTGAAGGGAGGATAGACAGGGGTAGGGCATAAAGAGAGTAATGAGCTTAGTGATATAAGGGAAGCTCCAGTCTAGGAGTGAGATATAATGATAGGATAGGAGGGAGAATAGACAGGGGTAGGGCATAATGACAGTAATGTGATTAGTGATACATGGGAAGCACCAGTCTAGGATTGAGATATGATAAGATAGGAGGGAGGATAGACAGGGGTAGGGCATAAAGAGAGTAATGAGATTAGTGATACAAGGGAAGCCCAAGTCTAGGAGTGAGATATAATGAGAAGTGTCGGAAGATTGGGAGTAGTCTCTTATGGAGGGTAGTACTCTTCGAAGTGGGATTGGAGTTTTAAGTAATTCTGTCGGCCTCTCAGTGAGAGCATGGATGAAAGTTAGAGTCCGGAGATGTAGGGAGTGTTGTCTCTGCAAAACCATCCCGACTCATATTAACAGCTCCTGGGCAATCAGCGTTGACGAGTTTCGCTGCCTGCCTTTAAGCTCTCAAGTACATGTCAGGAGCGATGCTACTAACCTGTCACACTTGAAGGGCCGTGTTCCTATTCCACGGCGTAGATTCTGGCAAGATCGTTTCATTTATACACATATGATAACGCAAGAAGACAGGGTCACAGTGTGTCTCCTTTTATCTGATGGAATCAAGGGTTAATATCTCTGGACAGGGGATTATTGAACAGGGGGGGGTTATGCATAATATCTTTATTGTGTTAATGCTATGTAATGTGTGAACATTCAGGTGAAGATCGACGCTGCCTTATTTTGGCTCGTTTTCTCTATAGTGCAGGGGCGGTCCTGCATGACACTCCATGTGAGCGGGTGTGGCCTCTTCAACTTCCTCTTTCCTGATCGGCATTTGCGCTGGAGATGTAACGGTTTCTCTGTGGTCCGGGTCATAGGAGGTGGTAAATGCCCGGCCATTGGTGTATAAAGGGGCCATTTAATCTATCTCAGTCCGTATCAAAGGCGCAAGCTATGGAGGACTCGGATATGTTAGAGGATACTCCCTCTTTAATTAAATCTTTGTGAGGAGGTACAGGTTGAACCGCCTGCTCAACTATGTTCCACATGCTTTGATAAGATTACAATATCTTAGAAGAATAAGATATTTAGTACTACTGAGCCGTTCACCTTTGAAGGTTCTCCGTCCCATGAGGTGTGTTCCCAACATTCATCTCCGATTTCACATGTAGCTCCCTAAGGCCCTACTAATCCTCCCACAGGAGGGGCCTCATGGCTGCGAGATTTCGCTGCCTAGTTGCAAGGGGCGGTTTTTGCGGCCTTCCATGCCCTACCACGCCCTACAAAGCGCAAGCGAAGAGAAAGACATAGCTTTCCGTCCCAGGGGTCATCTACCCTGTTGGATGTCTCTGAGAGATTATCAGACGAAGAGGACGTCTCCGACTCGTCAGAGGGCGCTCTCTCTGTGACGTAATCGGCGTCTTCTAGACCTCCGGCTGCGGAGGAGCCACATTTTAAGGTTAAGATGGAGCATTTGCGCTTTTTACTAAAATAAGTGCTTGCTACGTTGGAGGTTCCGGAACCAAAACTTCAGGAAGAACCCTCAATTCCTAAACTTGATAGGGATTACGAGGACAGGGTGGTGCCTCAGACCTTCCCAGTTTCTGTGAAGATGGCTACGATTATTACCTCATTTAAAAAGTTTTTCCCCGTTCCGGACTCTCCACTTGAGCTATGGGGGGCTATTCCTAAAGTGGATGGAGCAATCCCCCTCGAGGATAGTTCATCGTTCAAAGAGCCCATGGATAAAATGTTGGATTCCATGTTGAGAAAGATGTTCCAACTCACAGGGTTTGTTTTCCAACCAGCAGCAGCGATTGCTACGGTGGCTGGAGTGGCTACCTATTGGTGTGATGCACTGTCAGCTATGGCCTAGGTGGAGACTTCCCTCGAGGAAATACAGGAAAAGATTAAGGCCTTAAGGGTCGCAAATTCTTTTATCTGTGATGCAAATATGCAGGTTATTCGCCTGAATGATAAGACATCAGGTTTCTCTGTTTTAGCCCGTAGGGCTCTGTGGTTATGCAAAACAGAAAGAGAAGCAGTCTGCCAGGAACGAACAAACAGCAGCATCAATAGCTTGTTCTATGGTCCTGTTATCACCTCGAAGTAGCTTCTTTCTGCCCAATTGTGCTTTTCACAGAGGAAAACTTTCCTGTAGTATATCAGTCTGATCCCGCCCACATGGTCAGTCCAGCCCCGAAATACCAGGCAATTCTCCTCTGAACAAGGAAAAGGCAACCCCAGACGATCATTTCGGCCTTCTGTGGGCCTCGTCAGTGAGGTACAGCCATATTCCTCTAAGCACATTGGGCAAGGAGTCCACGTCTCGTTTCCCCCATAGGGAGACTATCCCCAGGGTCATATTTACATATGCAAAACAGAAAGAGAAGCAGTCTGCCAGGAACAAACAAACGGCAGCATCAATAGCTTGTTCTATGGCCCGGTTACCACCTGGAAGTAGCTTCTTTCTGCCCAATTGTGCTTTTCACAGAGGAAAACTTTCCTGTAGTATATCAATCTAATCCCGCCCACATGGTAAGTCCAGCCCCGAAATACCAGGCAATTCTCCTCTGAACAAGGAAAAGGCAACCCCAGACGATCGTTTCGGCGTTCTGTGGGCCTCGTCAGTGAGGTGCAGCCATATTCCTCTTAAGCACATTGGGCAAGGAGTCCACGTCTGGTTTCCCTCATCACCCATAGGGAGACTATCCCCAGGATCATATTTACATATGCAAAACAGAAAGAGAAGCAGTCTGCCAGGAACGAACAAACAGCAGCATCAATAGCTTGTTCTATGGCCCGGTTACCACCTGGAAGTAGCTTCTTTCTGCCCAATAGTGCTTTTCACAGAGGAAAACTTTCCTGTAGTATATTAGTCTGATCCGCCTTCATGGTCAGTCCAGCCCCGAAATACCAGGCAATTCTCCTCTGAACAAGGAAAAGGCAACCCCAGACGATCGTTTCGGCCACCAGTCGTGGTCTGCTGACATGACTTCCAAGTCTAGATTACTATCCCTTCTGTTTCAGGGGTAAGTCCTTTTTGGTCCAGGCCTGGACTCCTACCATATCCACGATCACGGGAGGCAAGGGTGCTTTCCTTCCGCAGGATAAGAAGAATAAGCCTAGGGGTTCTACTTTTCGTCCCTTTCGTTTGGACAAGTCTCAACGCCAGCTGTCTGCTGCTAAGACCGAGCAGTCCAAGGGGTCATGGAAGCCAGCTAACTCTTGGAACAAGACCAAGCAGAGCAAGAAGCCTGCCGAGACAAAGTCAGCATGAATGGGCGGCCCCCCATCCGTCGCCGGATCGTGTAGAGGGCAGACTATCCCTGTTCGCAGAGGCCTGAATGAGAGACGTAGACAATCCTTGGGTTCTGGGAGATTTCTTTTCTCTCAGAGTAATCGTCCCTGTACCTCTAGCAGAAAGCGGCCTAGGGTACTATTTAAACCTTTTCGTGGTCCCAAAGAAGGAGGGCACATTCCCCCCAATTCTGGACCTAAAGTGCCTAAACAAATTTCTGTCAGTCCCATTGTTCAAAATGGAGACGATCAGATCGATCCTGCCCCTAGTTCAAGACAGGCAATTTATGACGACAATAGACTTGAAGGATGCCTACCTTCACGTGCCAATCCACAAGGATCACGTTAGGTTCCTAGGATTCGCGTTTCTGGGCCAACAATTCCAGTTTGTGGCCCTACCGTTTGGTCTGGCGACTACCCCAAGAGTGTTTATGAAGGTTCTGGGGGCGCTGCTCCTGGTAGCGAGAGCCAGAGGTATTGCGGTGGCTCCTTATCTGGACAATATTCTGGTTCAGGCTCCATCCTGCAATCTCGCGGAGGACCACTCAAGGGCTCTTCTTCTTCTCCTCCGATCCCATGGATGGAAGATAAACGAAGGAAAGAGTTCTCTGGTCCCCAGCAACAAGGTGGAGTTCCTGGGTACAATAATAGATTCCATATCGATAAAGATATTCCTGACAGAGCAGAGACGTTCCAAGATTGCGTCCAGCTGCCTTGTTCTTCAGACCTCCTCAAGGCCATCTGTGGCCAGGTGTATGGAGGTGATTGGGCTCATGGTATCCAGCATAGATGTAATTCCTTTCACCAGGTTCCATCTCAGACCTCTTCAGTTATGCATGGTGAGACATTGGAACGGCGATTACTCAGATCTATCCCAACAGATCTCTCTGGACAACCGAGTGAGGGAATCCCTCTTGGTGGATTTGTCCGGAACAGCTGGCCCTAGGGACATCCTTCTTGAGGTCATCCTGGGAGATTGTGACGATGGACGCAAGTCTGTCAGGATGGGGAGCTGCTTGGAGTGCCAGAAGTGCACAGGGTAAGTGGACTCCAGAGGAGTCGACTCTACCCATAAATATTCTGGAACTTCGAGTGATATTCAATGCTCTGAGGGCTTGGTCCCACCTAGGGTCATCCCGATTCATCAGATTCCAGTCGGACAACATTACCTCGGTGGCTTACATAAACCATCAGGGGGGAACGAGAAGCTCCCTAGCCATAAGGGAGGTATCTCGGATTCTGGAATGGGCAGAGACTCACAATTGTTCGCTCTCAGCGATCCACTTTGCGGGTGTGGACAACTGGGAAGCGGATTTTCTCAGCAGACAATCATTTCATCCGGGGGGATGGTCTCTCCATCCCGAGGTGTTTGCGGAGATCTGCAACAGATTGGGGACACCGGAGATAGACCTCATGGCGTCCAGACTCAACTTCAGGCTACCCAGATACTGGTCGCGGTCCAGGGACCCACAGGCAGAGCTGATAGATGCCTTTCCGGTTCATTGGGAGTTCAACCTAATTTACATTTTTCCACTCCACCGTTGCCACTTCTTCCTCGAGTGGTGGTCCGCTTCAAACAGAAGCAAACTTCGACCATTCTGTTTGCTCCGTTGTGGCCACGGAGGACGTGGTTTGCGGATCTGGTGGGGATGTCATCATCTCCTCCATGGAGGTTGCCCTGTCGCAGAGATCTGCTGGTTCAGGGTCCCTTTCTTCACCAAAATCTTGATTCTCTAAAGCTGACTGTGTGGAGATTGAACGCCTAGTCTTGGCCAAGAGAGGTTTTTCTGAGAGAGTAATTGATACTCTCATCCAGGCCAGGAAGCCGGTCACTCGTTGCATCTATCATAAGGTGTGGATGACCTACTTATCCTGGTGTTAAGAACATGGATATCCCTGGCACAAGGTTAGGGTATCCAGGATTGGACAGGTAGTGAAGAACTATTTAAGGAATTCATGACTATCTTGAATACTAATGTGATGAACTTAAAACTTACATTCCATCTAAGTAAAGAGAAAGTTGAATTTCTTGACGTTACTATCTATAAAGATGTTGACAATGTATTAAAAACAGATCTCTATAGAAAAAGTACAGCAACTAACTCAACTCTACACTACAATAGCTGTCATACAATACAAACGAAAAGAGCTATTCCCACGGGTGAATTCCTAAGACTGAGAAGGAATTGTACAGACTTTACCATTTTTAACAAAAGAGCTAAAGAACTGACATCTCGTCTAAAGAAGAGGGGATACACCCGGGGTGTAATTTGGAGAGCATATCAGAGAGCTCGTAGGACTAAAAGAGATGATTTACTAGTGCCTAAAAAGAAATCTGTGGTTCCCTATAATGAAGTGAGATTTGTAACTAGATTTAATGGTGAACATCAGACTTTAAGTAATATACTTAACAAACATTGCAATATACTCAAATCTGACAAAGATCTATTACCGGTGATTGGTGACAGAATAAATACTAGTTGGAAAAGAGCGCCAACCATTGGGAACAAACTTGTTAAGTCACTTCACAAGAAAAAATGCTAGTACCAGGAATGTATGTGGTACATACACTTGTGGTGCATGCAGTTTTTTTGCAAATTCATACACAATGAAAGGGAATTTGTGACACTAACTGGCAATATTAAAAGAATGCTGGGATTTGCCAACTGTAGAACAAAAAATGTTGTCTACTGCCTTCTATGCGTATGTGGAAAAAGGTACATAGGAATTACAACACGTGAATTACGCACTAGACTAGGTGAACACATTAATAACATCAAAAATTGTGTTAATGACAAAGAAATAAATAGAAACCTTACCCCAGTGGCAAGGCATTATTTGAAAAGACATGGAACCAAACCAGATTTGAAGGTATCTGTTGTACAGGTTATTAAACCTGGCATTAGAGGGGGTAATGTAGAAACTATGCTATTGCAGGCTGAATGCAGATGGATATTTTGGCTCAACACCTTAGCACCAAATGGCTTGAATGAACAAGATGGATCCGGTTCATTTTTATAATTTATGCCATTGTTAACAGCTTAACATCCTCACAATCTATATCATGCCAGTAGATACCAATATTATACTGTAATATTCCCACTTATATTACCTAAATTTAATCTGTGTGTGGTATTACATCAGTTTAAGTATCCTACTCTAATGGCTATGGAAATAGACATTACTATCTATTTTTGATTTTTTATTATTATTGTTTTTCAATTCTACATATACATATTGATCTCACCCTTTACCATCGTTTTTCACTTTTTATATCCCTTGTGACACTCAATATGGTCTAACATTGTGATAATATCTGGATTGTATATTTGAACATCTCAAGTATAAAATGTTTATATACAGACATATATTTAATTGCTGCTGAAACGGTATGAACCGTCGGCCATAAACACTGTAGCAATTATTGTTTTCATGTTTAAGATTGTTTTGATTGGCTGCTTATATATAGAAGGTTATTATTGAGTAATTCGTTAGCATATTGTATGATTTGACCTCTATAGTGATTTACAGCTCTTTCTGTTGTGGACAATATATATTTAGTATTATTACGTGTATCATGATTTATTTCGGTCTCTCTGTACCCTGACTCATATGCTTGTATTTAATATCACCATATTTTGATATTGCCGCATCAAACGATCCTATATAACAAGTTAACAAAGTGAAAACATCCCCCTGCATTATCGTCAGTTTACTTTGTGATCATGTGATAGCTTACTATCAAATGACAGGAGGATTTCCTGATTGGCTCACACAAGGGTGTGAGGGATTTTTGATGTTGCAATTGGTTCAATACGTTTTTGATTACATATGTCCATTTCACTTCATAGTAAACATGATTGTGTACAGATACTAACATATATGATATACAATGTTTATACATTTTAATATGTCCCTTTGCTACAAACAGTGTAACAGTTACCAACACGGTCCTTATATTTATTTAGGTCAAGCTTTACTATACTATGAGTCATTATCATAATAAAGGTAATGTTAATCATTTACGTTTACGACGTTTGATAGGTTGTTTTGTTATGGACTGTATACAACCATCAGCTCATCGTTTTGATCTTTAGTTTTCACTAATAGTACAACTTAATGATCTGTTTCTTTGTCCTTCTACATGTGCCTTGATGCGTATGTTTGGTACTAAATATTTACTATCGCTGCATTACATTAGACGATTCTTTTCTGTGTACGGAGTGAAACCACTCCCCCGGCATCACTGTCATCCTACTCCTTGATCATGTGACAACGTACTATCCAATGATAGGAGGACCTTTACGATTGGCTCACACTAGGGTGTGAGGGATTTTGATTTTATGATTGGCCATCATACTATACATAGGCTGTGAGGCTACGATCAGTCCGGTTAGCCTTCGAAAAAGCCTAGTCAGGCGAAATGCGCTTCAGGCGACATTACAGCTGCATTATCCACTTATTATGACACTACTATAGACACTATGCCTTTCATTATTTAATTGTTGTTATCTGACTTGGACGGACTTATACCGGTCCAGCATTGCACTAGAGTATTGTGTTTTGGAGGTCAATCCTCCCTTTATAGATAGACTTTGTGCAATCCGTGAACCGTTTTTGGTATACTTCTGCCCAAGTCTCTACTATTTGATTGGCTGTTTTGCAAGTACTGTATAATTGTGCTTACTGTGGATATGTCAGCTTTCTATTTACTTGTTAAAAGTTTTAACTATATTTACCTACACTGTGTAGCCCTCTATGCTGCCTTTTTGGTGAGTGCTCCATTTCTCTCCGCTTCTCCTTCATATTTTTTCTATATTTAATGGACAGCGAGCACCCCCCCTACACTCATTTCGTATTGTCTCAGTGACCTAATTAAATTTTCACTGCTCAGCAAGTGCTGGAGTGTATATCTTTATTGGCTATCCAGAATATATTCATTGAATTGACTAGGGGTATACTATAGAAATATTTAACTTACTATCCCATCTTTCTTATTTCACTATATATCCAGGATTCTGGTCTTTCTCCAGGATGGACTGGATAAGGGTCTTGCCGCCAGTTCCTTAAAGGGACAGATTTCATCTTTATCAGTGCTGTTACACAAGAAGCTAGCGGAGCTTCCTGATATTCAGTCTTTTGTTTAGGCTCTGTCTAGGATCAGACCTGTCTTTAGAAATTCTTCTCCTCCTTGGAGTTGAAATTTGGTTTTTAAGGTGTTGCAAAGGTCTCTGTTTGAGCCTATGCATGCACTTGACATTAAGATTCTTTCCTGGAAGGTTCTATTTCTTCTGGTTATTGCATCGGCTCGCAGAGTCTCTGAGTTGGCGGCCTTGCAATCTGCGCCCCCTTACCTGTTTTTTCATGCTAATAAGGCTGTGCTTCGCACTGGGTTGGGATTTCTTCCCAAGATGGTGTCTGATTGTAACATCAATCAGGAGATAGTAGTTCCTTCTTTGTGTCCTAACTCTTCTTCGTCTAAGGAAAGGTTACTGCATAACTTGGATGTGGTTTGAGCCTTGAAGTTTTATCTTCAGGCCACGAAAGACTTCAGACAGACTTTGTCTTTATTTGTGGTGTAATCAGGGAAGCGTAGGGGGCAGAGGGCCTCTTCCACTTCTCTGTCCTTTTGGTTGAGGAGCATTATCCGTTTGGCCTATGAGACAGCGGGACATAAGCCTCCTCAGAGGATTACGGCTCACTCAACTAGAGCTGTGGCATTTTCTTGGGCCTTTAAGAACGAGGCCTCTGTGGAGCAGATCTGTAAGGCGGCTACTTGGTCCTCCTTACATACTTTTAAAAAGTTTTACAAATTTTATGTTTTTGCTTCAGCAGAAGCTGTTTTTGGGAGAAAAGTTCTGTAGGCTGTGGTGCCCTCAGTATAGGGTCCGCCTCCTTTTACCCTCCCGTTTTTTTTCATTCAGTGTCTTGGGTATTTGTTCGCACAAGTAATGAATGAAGCAGTAGACTCTCCTCCCATTAAGATGGAAAACATAAATTATGCTTACCTGATAATTTAATTTCCATCTGTGGGAAGAGAGTCCACCGCTCCCGCCGGTTTGCTCCGGTGGGTGGACCTAAATTTTAATATTATTCTAAAAAACCAAAAAGGGTACTGGACAAATGGCTACTATAAATGTGTCTTTTTCAATGGAAACAATTATCAAAATTTAGAAAACATTCATGTTATGTAGATTATAATTTTAATGTGGTGCAGACCCTATAAAAAATATTCTTCAACAAACTACAAGAGGAGAACAAGGACCATTAACATTTTCCTAAGGCCCTGTATAGATAGGGAATCAAGCACTCTTTTTTATAAAAATAGCTCAAAAGTATAACTAGATTAAACTAATGAAATGAATCTCTGACCAGTACAATCACAGAGAACAAAAAGTAATTTATTAATAGTACAGAAAGAAGTAAATCCTAACTGTCCAAATATAGCAATAGGCCAGTTGTGCACTGGCCTTGGGTATATGTTAGTAACACAAAGTAAAGTATGTTTTACAAACAATATAGTACATGTGGCCAATTAAAACCCTGAAGATGTGCACATCATAATCATAATATTGGCAAAAATGCAATCCAAAGACACCTAGTACACTGCTACACCCATGCTGTGCACGGTACCCAATTCAATACAAGGGATAATTACCGGACAGGTACATTTTTAGGGATCTAAGTAGTGATAGGTGCTTTGTAAAGATTTCAGGAACAATAATAGAGGCAGTATAGCAACAATTACAAAGAATTACATACAAGTATGAAGAATAGCTATTGCAATGGTTATTAGCAATAAGATAGATAGTGAGTTACATACAAGTATGAAGAATAACTATTGCAATGGTTATTAGCAATAAGATAGATAGTGGAACATAGTAATACATCCTCCAACATGAATTTCTTCAGTACAGCAGTTACATAGAGACACAGCAGTTTACATAGAGATGCCTGCATATATTGAGATAAAATTCTCACAAGAGTATATTGCTGAAGAAAACAACCAAATCATATCAGAATGATTTTCCACATATAGCGGTATTGTTTTCAGCCAAACTTAGCATAAGTCCAAGGTATGCAGAAATGGGATAAGTGCTGCCAAAGCTGCATGCGTGATAGTAAAGCAAAGTATGTCTTATTGCTGAAGATGTTATGTGAAAACAGCAAACAAGCCAAATGAGCAGTGGGAGTCAGTCCAGGCTAACCCCGCATATTGCAGTGAGAGCAGCTATATTCCTATGTTAAGCCGTAAGCATGCACTTATCTGATTCTGGAGGTGTCCACAATAGAGGTCTGCTGTTTGTTACCGGTTGCCTCCTGAAATACTGCCTTGTAATTGAGTCCCATGAAACAGTTTGCTGAGCCAGTTGAATGCTGCACGCTGAGACTGCAGCGTGGTAGGACTGTGTGCTTACTTCCTGGTTGGTCACATGTGCGTCCGTGATTCTTCTGGTACCATTTATACCCTGATATTTCTCCTACTGTTCCTTGTTCCCTTGGCAGAATGACTGGGGGATGTGGGGAGTGGGGAAGGTATATTTAAGCCTTTGGCTGGGGTGTCTTTGCCTCCTCCTGGTGGCCAGGTTCTTAATTCCCACAAGTAATGAATGAAGCAGTGGACTCTCCTCCCACAGATGGAAATGAAATGATCAGGCAAGCATAATTTATGTTTCTTCTCTCAGATTGGTCAAATGATGTAACGTTTGCCTTCTAAACATTAAAGTCATCTCTTACATATGTATAGTAACATAGCACTGCATATAACACAAAGGTTTTAGAAAACATATTACAAGTATTACTACTTTTAAAACCCTGCTTAAGTATCTTATCTCCCTTAGCTAATTATCTCAAACTGTGATTTGGTCCACGGCTCTTGGTAATCTTTGTCTGTTACGTTGTCAGTTTAGCCTTTCTAGGTAGCATGAGAGAAATGTAAAGAAAACAAGAAAAAAAGGGTTATTTAATGTCCCTTTGAATTATGATCGGTTTTACTGTCTAGTGCATTCAGTTAGAAACTTTACTGGTCATTCATAACATAAATATTTTTGTAGTGATCAAACAACCTAGTTATGCACTTTTTGGGCGCTAGAGTGGCACGTTAATTTTGACTGCTTCAGTAACAAAATTGATAATCTTTGTGTAAATTTAAAAATGAAATAATCAGAGTTATGGAAAAAACAATTACAAAAAGTTGTGTCAAGAAGATTTTCTTTTGTTGTGCAATTTACAATTATTATAGACTATATGGCCAAAAGTATGTGGGCACCCGACCATCACACCTATATAAGCATGTGGGCATCACATTGTAAAATCATGGACGTTAATATGGAGTAGCCTCCCTTTTAGCTCTTATAGGATGGCTTTCCACGAGATTTTGGAGTGTGTCTGGGAGAATTTGTGTACATTCAGCAATGATAAGGTTTGTGAGATCAGGCACTGATGTTTTAAGACAAAGTCTGGCTCACAGTCGACAGTCAAATCCATCCTAAAGCTGTTCAGTGAGGTTGAGGTCAGGGCTCTTTACAGGCCACTCTATTCATCCCACCAAACCAGTCAAATCATGTATTCATGAACCTCACTTTGTGCTACTAATTGTCTAAAATGGCTTTGTATCCTGTAGCATTATAATGACTTTTAAGTCGAACTTAGGGTCCGAGCCCAAACCCTCAAAAACAGCTAAAGACCAATATCCCTTCTCCATTAAACCTTTATAGTAGGCACTATGCATTCCAGTACATAACATAGCATTCTATCAGACTTCCAGATGGTAAATAGTGATTCTGTTCTCTAGAAATAGTGATTCATCCCTACAGAAGTTACGTTCACAGTGGTGGTGCTTTACACAACTCCAGCCGATCCTTGGCACTGTGCATGTTAATGTGAGGCTTATGTACAGCTGTTCTGTTATGGAAACCCATTGCATAAAGCTCCCGATAAACAGCTCTTGTGCTGATGTTGCTTCCAGAGGTAGTTTCAAACTAAGTAGTGAGTGATGCAACAGATGATAAATTATTTTTACACAAAACATTCATCAGCAGTTGGTGGTGGACATTTCAGACTTCACAATCATAATCTCTATAATATCACTGTCTCTCTCTCTGTCGCTCTCTTTCCGTGACTTTCTCTTTGTCTTTCTCACTCTTTGTCTATCTTTCTTTCTTTGTCTCTCTCTCTCTTTGACTATCTTACTCTAGCTATGTCTCTCTCTCTCTCTCTGTCTCTCTGTCTCTCTCTATCTCTATCTCTCTAACTCTCTATATCTTTGACTCTGTCTCTCTATCCGTGTCCATCTCTTTGTCTATCTGTCTCTATCTCTTTTTCTCTCTATATCTCTTTGTCTCTCTATTTCTCTATCTCTTTCTCTCTCCATCTCTTTGTCTCTCTCTGTCTCTAGCTATCTCTTTCTTTCTCTCTCTCTCTCTCTCTCTCTCTGTCTCTCTCTCTGTCCGTGTCCATCTCTTTGTCTCTCTATCTCTTTGTGTCTCTCTCTATCTCTTTGTCTCTCTCTATATCTATCTCTTTTTCTCTCTCTATCACTTTGTCTCTCTCTTTGTCTCTCTGTCTCTTTGTCTCTCTCATTCTCTCTTTGTGTCTCTCTCTATCTCTTTGTCTCTCTCTCTATATCTCTTTGTCTCTCTCTCTATTTTTTTGTCTCTCTCTCTCTATCTCTTTTTGTCTCTCTATCTCTTTGTCTCTCTCTCTAACTCTTTTTCTCTCTCTATCTTTCTTTGTCTATCTCTCTCTATTTCTTTCTCTCTCTGTCTCTAGCTATCTCTTTGTCTGTCTCTCTCGCTCTGTCCGTGTCCATCTCTTTGTCTGTCTTTCTCTCTCTCTTTGTCTCTCTCTCTCTATCTCTTTGTCTCTCTATCTCTTTGTCTCTCTATCTCTTTGTCTCTCTATCTCTTTGTCTCTCTATCTCTTTGTCTCTCTATCTCTTTGTCTCTCTATCTCTTTGTCTCTCTATCTCTTTGTCTCTCTATCTCTTTGTCTCTCTATCTCTTTGTCTCTCTATCTCTTTGTCTCTCTATCTCTTTGTCTCTCTATCTCTTTCTCTCTATCTCTTTCTCTCTCTCTCTCTCTCTCTCTCTCTCTCTCTCTCTCTCTCTCTCTCTCTCTCTCTCTCTCTCTCTCTCTCTCTCTCTATCTATCTATCTCTTTGTCTCTCTCTCTCTAACTTTGTCTCTCTCTATCTCTTTGTCTCTCTCTCTATCTATCACTTTGTCTCTCTCTATCTCTTTGTCTGTCTGTCTATCTATATATCTATCTCATTAATTGATTCCAAGATAACAGAAGTGTCTAGTAATTACAATTGTGTATGTCCCTTTACTCTTATTCTGCAAATGTTCATCTCCAAGCTGACTGAATCACTAAAGTACTGCAAAAAGAACAAAGTGCTGAGCTAAAACAATAAGGCTGGCTTAAAAACCTCAGTGCTGCTACTGTCTTTTAAACCATCTGCTTTTCCCTACGTGGCGATAGCTGTACGTTCTGCATTTGTAGCTTCAGAATGGCTAAAATACTACAGTTGTTACCAGCAGGTGTCTTGGACATATGTTCAAGAAGAGGATCCAATCTGTCTTCCAGTTAATTTACTTTTCTCCAACATAGGTGTGTCCGGTCCACGGCGTCATCCTTACTTGTGGGATATTCTCTTCCCCAACAGGAAATGGCAAAGAGCCCAGCAAAGCTGGTCACATGATCCCTCCTAGGCTCCGCCTACCCCAGTCATTCTCTTTGCCGTTGTACAGGCAACATCTCCACGGAGATGGCTTAGAGTTTTTTAGTGTTTAACTGTAGTTTTTATTATTCAATCAAGAGTTTGTTATTTTAAAATAGTGCTGGTATGTACTATTTACTCTGAAACAGAAAAGAGATGAAGATTTCTGTTTGTATGAGGAAAATGATTTTAGCAACCGTTACTAAAATCCATGGCTGTTCCACACAGGACTGTTGAGAGGAATTAACTTCAGTTGGGGGAACAGTGAGCAGTCTTTTGCTGCTTGAGGTATGACACATTCTAACAAGACGATGTAATGCTGGAAGCTGTCATTTTCCCTATGGGATCCGGTAAGCCATTTTTATTCAGACAGTAAATAAGGGCTTCACAAGGGTTTATTAAGACTGTAGACATTTTCTGGGCTAAATCGATCATATTTACACATATTTAGCCTTGAGGAATCATTTAATCTGGGTATTTTTTGTAAAATAATATCGGCAGGCACTGTTTTAGTCACTTTATTCTATAGGGGCTTTCCCTAATCATAGTCAGAGCCTCATTTTCGCGCCGGTATGGCGCACTTGTTTTTGAGAACAGCATGGCATGCAGCTGCATGTGTGTGGAGCTCTGATACATAGAAAAGTCTTTCTGAAGGCATCATTTGGTATCGTATTCCCCTTTGGGCTTGGTTGGGTCTCAGCAAAGCAGATTCCAGGGACTGTAAAGGGGTTAAATATAAAAACGGCTCCGGTTCCGTTATTTTAAGGGTTAAAGCTTCCAAATTTGGTGTGCAATACTTTTAAGGCTTTAAGACACTGTGGTGAAATTTTGGTGAATTTTGAACAATTCCTTCATACTTTTTCGCAATTGCAGTAATAAAGTGTGTTCAGTTTAGAATTTAAAGTGACAGTAACGGTTTTATTTTAAAACGTTTTTTGTGCTTTGTTATCAAGTTTATGCCTGTTTAACATGTCTGAACTACCAGATAGATTGTGTTCTGACTGTGGGGAAGCCAAGGTTCCTTCTCATTTAAATAGATGTGATTTATGTCATAAAAAATTTAGTAAAAATGATGCCCAAGATGATTCCTCAAGTGAGGGGAGTAAGCATGGTACTGCATCATCCCCTCCTTCGTCTACACCAGTCTTGCCCATACAGGAGGCCCCTAGTACATCTAGCGCGCCAATACTCCTTACTATGCAACAATTAACGGCTGTAATGGATAATTCTATCAAAAACATTTTAGCCAATATGCCCACTTATCAGCGAAAGCGCGACTGCTCTGTTTTAGAAAATACTGAAGAGCATGAGGACGCTGATGATATTGTTTCTGAAGGGCCCCTACACCAGTCTGAGGGGGCCAGGGAGGTTTTGTCTGAGGGAGAAATTTCAGATTCAGGAAAAATTTCTCAACAAGCTGAACCTAATGTGATTACTTTTAAATTTAAGTTGGAACATCTCCGCGCTCTGCTTAAGGAGGTGTTATCCAATTTGGATGATTGTGATTATCTGGTCATTCCTGAAACACTATGTAAAATGGACAAGTTCCTAGAGGCCCCGGGGCCCCCCGAAGCTTTTCCTATATCCAAGCGGGTGGCGTACATTGTTAATAAAGAATGGGACAGGCCCGGTATACCTTTCGTACCTCCCCCCATATTTAAAAAATTGTTTCCTATAGTCGACCCCAGAAAGGACTTATGGCAGACAGTCCCCAAGGTCGAGGGGGCGGTTTCTACTCTAAACAAGCGCGCCACTATACCCATAGAAAATAGTTGTGCTTTCCAAGATCCTATGGATAAAAAATTAGAAGGGTTGCTAAAAAAGATGTTTGTTCAGCAAGGTTACCTTCTACAACCAATTGCATGCATTGTCCCTGTCACTACAGCCGCGTGTTTCTGGTTCGATGAAATAGAAAAGGCGATTATTAGTAATTCTTCTTCTTATGAGGAGATTATGGACAGAATTCGTGCTCTTAAATTGGCTAATTCTTTCACCCTAGACGCCACCTTGCATTGGCTAGGTTAGCGGCGAAAAATTCTGGGTTTGCTATTGTGGCGCGCAGAGCGCTTTGGTTAAAATCTTGGTCAGCGGATGCGTCTTCCAAGAACAAATTGCTTGACATTCCTTTCAAGGGGAAAACACTGTTTGGCCCTGACTTGAAAGAGATTATCTCTGATATCACTGGGGGCAAGTGCCACGCCCTTCCTCAGGATAGGTCTTTCAAGGCCAAAAATAAACCTAATTTTCGTCCCTTTCGCAGAAACGGACCAGCCCCAAGTGCTACGTCCTCTAAGCAGGAGGGTAATACTTCTCAAGCCAATCCAGCCTGGAGACCTATGCAAGGCTGGAACAAAGGAAAGCAGGCCAAGAAACCTGCCACTGCTCCCAAGACAGCATGAGATGCGGGCCCCCGATCCGGGACCGGATTTGGTGGGGGGCAGACTCTCTCTCTTCACTCAGGCTTGGGCAAGAGATGTTCTGGATCCTTGGGCGCTAGAAATAGTCTCCCAAGGTTATCTTCTGGAAGTGATTCATCCTGTTCCATTAAGAGAACGAGGGATGGGGTTCTACTCCAATCTGTTCGTAGTTCCCAAAAAAGAGGGAACGTTCAGACCAATCTTAGATCTCAAGATCCTAAACAAAATGGAAACCATTCGAACAATCCTTCCATCCAGGAAGGTCAATTCTTGACCACGGTGGATTTAAAGGATGCGTATCTCCATATTCCTGTCCACAAGGAACATCATTGGTTCCTAAGGTTCGCATTCCTGGACAAGCATTACCAGTTCGTGGCGCTTCCTTTCGGATTAGCCACTGCTCCAAGGATTTTCTCAAAGGTACTAGGGTCCCTTCTGGCGGTGCTAAGACCAAGGGGCATTGCTGTAGTACCTTACTTGGACGACATTCTGATTCAAGCGTCGTCCCTTCCTCAAGCAAAGGCTCACACGGACATAGTCCTGGCCTTTCTCAGATCTCACGGATGGAAAGTGAACGTGGAAAAGAGTTCTCTATCTCCGTCGACAAGAGTTCCCTTCTTGGGAACAATAATAGACTCCTTAGAAATGAGGATTTTTCTGACAGAGACCAGAAAAACAAAACTTCTAAACTCTTGTCGGATACTTCATTCCGTTCCTCTTCCTTCCATAGTGCATGGAAGTGATAGGTTTGATGGTAGCGGCAATGGACATAGTTCCTTTTGCGCGCATTCATCTAAGACCATTACAACTGTGTATGCTCAGTCAGTGGAATGGGGACTATACAGACTTGTCTCCGAAGATACAAGTAAATCAGAGGACCAGAGACTCACTCCGTTGGTGGCTGTCCCTGGACAACCTGTCACAAGGGGTGACCTCCCGCAGACCAGAGTGGGTCATTGTTACGACCGACGCCAGTCTGATGGGCTGGGGCGTGGTCTGGGGATCCCTGAAAGCTCAGGGTCTTTGGTCTCGGGAAGAATCTCTTCTACCGATAAATATTCTGGAACTGAGAGCGATATCCAATGCTCTCAAGGCTTGGCCTCAGCTAGCGAGGGCCAAGTTCATACGGTTTCAATCAGACAACATGACGACTGTTGCGTACATCAACCATCAGGGGGGAACAAGGAGTTCCCTGGCGATGGAAGAAGTGAACAGAATCATTCAATGGGCGGAGACTCGCTCCTGCCACCTGTCTGCAATCCACATCCCAGGAGTGGAAAATTGGGAAGCGGATTTTCTGAGTCGTCAGACATTGCATCCGGGGGAGTGGGAACTCCATCCGGAAATCTTTGCCCAAATCACTCAACTGTGGGGCATTTCAGACATGGATCTGATGGCCTCTCGTCAGAACTTCAAGGTTCCTTGCTACGGGTCCAGATCCAGGGATCCCAAGGCGACTCTAGTAGATGCACTAGTAGCACCTTGGACCTTCAAACTAGCCTATGTATTCCCGCCGTTTCCTCTCATCCCCAGGCTGGTAGCCAGGATCAATCAGGAGAGGGCGTCGGTGATCTTGATAGCTCCTGCGTGGCCACGCAGGACTTGGTATGCAGATCTGGTGAATATGTCATCGGCTCCACCATGGAAGCTACCTTTGAGACGAGACTTTCTTGTTCAAGGTCCGTTCGAACATCCGAATCTGGTCCCACTCCAGCTGACTGCTTGGAGATTGAACGCTTGATCTTATCAAAGCGAGGGTTCTCAGATTCTGTTATTGATACTCTTGTTCAGGCCAGAAAGCCTGTAACTAGAAAAATTTACCACAAAATTTGGAAAAAATATATCTGTTGGTGTGAATCTAAAGGATTCCCTTGGGACAAGGTTAAGATTCCTAAGAGTCTATCCTTCCTTCGAGAAGGATTGGAAAAAGGATTATCTGCAAGTTCCTTGATGGGACAGATTTCTGCCTTGTCTGTGTTACTTCACAAAAAGCTGGCAGCTGTGCCAGATGTTCAAGCCTTTGTTCAGGCTCTGGTTAGAATCAAGCCTGTTTACAAACCTTTGACTCCTCCTTGGAGTCTCAACTTAGTTCTTTCAGTTCTTCAGGGGGTTCCGTTTGAACCCTTACATTCCGATGATATTAAGTTATTATCTTGGAAAGTTTTGTTTTTGGTTGCAATTTCTTCTGCTAGAAGAGTTTCAGAATTATCTGCTCTGCAGTGTTTTCCTCCTTATCTGGTGTTCCATGCAGATATGGTGGTTTTACGTACTAACCTGGTTTTCTTCCAAAAGTTGTTTCTAACAAAAACATTAACCAGGAGATAGTCGTGCCTTCTCTGTGTCCGAAACCAGTTTCGAAGAAGGAACGTTTGTTGCACAATTTGGATGTTGTTCGCGCTCTAAAATTCTATTTAGATGCTACAAAGGATTTTAGACAAACATCTTCCTTGTTTGTTGTTTATTCTGGTAAAAGGAGAGGTCAAAAAGCAACTTCTACCTCTCTCTCTTTTTGGATTAAAAGCATCATCAGATTGGCTTACGAGACTGCCGGACGGCAGCCTCCTGAAAGGATCACAGCTCCTTCCACTAGGGCTGTGGCTTCCACATGGGCCTTCAAGAACGAGGCTTCTGTTGATCAGATATGTAGGGCAGCGACTTGGTCTTCACTGCACACTTTTACCAAATTTTACAAGTTTGATACTTTTGCTTCTTCTGCGGCTATTTTTGGGAGAAAGGTTTTGCAAGCCGTGGTGCCTTCCATTTAGGTGACCTGATTTGCTCCCTCCCTTCATCCGTGTCCTAAAGCTTTGGTATTGGTTCCCACAAGTAAGGATGACGCCGTGGACCGGACACACCTATGTTGGAGAAAACAGAATTTATGTTTACCTGATAAATTACTTTCTCCAACGGTGTGTCCGGTCCACGGCCCGCCCTGGTTTTTTTAATCAGGTCTGATAATTTATTTTCTTTAACTACAGTCACCACGGTATCATATGGTTTCTCCTATGCAAATATTCCTCCTTAACGTCGGTCGAATGACTGGGGTAGGCGGAGCCTAGGAGGGATCATGTGACCAGCTTTGCTGGGCTCTTTGCCATTTCCTGTTGGGGAAGAGAATATCCCACAAGTAAGGATGACGCCGTGGACCGGACACACCGTTGGAGAAAGTAATTTATCAGGTAAACATAAATTCTGTTTTCTTATTATTTCGTAAACCACTCCACTGACACAGCTCATTATTTAATGCACACGTGCTGTAGGGTATTGCACGTGCTGATTCCATCATGTGCATCCCTGGCCTGGACAAACCTGGGATCCAGACAGCTACAACGGCTGTAATTTTTATTTCCAAACGTTCTGTTCTATTTACAGGTAGAAATTATGCAACATCACTGTATATTTGATATAATGTCCTACTGTGTAAGTAGTTTCTTTTCAACGGTACCTGGTTGCTAAAAACATATTCATTTTGGGTGGTATTCAGCTAAGGTAGGATAATGATTCACCTTACTCAGGCTTGACACAGACAACTTGTTCTGCAGAATATTCAGTGTTAAATATCTGTTTTTCCAAAATCATAATGCTACATATATATATAAATTATTTTTTTTGTGGGGTAGCTGATGGGAAGGTTTGATATTCTTTTTATAGCTTATATGAAGATTTATTTTAATATTTTTAACCCAAAGAAAAAAAAAAGAGAAGAGTTAATAAGGAACAGAAGTGGTTAAGAGAGATGGTTTTAGTGCAGGCCTAGAGCAGTATGAAATGTATGACAAGTTGTATTTGTTCATTAAAGGCACATTGCAGTCATTGTTTTTTTTTTGTTTTTTTTAAATGGTAAATAAATATAAAATATTTCTGGGGCTTAATATTTCACTGCATTGAATGATTCTATTTTGAAAAAAGCTTGTTAAAAAAATAAAAATGTTGAGGCTGAAATAAAAATGTTCTTGTTTTTCTTTAGTATTGAATTGGGAGTTGTCTTTATCAGCCAGTGAGCTATCGGCCCCTAGGGATGAATTGTGATTGCCACCTTCCAGCTATGTTAAAAAATCATTAAACCGCTTTAAAAAAAGATTTAAAAGGACATAAAGCACATCTTGCTTTTGTGTAAACGTTGTGCTTATCCTGTGCTCCCTAGAGAAGCCAAAAAGCAAATTGACATTATAAATTATAAAGTCAAAGCTTGTGGGTTCCAGTAACATTAAAAGTTAAAATAGGGTATTTGGAAACTTTACATGGACTGACTATACTTTCATGATTCCGATCATTCCAATATACTTCTATTATCTAATTTGTTTTGTTCTCTTTTTATCCCTTGTGAAAAGCATACCTAGATAGGCTCAGGAGCTGCTGATTGGTGGCTGCACATATCTGCCTCATTTTTTTTTTTTTTTTTAAACTTTATTTATAGAAAAGAATCCGAGTCATACATGGTAAATGCAGTCATAATAATGCAGGTGTGACAAAGTGTTCACCTGCAGAACAAAACAGTTTTCAGAGCATGTTATATCAAAGCATACCAGCAAAGGAATACAATAAGTATATGTGATCATCATGTATGTCCTGGGACTCAACTTTTTTCTAAGAACATTTTTTACAATCAACCAAAGAAAAAGAGGAGAAAACGAGAAAGAAAACATATCAGCTAAGAGCAGGGAAGAAAGATAATAGCATACAAAGAAGAATGAAAGGAAGAGAAGAAAGGAAGAAAAATAACATATAGCAGCCATACTTACCCAAAGTACCTCCGGGTCCCCCCTCCCTCGAAATGCAGATCACTCACGGGCCTGATCCGTGGATAGACACCAATTTCCTCTGAGGTTTTCATTTAAAACATATTGGCTATTTTTAAAAGGAAGCAGAACCCTATCCCTTACTGTGTCAGGTAGGTGCAGCAAATAAGCCTCCAATTTGAGGAGAAATCTCTTGACTCTTTTCTCAGGGTCCCCCCTAGTATCTGCCTGCTCAATCAGCATCTGATCATGAATTGTTTTAAGTAGGTGTTGAAAAGGTAAGTTTCGGTCCCCTGTCCACTCTCTCAGGATAATTTGTTTAGCTAGCATGAGTATGGTATTTAAAAAAATGTCGTGCTTGTATGTCTGATCTCTAGGTGTCAGAAAGATCACATGTTGTGCCGAGAGGGACACAGTTTGTTTAGTTAATTTGGATAGCCAGTACGCAATTTTTTGCCAAAATTTTTGTATTTTAGGGCAACTCCAGAGTAGGTGCACCCAATCAGGAGATTCAAGGCGGCATTTACTACAGGAGTTGAGTGCTCCTTCAACCCATTTAGCCCTTAGGCCAGGAGTGATGTAAACTTGATGTAAGAATTTCAGGTGTGATTCCCTCAATTTTGCAGAGATAGTACTTTGGTGTGCCCTCTCGAAACTCGTGGCGATCAATGACGGGTCAATCTCTAGCTCCCCAAAATGGGACCACTTTGATACAATGCCATGAAGCACATGATCCTTAGAGTGACGGATCAGTAAGTTATATGTATGTGACAGCCTCAGAGGGCCTAACTTCGCCAGCGCACTCAATGTATCTAAATTAGAGGCTTCTACAGAGAGGAGTCCCTCTGAAATCAAGGTGGATACGTAGTGTCGGCACTGAAAATATGCAAACTTGTGTGTGTGCTGGAGGTTATAACGTGATTTTAGGTCTTGGAAGGGCAGTATTTCTAGAGTCAGGGGTCGGAAAAGTTGATGCAGTCGTGTGAGTTGTAATTGTTGCCATGTCTGAAATGCTTGCGTGGTGTAACCAGGGAGGAAGTCTAAATTACCCTGGATCGGGAGATATTTACTAGCCAAACGTTGTATACCCCAGAGTCTACAAATCTTGGTCCAGGCTCTTAGAGGATCCCTAAACAGTATATGGTTTTGAATGAACGGGGATAGAGCTTTCAAATGTGCATGAGGCAGATAAGCTAAATGCAGTGGTTTAATGATGTTAGACTCTAGGTCAGGGACAGTATAATAGTTTTTCCCTACCAGCCAGTCCAATGCAAATCTAGAGAGAGCCGCCCAGTTATACCATATTATATTAGGAAGACGGAGCCCTCCTCCTCCCACTGTCATTGACAAGGGGGTTCTGCCTATTCTATGTTTTTTGCCCTGCCAGACAAAGTTCCCAATGGCAGTTTGCAAAGATGTCGCATCCTTTTGAGTGAGGAGAAGAGGCAACATCTGTAATGGATAAAGAAGTTTGGGCAGGGCAACCATTTTAAAAAGGTGCACCCTACCCGAAAGAGAGAGGGGGAGTTTCATCCAACTCAGCAGCATTTGCTTAATGTCACCTATAGTCCCAGCGAGATTCAAAGAGTATAACATATGTGGGTTAACATGTATCCATATGCCTAAGTATTTAAAACTACCCTGAGTAGTCTTAAGACCAAAATCTACTAAGGTCATGTTTCGGGAGTTTTGCAACCAGGTGGCCTCTGATTTGTCAATGTTGATCTTGTACCCCGAAAACTTGCCAAAATCATTGATAACTTTCAAAAGAGACTGTAAGTTAGAACCATGATCTCCTACAAAGAGCAGTAAGTCATCGGCGTAAAGTGATAGATGCTGCTTTTGGCCACATATATCTAAGCCGGCACATTGTTGCCTGATGTAGGACGCCAGGGGTTCGATTGCTAAATCGAAAAGGAGAGGGGAGAGGGGACATCCCTGTCTCGTACCCCGTTGTAGCGTAAAGGAAGGAGAGAGCCCTCCATTGATTAGAAGAGAGGCCTTAGGGGCTGAGTATAATCTTTGTAGAAAGCTGGGAAAGTCACCCTGCATACCAAAGCGCGACAGTGACGTATGTAGGTGATCCCACTCGATACGGTCAAACGCCTTCTCAGCATCTAGTGCTAGAAGGCACGCGTCTGGTAGTTGGGATGGGGATTGTGTATGTGTGTTGTACCAGTAATGGGACACGACACCGAGAGTCTTTCTAATGTTAATAACTGAGGATCTGCCCCTTACAAAACCCGTTTGATCAGCATGAACTATATGTGGAAGAACCTTTGCCAACCTGTCCGCTAAGATTTTTGTTAGAAGTTTATAATCCCCATTTAATAGGGAGATTGGACGATATGAAGAAGTCTGGGTGGGATCTCTATCAGGTTTCAAAAGGAGACAGATATTAGCCTCAGAGAATCTATCATTTAGTTGTTCAGTGCCCGCCAGGTAAGCAGAATACAAGGATGAGAGAATTGGTGCTAGTTCCTCCTCCAATAACTTAAGATATTCTGCAGGTAACCCATCCGGGCCTGCTGCTTTACCCAGTTTGCTTTGTCGTATGGCCCTGAGAACCTCCTGGGGACTTATAGTAGAATTTAACAGGGAAGACTGCTCTTCCGTAAGAGTGGGGAGTTTTACTGCGTCCCAGAAGGCACGCTTGGCTTCTATATGGATAGGTTGTTTAGAGTACAGGGAAGTATAATAGTCTACAAATTCAGTCATAATTTCCTTGGCGTTGGCGGTGAGGGTACCCTTAGATTTAATGGCTAGAATTTGGGACTTGGGTTTATAGGAATGAACTAATTTGGCCAGCAGTTTACCAGCCCTGTTACCATGACGGTAATAGCGACCCTGTCTGTGAATATTGACCTTGTTGTCTTGTTGAGCTAAGAAAGTATCCCTTGTCTGTTTGAGATCGTAGTAAGATTTCCTAGATGTTGGCGTGGGGGTATGTAAGTAGCTATTGTAAGCCGCAGTGAGTTGAGCAAGGAGAGTCTCATCTACTCTCGTAAGTTGCTTATTATGGTGTGTTGCAAAGGAGGTTATATGACCTCTCATCACCGCTTTTGAGGCGTGCCAGAACAAATCTGGCGTATCCAAATGACAAGCATTGTCAGATGCATAATGCGTCCAGGATGCCTTTAAGTGTCTACGGAACTCAATGTTGTTATATAGGTGGAGAGGAAATCTCCAACTTCTGTTTGGAGGTCTAGGGGGATGTGGTTGCAGTATCAGGGTGATTGGGGCGTGATCTGATAAGGTGACTGGGCCAATATAAGTAGATAAGATGTGTGGCGTTATGCTTGAGGCAGTTAGGAAATAGTCAATACGCGACATAGTATGGTATGTTTTTGAGAGGCAAGTGAAATCCCTCTCATCCGGGTTCCTTGCTCTCCAGACATCTAGTAAACTCAGAGTCTCCTTGAAGGATCTAATCAAGGATACTTCACGTTTGTAACGGATCACATGTTTTTTGAAAGAGCCAGATGCTGAGGGATCTCTAAACCTATCCAGCGGAAGAGCCTGAGCCAGATTAAAATCACCTCCTATTATTAAAGGGGCACTCTGTACGGCCAATATCGCCAATAAATTTGTCCAAAAGGGGGGATCATGCTCATTAGGGCCATAAACATTACAGAGAGTGTATGTATGTGCATTGGTCTGAAGTGATGCGACTATGTATCGTCCCTTTTTGTCTATGTTCACTGCTGACAAGGAGGCCGCTAAACCCTTTCGCACTAGAATGGCAACTCCTCTTTTCCTGCCCTCTGTAGGGGAGCTGAGGACCTGTCCCACCCATCTGATTTTTAACTTCGCATGTTCCTCAACTGTCAGTTTTGTCTCCTGGAGCATAGCAATATCAGCCTTCAGTGAGTGTAGGTGGTGGAGAATCCTACTTCTCTTTGCCGGGGATGTGATGCCCCCTACATTCCACGCTATAATTTTAAGGGGGAGAGTCATGTCTACAGAGTGTAAGGGTGGAGAGGGCACGACCTAATAGGTAGTGTCCTAGCAAGTGTCCCCTGTGGTGTCTGAGGTGTAGGTAGTAATAGGTGACTTACAGTTATCGAAAAGCACAGGTGTGTCCTCAGGGCAGGATGACGTGATGAAGGAGGGGGGTCCAGAGGCCTCCAGGTCCCAATCCAGCAATCGCTACAAAAGAGACAAGAACATACAGCAATGTTTACAATTTGTATAGGTAAGAGGTCAATACCCATGGTAGTAGCAATGTCAATAGGTATCGTCCCAGAGGTAGTCTGTTTATAAAAGAACCATTTGATGAACAAAAACACAGCATGATAGCAGGAAGCATAACATCTTAGAACTAGAGTTCTGCTCTTGAGGGAAGGGTCAGGGAGCAGTAAAGCCATACATAGCCCTGGAATGTTTAGTGTGAGTTTAAAATGAGAAAATTTACCAAGGGATTTTACATTTGGCAGGGGCAGGTGGATAGGCCCTAGGTAGTCAAGTGGAAGTATATATGGGCTTAGAGGTAGGGAACTATGTTTTTTATATTCGGTGTCGATGCCCTGGGGCCTGAACACAACAGTGATACCATAATCTGCATCGATCAAAAGGCAAGTGGTGGACAGAGGGTCTCCGCTTGAACTTGTGAGGGATAGGCCAAAAACTAAGCCTACTAGGGGACTCAGGGGAAACCAGCGGTAGCTATGAACTGTCTTAATAACACTCATATTAGAACTAAGGTTTAAGTATGCTGCATAATGTTTCCCAGCCTTAACAGTGCAATGCAAATACAAACATGAACCTGGACAGGTAGTGTAATAACAGAGATAACAAGTTGCCATGTGCGGAACCGTGCCTCCGGCCATAGCCAAGATTGGCAAACATGACCAGAGCCACAGGACTCGCCAAAGCAAAATACATAATGTAATCAACATGATGCATATGACAAGAAATTTTAAACGATAATACTTAAAAGAGTCTCATCAGCCATTGTCCTGTCTCCGCTCTGATGCCAGGTACGCCTGTGCTGCCGCAGGCGTATGAAAGGTTTTAGGGCCTGAAAGACTTTGAATTTTCAAGGTAGCTGGGAACATGAGTGCAAATTTACGTCCCTGATCATGCAGTGTAGAGCAGATAGATGCAAAGTCCTTACGTCTCTTAGTGACCTCAACTGAAAAGTCCTGGAAAAGTAAGAGACGGTGATCTTCAAAGATGACTTCCTTAGCCGCCCTGTAGGCTCGCAGGAGGGCTAGCTTATCCTGGAAATTTAAGCATCTAAAGATTACTTGTCGTGGCCTCTCTTTGGAATTTTCTAGATATCTGTTGGGGCCTATGCGGTGAGATCTTTCAATGTCCAGAGGTAGACAGTCCTGGGGCAGGCCCAGGAGTTTCGGGAGAGTTAAGGCGGCAAATTCTAGTAATTCTTTATCTTTAATGGATTCAGGAACGCCTATGATTCGTAGATTATTTCGCCTGCAGCGGTTTTCTAGGTCTTCCACCTTATCCATTAGCTGTTGATTTTGTTTCAGTAGGCGTTTTAAAGAAACCTCAGATTCCTGCTGTCTGTCTTCAACCCCTGAAATTCTTTGTTCCGCGGCTGACATGCGAGTGGAGAAGAGCCGCACCTCACTGGTTAGGGTGACCACACCAGCCTGCAAGCTATCCATTTTTGGTAAAAAGAAAGCCTTGAGCTCCTGTAGGAGTGAAGAGTGATCTCCTGAAATACTGCCTTCAGCATCTGCAAATGATGGGTTTGCCTGCGTTTCTGTCAGAGACTTTTGTTTTTTTTCCTGGTTCTTTGATCTGTGGCTCATTGTGCTACTTAAAGGCGAGGGCATCCTGTGAAAATACTCGTCCACTTTCATAGAACAAAATACAGACAGTTACTAGGAATGTTCTGACACTGTGTACGAGTCACCAGAGGGCGCTGTTGCACTGTGTATTGCAGCAATCAAGGTAGGTATGTGGAGGGAAAATGGAGGAGATGAGGACACAGATTTTGAATTTGCAGATATCACATGCCAAAATGCAGGTGTGAAATAAAAATTTAGCTGTACCAACTATGTAAACAAAGGTGTTTTTTTCTTTTCCTTTTCTGTCTTGTGTAGCAGGCTTAATCAGGGCTGATGGATCAGAAATACAATCCTAAAAAATTGAGCTATACCAGCTATGAGGTGAAAAGGGTCTGTATAGGAAAAGTCTGTATAGATCAATATGCGGTTTATGCAGGGACTGTCCCAATGATCAGCTCTCAAGCAGAGCAGGTGTTTATGCGCTCCCCCCTTAACAACCACTGGGGCGTGAGAAGGCCGATATCCCCCTGCTGAAACCTTAATAACAAGTTTGTCTCCCTGTATGGAAGTGAGGTTGTGCCTTGTTGTAGGTTAAAGCTGATTGATCTGCGTTTACACCAATGCATCCACAGTACTTTTACAGAGTGTGCAGCAATCTCTTATGGGCAAGCATAGAATACTTTCCGGGGAGTCCGTTATCAGGGCCTCACACAGTTATAGTTTGAGGTGGAGCGGTTCTGGGCTGATGGATCAGAAATACAATCCTAAAAAAATTGAGCTATACCAGCTATGAGGTGAAAAGAGTCTGTATAGGAAAAGTCTGTATAGAGCAATATACGGTTTATGCAGGGATTGTCCCAATGATCAGTTCTCAAGCAGAGCAGGTGTTTAAACGCTCCCCCCTTAGCAACTACTGGGGTAGGAGAAGGCCGATATCCCCCTGCTGAAAACTTAATAGCAAGTTTGTCTCCCTGTAGGGAAGTGAGGTTGTGCCTTGTTGTAGGTTAAAGCTGATGTATCTGAGTTTACATTAGTGCATCCACATTATTTTTACAGAGTGTGCAGCAATCTCTTATGGGCATGCATGGAATACTTTCCGGGGAGTCCGTTATCAGGGCCTCACACGGTTATAGTTTGAGGTGGAGCGGTTCTAACCAGCTGTGTAATAGTCCGCGGTGTTACCGCCTCTCACCTGATCCGTCCGATTACCACATTCAAGGCCGGTCTGCTTGTAAGGTCCGTTCTGAGTTGAAGCTGGCACAGAGGTGAAGGGGGGAGCTCCTCCAATATGGCGCCGGTTAGCGTTACCGCTCGCGCCGTGTGGCGCAGTTCGATTTTGACTTCCGAGGCAAGGGCGATTTTCTGCCCTTCACGATGGTTCTTAGGCCGGATGGGGTACCGTGGAGTGCAACCCAGCAAGGCAGCGTCGTGGGGAAAGTTGGCTGGCAGCAAATAATACCATTAATATGAAGCAGATTCCCGGAGCTCTGTACTTCTGCTGCCAGCCGCTAGCTCCGCCCACCGGAAGTCCCTATCTGCCTCATTTTATTGGTTCACCCAATGCATTCTGCTACCTCACAGTAGTGCATTGCTACTTCTTCAACAAAGGATGCCTAGAGTACAAAGCAAATTAGATAATATAATTAAATCAGTAAGTTTAAAATGACACGCTATTTTTGAATCATGAAAGAAAGATTTTGGGTTTGCTGTTCCTTTAAACTCTCATATGTCCTAAATCACCCAGCATATGTAGGTAGCATAACAAATAGGGAACCTGCCTAACAACAACTGAATCAGCTCCTATGGTTACCTTTTAATCATGTAATGTGGTGTAATAGTTTGCATCATAACCTTTTCTGTTATTTATAGATGTTACTTAATGGGACAGTCCAGTCAAAATTAAACTTTCATGGTTCAGATAGGGCATGGAATTATAAAACAACTTTCCAATTTACTTTTATCATCAGATTTGCTTTGTTCTCTTGGTTTTCTTTGTTGAAAGCTAAACCTAGGTAGGCTCTTATGCTAAAGTTTTTCATAGCTAGACAGCACTATGTTATGTGTGCCATATAGATAACATTGTACTCACTTCCGTGGAGTTACTTAGGTATCAGCGCTGATTGGCTAAAATGCAAATCTGTCAAAAGAACTGAAATAAGGGGGCAGTCTGCAGAAGGTTAAATACAAGATCATCACATAGGTAAAAAGGGTATTAATAGAACTGAAATAAGGAGGCAGTCTGCAGAGGCTTAGATACAAGGTAATCACAGAGGTAAAACGTATATTAATATAACAGGGTTGGTTATGCAAAACTGGGGAATGGGTAATAAAGGGATTATCTATCTTTTAAAACAATAACAATTCTGGAGTAGACTGTCCCTTTAAAGGAATAGTCTAGTCAAAATGAAACTTTCATGATTCAGCATGCAATTTTAAGCAACTTTCTAATATACTCCTATTATACATTTTTCTTCATTCTCTTGGTATCTTTATTTGAATGTAAGCTTATGAGCCGGCCCATTTTTGGTTCAGCACATGGGTAGCACTTAATGATTGGTGTCTAAATGTAACCATTAATTAGCAAGTGCTACCCAGGTGCTGAACCAAAAATAGTCCGGCTTCTAAGTTTACATTCAAATAAAGATACCAAGAGAACAAAGAGATATTCATAATAGGAGTAAATTAAAAATGTCCGTAAAATTGCTACTCTATCTGAATCATGAAAGTTTTTGACTAGACTATCCCTTTAAGCTATCCAAAGCATAAATTAATTGCATAAAACCCCTTAACGACGCATGTCGTACAGTGTACGTTGCACACAACCTGGTCTTAAAAGACCAGCGACGTACCCTGTACGACATTAGGGGTTGAAAGCGGCTGGAAGCGATCCTGCTCGCTTCCAGACGCTTTCCGGTTATTGCAGTGATGCCTCGACATCGAGGCATCCTGCAATAACACCCCTTGGCCATCCGATGCAGAGAGAGCCACTCTGTGACCCTCTCTGCACCAGACATCTGTGGCCGGTATCGTTGGTGGGTGGGAGCTGCAATGGGAGGTGGGTGGGCGGCCATCGATGTTAGCTATGACGTGGAGGCGGGATCGGGCGCGTGACCGTCGGGGGCGCACACTGAGGCGCGCGCATGTGCACGGGGGGGGCGGGGGCAGACGCGTGCACGGGGTGGAAGCGGGTGGGAACGGCTACACTACAGAAATGTAAAAATAAAAAGTTAGAGTGGGTACAAAATAATTTTTAAACATACATCTAAGGGATCTGGGTGGGGGTGGGGGGTTGCTGTTTGGCTGGGGGGAAGCTACACTACAGAAAAAAATAATAAAATATAAAAAAGCAGGGTTTTTTTGTAAACTGGGTACTGGCAGACAGCTGCCAGTACCCAAGATGGCTACCAATAAGGTAGAGGGGGAGGGATAGAGAGCTGTTTGGGGGGGGATCAGGGAGGTTGGGAGCTAAGGGGGGGATCCTACACAGAAGCATATGTAAATCAGGGGGTGTGATGTGTAAGGTGGGAGGCTGATCTCTACATTAAAGCTAAAATTAACCCTGCAAGCTCCCTACAAGCTACCTAATTAACCCCTTCACTGCTAGACATAATTCACGTGTGATGCGCAGTGGTATTTAGCGGCCTTCTAATTACCAAAAAACAATGCCAAAGCCATATATGTCTGCTATTTCTGAACAAAGGGGATCCCAGAGAAGCATTTATTTTAATTTCTGTGAGAAACCTAAAGTTTGTGAAAAAGTGAACGTTTTTTTTTTTTTATTTGGCGGGGAAATGGTGACATGAAATATAACAAAATGGGCCTAGATCAATACTTTGGGTTGTCTACTACACTACGCTAAAGCTAAAATTAACCCTAGAAGCTCCCTACATGCTCCCTAATTAACCCCTTCACTGCTGGGCATAATTCACGTATGGTGCGCAGTGGCATTTAGCGGCCTTCTAATTACCAAAAAGCATCGCCAAAGCCATATATGTCTGCTATTTCTGAACAAAGGCCATCCCAGAGAAGCGTTTATTTTAATTTCTGTGAGAAACCTAAATTTGTGAAAAAGTGAAAAATTTTTTTTATTTGATCTCATTTGGCGGTGAAATGGTGGCATGAAATATACCAAAATGGGCCTAAATCAATACTTTGGGATGTCTTCTAAAAAAAAATATGGACATGTCAAGGGATATTCAGGTATTCCTGAAAGATATCAGTGTCCCAATGTAACTAGCGCTCATTTTGAAATAAAGTTGTTTGGAAATAGAAAAGTGCTACTTGTACTTATTGCCCTATAACTTGCAAAAAAAGCAAAGAACATGTTAACATTGGGTATTTCTAAACTCAGGACAAAATTTAGAAACTATTTAGCATGGGTGTTTTTTGGTGGTTGTAGATGTGTAACAGATTTTGGGGGTCAAAGTTAGAAAAAGTGTGTTTTTTTTTCCAATTTTTTCTCATATTTTCCAATTTATTTTTTTATAGAAATTATAAGATATGATGAAAATAATGGTATATTTAGAAATTCTGTTTAATGGCGAGAAAAACGGTATATAATATGTGTGGGTAAAGTAAATGAGTAAGAGGAAAATTACAGCTAAACACAAACACAGCAGAAATGTAAAAATAGCCCTGGTCCTTAAGGGAAAGAAATTGAAAAATGGCCTTGTCCTTAAGGGGTTAATGATAAATTGGGCAACAATTTTCTACGGCATACGCACATATCGTTTGAGGACCCTGTGCATCAGTATTCAGACACCACACCATCGCAGAGAGTCAGCTCCCAGTAGTACATTGCTGCTCCTTAGCATACTTGGGTATTCTTTTCAACAAAGAATATCAAAAGAACAAATCAAATTTGATAATAGAAGTAAATTGTAAAATTGCTCAAATTTGTATGTTCTATTTGAATCATGAAAGAAAAATTGTGGTCTCATGTCCCTTTAATTGGAGATCTATATTATGGATTTATAATGTGATGTTTTAAACAAAAATCTACAAATTGTAATAAAGATACTGTAGACACATGCAATGCAGCACATTTGCGAGATGACTACTATCAGAAAGGTTCAACAACCCCGGTCTAAATGTTTCCTTTTAAAGGGACACTGAACCCATTTTTTTTCTTTTGTGATTCCGATAGAGCATAACAACATTTTAAGCAACTTTCTAATTTACTCCTATTATCAAATTTTATTCATTCTCTTGGTATCTTTATTTGAAATGCAAGAATCTAAGTTTAGATGCCGGCCCATTTTTGGTGAACAACCTGGGTTGTTTTTGCTGATTGGTGGATAAATTCATTCACCAATAAAAAAAAGTGCTGTAACGAGTTCTGAACCAAAAAAAAGCTTAGATTAGCCTTCTTTTTCAAATAAAGATAACAAGAGAACAAAGAAAAATTGATAATACGAGTAAATTAGAAAGTTGTTTAAAATTGCATGCTCTATCTGAATCACAAAAGAAAAAATTGGGTTCATTGTCCCTTTAAGTGAATTGTAGAGGCTGAATTCTTGAGGCCAGTTGACCTATAACAAAAAAACAAATGGATTAATAATGGCAATGTAGTTTTCTCCTCTAGACCCCAGTTCAGAGGAGCTGCTTTTAGAATAAGATATCAGAGACTGACTTGTATCTCACTGTGTCATGGGAAATGTTATTTCTCTTTAAAGGAACATACAATGCAAAATGTTTTCTTTCATGATTCAGATAGCGAATATCAATTTGAAAAACTCTAATTTGCTTCATTCTGTTGGTAACCTTTGTGGAAGAAGCAGCAATGCACTTACTGGGAGCTAGCTGTAAGCCAATGATGAGGCATATATATGCAGTCACCAATTAGCAGCTCCAGAGTCTACCTAGGTATCCATTTCAACAAAGGATATGAAGAGAACAAACACATTAGATGATAGAAGTAATTTAGAAAGTTGCTTCTTTAATAACATGGATATATCTCAAGTAAAACACCCCTTGCTAAAAGGGATAGAAATTAAAACAAATTCTTTGTGATTTGCTGTTGAACAAAAGGTACCAAGAGACCAAAGAAAATGTGATAATTGAAGTAAATTATAAAGCTGTTTAAAATCACGTTCTATTTGAATTATGAAATAAATTTTTGGGGGGTTTCCCATCCCTTTAATTTGCTCACAGTAAATTTTGATTGGAAATATTGCAATAGTTCTATCAAATTATCCATTAGAATGTTCATTTGTGTTACTTATTGTGTTTCAGTGAAGTCATCAGCGTCCCCATGATACCGTTGGGTTTAAAAGAAACAAAAGACCTGGATTTCTCGGAGGCACTAAAAGTAAGTTATATGTAACGCTCACCCAAAGAGGAGGAGACATCTTTACTAAATACTATCTGTTAGCATAAGTTATATGTAATGCTCACCCAAAGGGGATGAGACATCTATACTAAATACTATCTGTTAGCATAAGTTATATGTAATGCTCACCCAAAGGGGAGGAGACATCTATACTAAATACTATCCGTTAGCATAAGTTATATGTAACGCTCACCCAAAGGGGAGGAGACATCTTTACTAAATACTATCCGTTAGCATAAGTTATATGTAATGCTCACCCAAAGGGGAGGAGACATCTATACTAAATACTATCCGTTAGCATAAGTTATATGTAACGCTCACCCAAAGGGGAGGAGACATCTTTACTAAATACTATCCGTTAGCATAAGTTATATGTAATGCTCACCCAAAGGGGAGGAGACATCTATACTAAATACTATCTGTTAGCATAAGTTATATGTAACGCTCACCCAAAGGGGCTGAGACATCTTTACTAAATACTATCTGTTAGCATAAGTTATATGTAATGCTCACCCAAAGGGGAGGAGACATCTTTACTAAATACTATCCGTTAGCATAAGTTATATGTAACGCTCACCCAAAGGGGATGAGACATCTTTACTAAATACTATCCGTTAGCATAAGTTATATGTAACGCTCACCCAAAGGGGATGAGACATCTTTACTAAATACTATCCGTTAGCATAAGTAATATGTAATGCTCACCCAAAGGGGAGGAGACATCTATACTAAATACTATCCGTTAGCATAAGTTATATGTAACGCTCACCCAAAGGGGATGAGACATCTTTACTAAATACTATCCGTTAGCATAAGTTATATGTAACGCTCACCCAAAGGGGATGAGACATCTTTACTAAATACTATCTGTTAGCATAAGTTATATGTAACGCTCACCCAAAGGGGAGGAGACATCTTTACTAAATACTATCTGTTAGCATAAGTTATATGTAACGCTCACCCAAAGGGGATGAGACATCTTTACTAAATACTATCCGTTAGCATAAGTTATATGTAACGCTCACCCAAAGGGGATGAGACATCTTTACTAAATACTATCCGTTAGCATAAGTTATATGTAATGCTCACCTAAAGGGGATGAGACATCTTTACTAAATACTATCTGTTAGCATAAGTTATATGTAATGCTCACCTAAAGGGGATGAGACATCTTTACTAAATACTATCTGTTAGCATAAGTTATATGTAACGCTCACCCAAAGGGGATGAGACATCTTTACTAAATACTATCTGTTAGCATAAGTTATATGTAATGCTCACCTAAAGGGGATGAGACATCTTTACTAAATACTTACTATCCGTTAGCATAAGTTATATGTAATGCTCACCCAAAGGGGATGAGACATCTTTACTAAATACTATCTGTTAGCATAAGTTATATGTAATGCTCACCCAAAGGGGATGAGACATCTTTACTAAATACTATCTGTTAGCATAAGTTATATGTAATGCTCACCCAAAGGGGATGAGACATCTTTACTAAATACTATCCGTTAGCATAAGTTATATGTAATGCTCACCCAAAGGGGAGGAGACATCTTTACTAAATACTATCCGATAGCATAAGTTATATGTAATGCTCACCCAAAGGGGATTAGACATCTTTACTAAATAATATCTGTTAGCATAAGTTATATGTAATGCTCACCCAAAGGGGATGAGACATCTTTACTAAAAACTATCCGTTAGCATAAGTTATATGTAACGCTCACCCAAAGGGGAGGAGACATCTTTACTAAATACTATCCGTTAGCATAAGTTATATGTAATGCTCACCCAAAGGGGATGAGACATCTTTACTAAATACTATCTGTTAGCATAAGTTATATGTAATGCTCACCCAAAGGGGATGAGACATCTTTACTAAATACTATCCGTTAGCATAAGTTATATGTAATGCTCACCCAAAGGGGAGGAGACATCTTTACTAAATACTATCCGATAGCATAAGTTATATGTAATGCTCACCCAAAGGGGATTAGACATCTTTACTAAATAATATCTGTTAGCATAAGTTATATGTAATGCTCACCCAAAGGGGATGAGACATCTTTACTAAATACTATCCGTTAGCATAAGTTATATGTAACGCTCACCCAAAGGGGAGGAGACATCTTTACTAAATACTATCCGTTAGCATAAGTTATATGTAATGCTCACCCAAAGGGGATGAGACATCTTTACTAAATACTATCCGTTAGCATAAGTTATATGTAATGCTCACCCAAAGGGGATGAGACATCTTTACTAAATACTTACTATCCGTTAGCATAAGTTATATGTAATGCTCACCCAAAGGGGATGAGACATCTTTACTAAATACTATCCGATAGCATAAGTTATATGTAATGCTCACCCAAAGTGTATGAGACATCTTATACTAAATACTATCTGTTAGCATAAGTTATATGTAACGCTCACCCAAAGGGGAGGAGACATCTTTACTAAATACTATCTGTTAGCCTAAGTTATATGTAATGCTCACCCAAAGGGGAGGAGACATCTTTACTAAATACTATCTGTTAGCATAAGTTATATGTAATGCTCTCCCAAAGGGGAGGAGACATCTTTACTAAATACTATCCGTTAGCATAAGTTATATGTAATGCTCACCCAAAGGGGAGGAGACATCTTTACTAAATACTATCTGTTAGCATAAGTTATATGTAATGCTCACCCAAAGGGGAGGAGACATCTTTACTAAATACTATCTATTAGCATAAGTAATATGTAATGCTCACCCAAAGGGGATTAGACATCTTTACTAAATACTATCTGTTAGCATAAGTTATATGTAATGCTCACCCAAAGGGGATGAGACATCTTTACTAAATACTATCTGTTAGCATAAGTTATATGTAACGCTCACCCAAAGGGGATGAGACATCTTTACTAAATACTATCCGTTAGCATAAGTTATATGTAATGCTCACCCAAAGGGGAGGAGACATCTATACTAAATACTATCTGTTAGCATAAGTTATATGTAACGCTCACCCAAAGGGGATGAGACATCTTTACTAAATACTATCCGTTAGCATAAGTTATATGTAATGCTCACCCAAAGGGGAGGAGACATCTTTACTAAATACTATCTGTTAGCATAAGTTATATGTAATGCTCACCCAAAGGGGAGGAGACATCTATACTAAATACTATCTGTTAGCATAAGTTATATGTAATGCTCACCCAAAGGGGAGGAGACATCTTTACTAAATACTATCTGTTAGCATAAGTTATATGTAATGCTCACCCAAAGGGGAGGAGACATCTTTACTAAATACTATCTATTAGCATAAGTAATATGTAATGCTCACCCAAAGGGGATTAGACATCTTTACTAAATACTATCTGTTAGCATAAGTTATATGTAATGCTCACCCAAAGGGGATGAGACATCTTTACTAAATACTATCTGTTAGCATAAGTTATATGTAACGCTCACCCAAAGGGGATGAGACATCTTTACTAAATACTATCCGTTAGCATAAGTTATATGTAATGCTCACCCAAAGGGGAGGAGACATCTTTACTAAATACTATCCGTTAGCATAAGTTATATATAACGCTCACCCAAAGGGGATTAGACATCTTTACTAAATACTATCCGTTAGCATAAGTTATATGTAATGCTCACCCAAAGGGGATGAGACATCTTTACTAAATACTATCCGTTAGCATAAGTTATATGTAATGCTCACCCAAAAGGGATGAGACATCTTTACTAAATACTATCTGTTAGCATAAGTTATATGTAATGCTCACCCAAAGTGTATGAGACATCTTATACTAAATACTATCTGTTAGCATAAGTTATATGTAATGCTCACCCAAAGGGGATTAGACATCTTTACTAAATACTATCTGTTAGCAGAAGTTATATGTAACGCTCACCCAAAGGGGAGGAGACATCTTTACTAAATACTATCTGTTAGCATAAGTTATATGTAATGCTCACCTAAAGGGGATGAGACATCTTTACTAAATACTATCTGTTAGCATAAGTTATATGTAACGCTCACCCAAAGGGGATGAGACATCTTTACTAAATACTATCTGTTAGCATAAGTTATATGTAATGCTCACCTAAAGGGGATGAGACATCTTTACTAAATACTTACTATCCGTTAGCATAAGTTATATGTAATGCTCACCCAAAGGGGATGAGACATCTTTACTAAATACTATCTGTTAGCATAAGTTATATGTAATGCTCACCCAAAGGGGATGAGACATCTTTACTAAATACTATCTGTTAGCATAAGTTCTATGTAATGCTCACCCAAAGGGGATGAGACATCTTTACTAAATACTATCCGTTAGCATAAGTTATATGTAATGCTCACCCAAAGGGGAGGAGACATCTTTACTAAATACTATCCGATAGCATAAGTTATATGTAATGCTCACCCAAAGGGGATTAGACATCTTTACTAAATAATATCTGTTAGCATAAGTTATATGTAATGCTCACCCAAAGGGGATGAGACATCTTTACTAAAAACTATCCGTTAGCATAAGTTATATGTAACGCTCACCCAAAGGGGAGGAGACATCTTTACTAAATACTATCCGTTAGCATAAGTTATATGTAATGCTCACCCAAAGGGGATGAGACATCTTTACTAAATACTATCTGTCAGCATAAGTTATATGTAATGCTCACCCAAAGGGGATGAGACATCTTTACTAAATACTATCCGTTAGCATAAGTTATATGTAATGCTCACCCAAAGGGGAGGAGACATCTTTACTAAATACTATCCGATAGCATAAGTTATATGTAATGCTCACCCAAAGGGGATTAGACATCTTTACTAAATAATATCTGTTAGCATAAGTTATATGTAATGCTCACCCAAAGGGGATGAGACATCTTTACTAAATACTATCCGTTAGCATAAGTTATATGTAACGCTCACCCAAAGGGGAGGAGACATCTTTACTAAATACTATCCGTTAGCATAAGTTATATGTAATGCTCACCCAAAGGGGATGAGACATCTTTACTAAATACTATCCGTTAGCATAAGTTATATGTAATGCTCACCCAAAGGGGATGAGACATCTTTACTAAATACTTACTATCCGTTAGCATAAGTTATATGTAATGCTCACCCAAAGGGGATGAGACATCTTTACTAAATACTATCCGATAGCATAAGTTATATGTAATGCTCACCCAAAGTGTATGAGACATCTTATACTAAATACTATCTGTTAGCATAAGTTATATGTAACGCTCACCCAAAGGGGAGGAGACATCTTTACTAAATACTATCTGTTAGCCTAAGTTATATGTAATGCTCACCCAAAGGGGAGGAGACATCTTTACTAAATACTATCTGTTAGCATAAGTTATATGTAATGCTCTCCCAAAGGGGAGGAGACATCTTTACTAAATACTATCCGTTAGCATAAGTTATATGTAATGCTCACCCAAAGGGGAGGAGACATCTTTACTAAATACTATCTGTTAGCATAAGTTATATGTAATGCTCACCCAAAGGGGAGGAGACATCTTTACTAAATACTATCTATTAGCATAAGTAATATGTAATGCTCACCCAAAGGGGATTAGACATCTTTACTAAATACTATCTGTTAGCATAAGTTATATGTAATGCTCACCCAAAGGGGATGAGACATCTTTACTAAATACTATCTGTTAGCATAAGTTATATGTAACGCTCACCCAAAGGGGATGAGACATCTTTACTAAATACTATCCGTTAGCATAAGTTATATGTAATGCTCACCCAAAGGGGAGGAGACATCTATACTAAATACTATCTGTTAGCATAAGTTATATGTAACGCTCACCCAAAGGGGATGAGACATCTTTACTAAATACTATCCGTTAGCATAAGTTATATGTAATGCTCACCCAAAGGGGAGGAGACATCTTTACTAAATACTATCTGTTAGCATAAGTTATATGTAATGCTCACCCAAAGGGGAGGAGACATCTATACTAAATACTATCTGTTAGCATAAGTTATATGTAATGCTCACCCAAAGGGGAGGAGACATCTTTACTAAATACTATCTGTTAGCATAAGTTATATGTAATGCTCACCCAAAGGGGAGGAGACATCTTTACTAAATACTATCTATTAGCATAAGTAATATGTAATGCTCACCCAAAGGGGATTAGACATCTTTACTAAATACTATCTGTTAGCATAAGTTATATGTAATGCTCACCCAAAGGGGATGAGACATCTTTACTAAATACTATCTGTTAGCATAAGTTATATGTAACGCTCACCCAAAGGGGATGAGACATCTTTACTAAATACTATCCGTTAGCATAAGTTATATGTAATGCTCACCCAAAGGGGAGGAGACATCTTTACTAAATACTATCCGTTAGCATAAGTTATATATAACGCTCACCCAAAGGGGATTAGACATCTTTACTAAATACTATCCGTTAGCATAAGTTATATGTAATGCTCACCCAAAAGGGATGAGACATCTTTACTAAATACTATCTGTTAGCATAAGTTATATGTAATGCTCACCCAAAGTGTATGAGACATCTTATACTAAATACTATCTGTTAGCATAAGTTATATGTAATGCTCACCCAAAGGGGATTAGACATCTTTACTAAATACTATCTGTTAGCAGAAGTTATATGTAACGCTCACCCAAAGGGGAGGAGACATCTTTACTAAATACTATCCGTTAGCATAAGTTATATATAACGCTCACCCAAAGGGGATGAGACATCTTTACTAAATACTATCCGTTAGCATAAATTATATGTAATGCTCACCCAAAGGGGATGAGACATCTTTACTAAATACTATCTGTAAGCATAAGTTATATGTAATGCTCACCCAAAGGGGATGAGACATCTTTACTAAATACTATCCGTTAGCATAAGTTATATGTAATGCTCACCCAAAGGGGAGGAGACATCTTTACTAAATACTTACTATCCGTTAGCATAAGTTATATGTAATGCTCACCCAAAGGGGATGAGACATCTTTACTAAATACTTACTATCCGTTAGCATAAGTTATATGTAATGCTCACCCAAAGGGGAGGAGACATCTTTACTAAATACTATCCGTTAGCATAAGTTATATGTAATGCTCACCCAAAGGGGCTGAGACATCTATACTAAATACTATCCGTTAGCATAAGTTATATGTAATGCTCACCCAAAGGGGATGAGACATCTTTACTAAATACTTACTATCCGTTAGCATAAGTTATATGTAATGCTCACCCAAAGGGGCTGAGACATCTTTACTAAATACTATCTGTTAGCATAAGTTATATGTAATGCTCACCCAAAGGGGAGGAGACATCTTTACTAAATACTATCCGTTAGCATAAGTTATATGTAATGCTCACCCAAAGGGGAGGAGACATCTATACTAAATACTATCCGTTAGCATAAGTTATATGTAACGCTCACCCAAAGGGGATGAGACATCTTTACTAAATACTATCCGTTAGCATAAGTTATATGTAACGCTCACCCAAAGGGGATGAGACATCTTTACTAAATACTATCTGTTAGCATAAGTTATATGTAACGCTCACCCAAAGGGGAGGAGACATCTTTACTAAATACTATCCGTTAGCATAAGTTATATGTAACGCTCACCCAAAGGGGATGAGACATCTTTACTAAATACTATCCGTTAGCATAAGTTATATGTAACGCTCACCCAAAGGGGATGAGACATCTTTACTAAATATTATCCGTTAGCATAAGTTATATGTAACGCTCACCCAAAGGGGATGAGACATCTTTACTAAATACTATCCGTTAGCATAAGTTATATGTAACGCTCACCCAAAGGGGATGAGACATCTTTACTAAATACTATCCGTTAGCATAAGTTATATGTAACGCTCACCCAAAGGGGATGAGACATCTTTACTAAATACTATCTGTTAGCATAAGTTATATGTAATGCTCACCTAAAGGGGATGAGACATCTTTACTAAATACTTACTATCCGTTAGCATAAGTTATATGTAATGCTCACCCAAAGGGGATGAGACATCTTTACTAAATACTATCTGTTAGCATAAGTTATATGTAATGCTCACCCAAAGGGGATGAGACATCTTTACTAAATACTATCTGTTAGCATAAGTTATATGTAACGCTCACCCAAAGGGGATGAGACATCTTTACTAAATACTATCTGTTAGCATAAGTTATATGTAATGCTCACCCAAAGGGGAGGAGACATCTTTACTAAATACTATCCGTTAGCATAAGTTATATGTAACGCTCACCCAAAGGGGATTAGACATCTTTACTAAATACTATCCGTTAGCATAAGTTATATGTAACGCTCACCCAAAGGGGAAGAGACATCTTTACTAAATACTATCTGTTAGCATAAGTTATATGTAACGCTCACCCAAAGGGGAGGAGACATCTTTACTAAATACTATCTGTTAGCATAAGTTATATGTAACGCTCACCCAAAGGGGATGAGACATCTTTACTAAATAATATCTGTTAGCATAAGTTATATGTAATGCTCACCCAAAGGGGAGGAGACATCTTTACTAAATACTATCCGTTAGCATAAGTTATATGTAATGCTCACCCAAAGGGGAGGAGACATCTATACTAAATACTATCTGTTAGCATAAGTTATATGTAACGCTCACCCAAAGGGGCTGAGACATCTTTACTAAATACTATCCGTTAGCATAAGTTATATGTAATGCTCACCCAAAGGGGAGGAGACATCTTTACTAAATACTATCCGTTAGCATAAGTTATATATAACGCTCACCCAAAGGGGATTAGACATCTTTACTAAATACTATCCGTTAGCATAAGTTATATGTAATGCTCACCCAAAAGGGATGAGACATCTTTACTAAATACTATCTGTTAGCATAAGTTATATGTAATGCTCACCCAAAGTGTATGAGACATCTTATACTAAATACTATCTGTTAGCATAAGTTATATGTAATGCTCACCCAAAGGGGATTAGACATCTTTACTAAATACTATCTGTTAGCAGAAGTTATATGTAACGCTCACCCAAAGGGGAGGAGACATCTTTACTAAATACTATCCGTTAGCATAAGTTATATATAACGCTCACCCAAAGGGGATGAGACATCTTTACTAAATACTATCCGTTAGCATAAATTATATGTAATGCTCACCCAAAGGGGATGAGACATCTTTACTAAATACTATCTGTAAGCATAAGTTATATGTAATGCTCACCCAAAGGGGATGAGACATCTTTACTAAATACTATCCGTTAGCATAAGTTATATGTAATGCTCACCCAAAGGGGAGGAGACATCTTTACTAAATACTTACTATCCGTTAGCATAAGTTATATGTAATGCTCACCCAAAGGGGATGAGACATCTTTACTAAATACTTACTATCCGTTAGCATAAGTTATATGTAATGCTCACCCAAAGGGGAGGAGACATCTTTACTAAATACTATCCGTTAGCATAAGTTATATGTAATGCTCACCCAAAGGGGCTGAGACATCTATACTAAATACTATCCGTTAGCATAAGTTATATGTAATGCTCACCCAAAGGGGATGAGACATCTTTACTAAATACTTACTATCCGTTAGCATAAGTTATATGTAATGCTCACCCAAAGGGGCTGAGACATCTTTACTAAATACTATCTGTTAGCATAAGTTATATGTAATGCTCACCCAAAGGGGAGGAGACATCTTTACTAAATACTATCCGTTAGCATAAGTTATATGTAATGCTCACCCAAAGGGGAGGAGACATCTATACTAAATACTATCCGTTAGCATAAGTTATATGTAACGCTCACCCAAAGGGGATGAGACATCTTTACTAAATACTATCCGTTAGCATAAGTTATATGTAACGCTCACCCAAAGGGGATGAGACATCTTTACTAAATACTATCTGTTAGCATAAGTTATATGTAACGCTCACCCAAAGGGGAGGAGACATCTTTACTAAATACTATCTGTTAGCATAAGTTATATGTAACGCTCACCCAAAGGGGATGAGACATCTTTACTAAATACTATCCGTTAGCATAAGTTATATGTAACGCTCACCCAAAGGGGATGAGACATCTTTACTAAATATTATCCGTTAGCATAAGTTATATGTAACGCTCACCCAAAGGGGATGAGACATCTTTACTAAATACTATCTGTTAGCATAAGTTATATGTAATGCTCACCTAAAGGGGATGAGACATCTTTACTAAATACTTACTATCCGTTAGCATAAGTTATATGTAATGCTCACCCAAAGGGGATGAGACATCTTTACTAAATACTATCTGTTAGCATAAGTTATATGTAATGCTCACCCAAAGGGGATGAGACATCTTTACTAAATACTATCTGTTAGCATAAGTTATATGTAACGCTCACCCAAAGGGGATGAGACATCTTTACTAAATAATATCTGTTAGCATAAGTTATATGTAATGCTCACCCAAAGGGGAGGAGACATCTTTACTAAATACTATCCGTTAGCATAAGTTATATGTAACGCTCACCCAAAGGGGATTAGACATCTTTACTAAATACTATCCGTTAGCATAAGTTATATGTAACGCTCACCCAAAGGGGAAGAGACATCTTTACTAAATACTATCTGTTAGCATAAGTTATATGTAACGCTCACCCAAAGGGGAGGAGACATCTTTACTAAATACTATCTGTTAGCATAAGTTATATGTAACGCTCACCCAAAGGGGATGAGACATCTTTACTAAATAATATCTGTTAGCATAAGTTATATGTAATGCTCACCCAAAGGGGAGGAGACATCTTTACTAAATACTATCCGTTAGCATAAGTTATATGTAATGCTCACCCAAAGGGGAGGAGACATCTATACTAAATACTATCTGTTAGCATAAGTTATATGTAACGCTCACCCAAAGGGGCTGAGACATCTTTACTAAATACTATCCGTTAGCATAAGTTATACGTAACGCTCACCCAAAGGGGATGAGACATCTTTACTAAATACTATCCGTTAGCATAAGTTATATGTAACGCTCACCCAAAGGGGATGAGACATCTATACTAAATACTATCCGTTAGCATAAGTTATATGTAACGCTCACCCAAAGGGGATGAGACATCTTTACTAAATACTATCCGTTAGCATAAGTTATATGTAACGCTCACCCAAAGGGGATGAGACATCTTTACTAAATACTATCCGTTAGCATAAGTTATATGTAATGCTCACCCAAAGGGGATGAGACATCTATACTAAATACTATCCTTTAGCATAAGTTATATGTAATGCTCACCCAAAGGGGATGAGACATCTATACTAAATACTATCCGTTAGCATAAGTTATACGTAACGCTCACCCAAAGGGGCTGAGACATCTTTACTAAATACTATCCGTTAGCATAAGTTATATGTAACGCTCACCCAAAGGGGAGGAGACATCTTTACTAAATACTATCCGTTAGCATAAGTTATATGTAATGCTCACCCAAAGGGGATTAGACATCTTTACTAAATACTATCTGTTAGTATAAGTTATATGTAACGCTCACCCAAAGGGGAGGAGACATCTTTACTAAATACTTACTATCCGTTAGTATAAGTTATATGTAACGCTCACCCAAAGGGGAGGAGACATCTTTACTAAATACTTACTATCCGTTAGCATAAGTTATATGTAATGCTCACCCAAAGGGGATTAGACATCTTTACTAAATACTATCCGTTAGCATAAGTTATATGTAATGCTCACCCAAAGGGGAGGAGACATCTTTACTAAATACTATCCGTTAGCATAAGTTATATGTAATGCTCACCCAAAGGGGAGGAGACATCTTTACTAAATACTATCCGTTAGCATAAGTTATATGTAATGCTCACCAAAAGGGGATGAGACATCTTTACTAAATAATATCTGTTAGCATAAGTTATATGTAATGCTCACCCAAAGGGGAGGAGACATCTTTACTAAATACTATCCGTTAGCATAAGTTATATGTAATGCTCACCCAAAGGGGATGAGACATCTATACTAAATACTATCCGTTAGCATAAGTTATATGTAATGCTCACCCAAAGGGGAGGAGACATCTTTACTAAATACTATCCGTTAGCATAAGTTATATGTAACGCTCACCCAAAGGGGATGAGACATCTTTACTAAATACTATCTGTTAGCATAAGTTATATGTAATGCTCACCCAAAGGGGAGGAGACATCTATACTAAATACTATCTGTTAGCATAAGTTATATGTAACGCTCACCCAAAGGGGAAGAGACATCTTTACTAAATACTATCTGTTAGCATAAGTTATATGTAACGCTCACCCGAAGGGGAGGAGACATCTTTACTAAATACTATCTGTTAGCATAAGTTATATGTAACGCTCACCCAAAGGGGATGAGACATCTTTACTAAATAATATCTGTTAGCATAAGTTATATGTAATGCTCACCCAAAGGGGAGGAGACATCTTTACTAAATACTATCCGTTAGCATAAGTTATATGTAATGCTCACCCAAAGGGGAGGAGACATCTATACTAAATACTATCTGTTAGCATAAGTTATATGTAACGCTCACCCAAAGGGGCTGAGACATCTTTACTAAATACTATCCGTTAGCATAAGTTATATGTAACGCTCACCCAAAGGGGATGAGACATCTATACTAAATACTATCCGTTAGCATAAGTTATATGTAACGCTCACCCAAAGGGGATGAGACATCTTTACTAAATACTATCCGTTAGCATAAGTTATATGTAACGCTCACCCAAAGGGGATGAGACATCTTTACTAAATACTATCCGTTAGCATAAGTTATATGTAATGCTCACCCAAAGGGGATGAGACATCTATACTAAATACTATCCTTTAGCATAAGTTATATGTAATGCTCACCCAAAGGGGCTGATACATCTTTACTAAATACTATCCGTTAGCATAAGTTATATGTAACGCTCACCCAAAGGGGAGGAGACATCTTTACTAAATACTATCCGTTAGCATAAGTTATATGTAATGCTCACCCAAAGGGGATTAGACATCTTTACTAAATACTATCTGTTAGTATAAGTTATATGTAACGCTCACCCAAAGGGGAGGAGACATCTTTACTAAATACTTACTATCCGTTAGCATAAGTTATATGTAACGCTCACCCAAAGGGGAGGAGACATCTTTACTAAATACTTACTATCCGTTAGCATAAGTTATATGTAATGCTCACCCAAAGGGGATTAGACATCTTTACTAAATACTATCCGTTAGCATAAGTTATATGTAATGCTCACCCAAAGGGGAGGAGACATCTTTACTAAATACTATCCGTTAGCATAAGTTATATGTAACGCTCACCCAAAGGGGAGGAGACATCTTTACTAAATACTATCCGTTAGCATAAGTTATATCTAACGCTCACCCAAAGGGGATGAGACATCTTTACTAAATACTATCTGTTAGCATAAGTTATATGTAATGCTCACCCAAAGGGGATGAGACATCTTTACTAAATACTATCAGTTAGCATAAGTTATATGTAATGCTCACCCAAAGGGGATGAGACATCTTTACTAAATACTATCCGTTAGCATAAGTTATATGTAACGCTCACCCAAAGGGGAGGAGACATCTTTACTAAATACTATCCGTTAGCATAAGTTATATGTAATGCTCACCCAAAGGGGATGAGACATCTTTACTAAATACTATCTGTTAGCATAAGTTATATGTAACGCTCACCCAAAGGTATGAGACATCTATACTAAATACTATCCGTTAGCATAAGTTATATGTAACGCTCACCCAAAGGGGCTGAGACATCTTTACTAAATACTATCCGTTAGCATAAGTTATATGTAACGCTCACCCAAAGGGGAGGAGACATCTTTACTAAATACTATCCGTTAGCATAAGTTATATGTAATGCTCACCCAAAGGGGCTGAGACATCTTTACTAAATACTATCCGTTAGCATAAGTTATATGTAATGCTCACCCAAAGGGGATTAGACATCTTTACTAAATACTATCCGTTAGCATAAGTTATATGTAATGCTCACCCAAAGGGGAGGAGACATCTTTACTAAATACTATCCGTTAGCATAAGTTATATATAACGCTCACCCAAAGGGGAGGAGACATCTTTACTAAATACTATCTGTTAGCATAAGTTATATGTAACGCTCACCCAAAGGGGATGAGACATCTTTACTAAATACTATCCGTTAGCATAAGTTATATGTAACGCTCACCCAAAGGGGCTGAGACATCTTTACTAAATACTATCAGTTAGCATAAGTTATATGTAACGCTCACCCAAAGGGGAGGAGACATCTTTACTAAATACTATCCGTTAGCATAAGTTATATGTAACGCTCACCCAAAGGGGATGAGACATCTATACTAAATACTATCCATTAGCATAAGTTATATGTAATGCTCACCCAAAGGGGATGAGACATCTTTACTAAATACTATCCGTTAGCATAAGTTATATGTAATGCTCACCCAAAGGGGATGAGACATCTATACTAAATACTATCCGTTAGCATAAGTTATATGTAACGCTCACCTAAAGGGGATGAGACATCTTTACTAAATACTATCCGATAGCATAAGTTATATGTAATGCTCACCCAAAGGGGATGAGACATCTTTTCTAAATACTATCCGTTAGCATAAGTTATATGTAATGCTCACCCAAAGGGGAGGAGACATCTTTACTAAATACTATCCGTTAGCATAAGTTATATGTAATGCTCACCCAAAGGGGATGAGACATCTTTACTAAATACTATCCGTTAGCATAAGTTATATGTAATGCTCACCCAAAGGGGATGAGACATCTTTACTAAATACTATCCGTTAGCATAAGTTATATGTAATGCTCACCCAAAGGGGAGGAGACATCTTTACTAAATACTATCTGTTAGCATAAGTTATATGTAATGCTCACCCAAAGGGGAGGAGACATCTTTACTAAATACTATCCGTTAGCATAAGTTATATTTAACGCTCACACAAAGGGGATGAGATATCTATACTAAATACTATCCGTTAGCATAAGTTATATGTAATGCTCACCCAAAGGGGATTAGACATCTTTACTAAATACTATCCGTTAGCATAAGTTATATGTAACGCTCACCCAAAGGGGATGAGACATCTATACTAAATACTATCTGTTAGCATAAGTTATATGTAATGCTCACCCAAAGGGGATGAGACATCTTTACTAAATACTATCCGTTAGCATAAGTTATATGTAATGCTCACCCAAAGGGGAGGAGACATCTTTACTAAATACTATCCGTTAGCATAAGTTATATGTAATGCTCACCCAAAGGGGAGGAGACATCTTTACTAAATACTATCCGTTAGCATAAGTTATATGTAATGCTCACCCAAAGGGGAGGAGACATCTTTACTAAATACTATCCGTTAGCATAAGTTATATGTAATGCTCACCCAAAGGGGATGAGACATCTTTACTAAATACTATCCGTTAGCATAAGTTATATGTAATGCTCACCCAAAGGGGAGGAGACATCTTTACTAAATACTATCTGTTAGCATAAGTTATATGTAACGCTTACCCAAAGGGGAGGAGACATCTTTACTAAATACTATCTGTTAGCATAAGTTATATGTAACGCTCACCCAAAGGGGAGGAGACATCTTTACTAAATACTATCTGTTAGCATAAGTTATATGTAACGCTCACCCAAAGGGGATGAGACATCTTTACTAAATACTATCTGTTAGCATAAGTTATATGTAATGCTCACCCAAAGGGGAGGAGACATCTTTACTAAATACTATCTGTTAGCATAAGTTATATGTAATGCTCACCCAAAGGGGAGGAGACATATTTACTAAATACTATCCGTTAGCATAAGTTATATGTAACGCTCACCCAAAGGGGAGGAGACATCTTTACTAAATACTATCTGTTAGCATAAGTTATATGTAATGCTCACCCAAAGGGGATGAGACATCTTTACTAAATACTATCCGTTAGCATAAGTTATATGTAACGCTCACCCAAAGGGGAGGAGACATCTTTACTAAATACTATCTGTTAGCATAAGTTATATGTAATGCTCACCCAAAGGGGATGAGACATCTTTACTAAATACTATCTGTTAGCATAAGTTATATGTAACGCTCACCCAAAGGTATGAGACATCTATACTAAATACTATCCGTTAGCATAAGTTATATGTAACGCTCACCCAAAGGGGCTGAGACATCTTTACTAAATACTATCCGTTAGCATAAGTTATATGTAACGCTCACCCAAAGGGGAGGAGACATCTTTACTAAATACTATCCGTTAGCATAAGTTATATGTAATGCTCACCCAAAGGGGCTGAGACATCTTTACTAAATACTATCCGTTAGCATAAGTTATATGTAATGCTCACCCAAAGGGGATTAGACATCTTTACTAAATACTATCCGTTAGCATAAGTTATATGTAATGCTCACCCAAAGGGGAGGAGACATCTTTACTAAATACTATCTGTTAGCATAAGTTATATGTAACGCTCACCCAAAGGGGAGGAGACATCTTTACTAAATACTATCCGTTAGCATAAGTTATATGTAATGCTCACCCAAAGGGGAGGAGACATCTTTACTAAATACTATCCGTTAGCATAAGTTATATGTAATGCTCACCCAAAGGGGAGGAGACATCTTTACTAAATACTATCCGTTAGCATAAGTTATATGTAACGCTCACCCAAAGGGGATGAGACATCTTTACTAAATACTATCTGTTAGCATAAGTTATATGTAACGCTCACCCAAAGGGGATGAGACATCTTTACTAAATACTATCAGTTAGCATAAGTTATATGTAACGCTCACCCAAAGGGGCTGAGACATCTTTACTAAATACTATCAGTTAGCATAAGTTATATGTAACGCTCACCCAAAGGGGAGGAGACATCTTTACTAAATACTATCCGTTAGCATAAGTTATATGTAACGCTCACCCAAAGGGGATGAGACATCTATACTAAATACTATCCGTTAGCATAAGTTATATGTAATGCTCACCCAAAGGGGATGAGACATCTTTACTAAATACTATCCGTTAGCATAAGTTATATGTAATGCTCACCCAAAGGGGATGAGACATCTATACTAAATACTATCCGTTAGCATAAGTTATATGTAACGCTCACCTAAAGGGGATGAGACATCTTTACTAAATACTATCCGATAGCATAAGTTATATGTAATGCTCACCCAAAGGGGATGAGACATCTTTTCTAAATACTATCCGTTAGCATAAGTTATATGTAATGCTCACCCAAAGGGGAGGAGACATCTTTACTAAATACTATCCGTTAGCATAAGTTATATGTAATGCTCACCCAAAGGGGATGAGACATCTTTACTAAATACTATCCGTTAGCATAAGTTATATGTAATGCTCACCCAAAGGGGATGAGACATCTTTACTAAATACTATCCGTTAGCATAAGTTATATGTAATGCTCACCCAAAGGGGATGAGACATCTTTACTAAATACTATCTGTTAGCATAAGTTATATGTAATGCTCACCCAAAGGGGAGGAGACATCTTTACTAAATACTATCCGTTAGCATAAGTTATATTTAACGCTCACACAAAGGGGATGAGATATCTATACTAAATACTATCCGTTAGCATAAGTTATATGTAATGCTCACCCAAAGGGGATTAGACATCTTTACTAAATACTATCCGTTAGCATAAGTTATATGTAACGCTCACCCAAAGGGGATGAGACATCTATACTAAATACTATCTGTTAGCATAAGTTATATGTAATGCTCACCCAAAGGGGATGAGACATCTTTACTAAATACTATCCGTTAGCATAAGTTATATGTAATGCTCACCCAAAGGGGAGGAGACATCTTTACTAAATACTATCCGTTAGCATAAGTTATATGTAATGCTCACCCAAAGGGGAGGAGACATCTTTACTAAATACTATCCGTTAGCATAAGTTATATGTAATGCTCACCCAAAGGGGAGGAGACATCTTTACTAAATACTATCCGTTAGCATAAGTTATATGTAATGCTCACCCAAAGGGGATGAGACATCTTTACTAAATACTATCCGTTAGCATAAGTTATATGTAATGCTCACCCAAAGGGGAGGAGACATCTTTACTAAATACTATCTGTTAGCATAAGTTATATGTAACGCTTACCCAAAGGGGAGGAGACATCTTTACTAAATACTATCTGTTAGCATAAGTTATATGTAACGCTCACCCAAAGGGGAGGAGACATCTTTACTAAATACTATCTGTTAGCATAAGTTATATGTAACGCTCACCCAAAGGGGATGAGACATCTTTACTAAATACTATCTGTTAGCATAAGTTATATGTAATGCTCACCCAAAGGGGAGGAGACATCTTTACTAAATACTATCTGTTAGCATAAGTTATATGTAATGCTCACCCAAAGGGGAGGAGACATATTTACTAAATACTATCCGTTAGCATAAGTTATATGTAACGCTCACCCAAAGGGGAGGAGACATCTTTACTAAATACTATCTGTTAGCATAAGTTATATGTAATGCTCACCCAAAGGGGATGAGACATCTTTACTAAATACTATCCGTTAGCATAAGTTATATGTAATGCTCACCCAAAGGGGAGGAGACATCTTTACTAAATACTATCTGTTAGCATAAGTTATATGTAATGCTCACCCAAAGGGGAGGAGACATCTTTACTAAATACTATCTGTTAGCATAAGTTATATGTAATGCTCACCCAAAGGGGATGAGACATCTTTACTAAATACTATCCGTTAGCATAAGTTATATGTAACGCTCACCCAAAGGGGAGGAGACATCTATACTAAATACTATCATTAGCATCCTATTGATTTAATCCCATCAGTGTACAGTGCTGTTACTATACCAATAACCTAAAAAGATTGCTCAAGTATTGACTCTCCAATTATCATTTAGAGTTCTGTATCATATTAAACCCACTAATCATTTGTATAAATCAAATCTTAAAGGGACATGAAAGCCAGTTTTTTTTCTTTCGCGATTTAGGAAGAGCATGTAATTTGAAACAACTTTCTAATTTACTTCTATTATCTAATTTGCTTCATTCTCTTGATATCACTTGCTGAAAAGCATATCTAGATATGCTCAGTAGCTGCTGATTGGTTGCTGCACCTAGAGGCCTTGTGTGATTGGCTCACACATGTGCATTGCTATTTCTTCAACAAAGGATATCTAAAGAATTGAGCAAATTAGGTAATAGAAGTAAATTGGAAAGTTGTTTGAAATTGCATGCCCTATCTGAATCATGAAAGTTTAATTTTGACTAGACTGTCCCTTTAAATATGCCAATACCTCATTTTACCTTAAAACCACAAAGCCATTTGTTATAGTAAGAAAGAACCACAGTGTCTGCGTCAGAGCCATACTTTAGTTGTTTATCTGGTTGTGATATGTGCCTGATATTGTGTCACGCACAATCAGCTAGATTATGAGTTTTGAGCGCTATAGGGATTTTAACGACCACCACAAAAGAGGCGTTATTTCACCTCCCTATAGCGCTGCTATTACAAGTTTTAAAAAAGCAGGCTTGTGCAGGCGATATGGTTGGGTTTAGCTCCATACCGCACAGAAATCAAGCACTGCTTTGACGTGCTCGGGCATGATTTCCCCATAGACATCAATGGGGAGAGCCGGCAAAAAAAAGCCCAACACCTGCGATCGTGGAATGAAAAGCTCCGTAACGCAGCCCCATTGATGTCTATGGGGAAAGAAAAAGTTATGTTTAAACCTAACACCCTAACATAAACCCCGAGTCTAAACACCCCTAATCTGCCACCTCGACATCGCCGCCACCTACATAAAGTTATTAACCCCTAATCTGCCGCCAAAATATCGCCGCCACCTACATAAGTTATTAACCCCTAATCTGCCGCCCCCGATATTGCCTCCACCTAGATAAAACTATTAACCCCTAATCTGCCGCTCCCGAGGTCGCTGCCACTATACTAAAGTTATTAACCCCTAAACCTCTGGCCTCCCACTTCACTACCACTAAATAAATCCATTAACCACTAAAACTTGACCCTAACGTAAACCTAAGCCTAACACCCCCTAACTTTAACATAATTTAAAATACAGCTAAACTAAAGTTACAATTATTAACTAAATAATAACTGTTTTAAACTAAATACAAACTTACATGTGAAATAAAACTGCTAGCTTAGGTTTTATCTTTAAGTTTGTATTTAGTTTAACTAGGTAGACTAGTAAATAGTTATTAGTGTGTTAGTGTACTTTTTTTTTTAACAATTTAGTTATTAGTTTTACGTTACAAAGCTAAACTGACTTTAGATGGCGGTACGGATCTTGTGGTTATAGGGTGTACCGCTCACTTTTTGGCCCACCAGGCAAACTCGTAACACCGGCGCTGTGGGAGTCCCATTGAAAAAGGACTTTTTTTTAAAGTGCGGTACTGACGTTGCGTGACTGGCTAAAAGGTGTGCGGTACAACTATACCGACAAGACTTGTAATAGCAGCGTTAGGGAAAATTAAGCGTTATGGGCCATAACAATGCTATTTGACTCATAACGCAAAACTCGTAATCTAGCTGAATGTTATTTATATGGCCCACATGAACTAGCAGTCTCTTGTTGTGAAAAGCTATTAAAAAAGCATGTGATAAGAGTCTGTAGTGTCTTAGAAACAGGCCGAAATTTGAGGTTTAAATGTTATAAAGTTTATAAATATCGAGATTTGAAAGGAAACCAATGGCACTACTAGCGTATATGACCTTATTCCTACACTTATTTAATAATTTGTCAGGATGTGGGTGCTGTGTATAAAACCGTATTTAGCAAAGAAAGAGAAAGTATACACTTATAGCACTCCTAGGTCTGTAAATGAATTAAATCTAACTGGATGATACAAATTATTCCCTAAGGAATAAGTGGAACGGGAGAAAACAGATTACAATTAAAATATAACTTTTATTGGGTTTACGTTAAAAGTAGGAATACACTTAAAATCACTCTTAAGCACCGATTTTGCTGATGTCAGCCAATTAGTATAAGTCAAGGTTATTGCTCCTAGTACTTAGGTGTTGATTGTGGGCTGGAATAGGTGCTGCTAAATACTTATATCAGGAGACCAGATATACCAATTTATTGAAGTCCAAAGTTACTAATTCTTATGTGAGAATTAAGTATATGATATATTCTTTATATCTCAATAGTGATATATCTTAGCGTAGCCTGATTTAGATTAAATACTGGATATATAATTTTAATATTTCTGCTTGTTGCCAAGGTGGAATTATATATACCCAATTGATTATTTGGATTCTGAATAGAATCTCTTGACTCCGCTTTAGAGTATTAGCAGTTGCCTACCTCCGGATTGAAGAGTAGGTTGTTCCCTCCATTATAACAAAAGCTAACCTTAATATATGTTATTAAATTGTATCTGAATAATTGAGCTACAATTTTATCTTTATTGAGACAATGTATATTATTGTTGTACTTAATAGACTTATGTGTATTGGTTTCTCTGCGATTGTGAATAACATTCGTTGCTGTTTGGTGTGCTTAAACAATAATTTCAAAGATTATATTCTTTAATCTTTGCACTTGAACTGTATGTGCTTCCGACTTGTGAATCATACACAGTTTGTATATTATGAATGAACTTCGGTAAGATTTATTTGCTCACAGTTTCTTTAATATCAGTTTAAATAGCTCTCTGTGATGCGGTAGTAGATAACCTTATATGTCGCAACTTTGGAGCTTATCTGATTCTATCATCACAGAATGATTAAATACCCATCTGGATAACTCATATTATACTAGTGATTAAATAATGTAGTTTCTTAGTATAATGGAACGTATCTGTTCTCAGTGACAACAAAGTTTAAACAGATAGACGTACAAGCATTCCGCTTATTTTGTGAGTCTCTAAAATTATAACCTAATGTTCATATCAATTTCACACTTGCAGTAAATTGTACTTAATCTGTGTACATTTCACTTTGCATACAGACAGGATTGCCCCGGAAATAGGTTTGTGCACTGTTTTGTTGTATAAGCTGTATTAACGGCAAAAATTATGCATGCGTGATCAAGCTGCACATACTCATCTAGTCCAAAGCTAATATGATATGGGAAGAACTCAAGAATAAGCTCATAATTAGAATTAAGTGAACTGCTCTAACAGTAGTATTCAGATGCGTCTTCACACGTCAATCATTAGTTCATCTCACATCATTGGTCTGAATTACATTACACGCCTATTGGGGGCGTGTTTCTAACGGCCTTAAATAGCCGCGAATATTGCGGCGCGTTCACCTTTGAAAAAGCAACGTTTAGTTGCGAAACATGTTAGGGACGATAGGGCAATGGTGAGGAGTCCTAGGAGCTCCTGTGTTTTTAGACAGCCTTAAGCTACCGCAAATTACTGTAGTCAGCCACGGTTTCACTTGAAAATGAACGCTCAGATCTAATCAGGTGTTGAATATATGGTGCTGGTACTGAATATTATTGCAAGTACTATCTCTCCTATATGAGCTAACTTAAATTTGCAAAATATATAAAGACTTAATAATAGAACTTTATTTGGCGCTACTGCCTAATAATTTAACTCATTTCGAGCTGTATTTGGTATACATCCACATCCATGATACCGCTTGTTGTAAGATAACTGTGTTTTACATAACTAAGGTGCACAAAATATATTTAGAGTACTATCATATTAGCTTTGGACTAGATGAGTATGTGCAGCTTGATCACGCATGCATAATTTTTGCCGTTAATACAGCTTATACAACAAAACAGTGCACAAACCTATTTCCGGGGCAATCCTGTCTGTATGCAAAGTGAAATGTACACAGATTAAGTACAATTTACTGCAAGTGTGAAATTGATATGAACATTAGGTTATAATTTTAGAGACTCACAAAATAAGCGGAATGCTTGTACGTCTATCTGTTTAAACTTTGTTGTCACTGAGAACAGATACGTTCCATTATACTAAGAAACTACATTATTTAATCACTAGTATAATATGAGTTATCCAGATGGGTATTTAATCATTCTGTGATGATAGAATCAGATAAGCTCCAAAGTTGCGACATATAAGGTTATCTACTACCGCATCACAGAGAGCTATTTAAACTGATATTAAAGAAACTGTGAGCAAATAAATCTTACCGAAGTTCATTCATAATATACAAACTGTGTATGATTCACAAGTCGGAAGCACATACAGTTCAAGTGCAAAGATTAAAGAATATAATCTTTGAAATTATTGTTTAAGCACACCAAACAGCAACGAATGTTATTCACAATCGCAGAGAAACCAATACACATAAGTCTATTAAGTACAACAATAATATACATTGTCTCAATAAAGATAAAATTGTAGCTCAATTATTCAGATACAATTTAATAACATATATTAAGGTTAGCTTTTGTTATAATGGAGGGAACAACCTACTCTTCAATCCGGAGGTAGGCAACTGCTAATACTCTAAAGCGGAGTCAAGAGATTCTATTCAGAATCCAAATAATCAATTGGGTATATATAATTCCACCTTGGCAACAAGCAGAAATATTAAAATTATATATCCAGTATTTAATCTAAATCAGGCTACGCTAAGATATATCACTATTGAGATATAAAGAATATATCATATACTTAATTCTCACATAAGAATTAGTAACTTTGGACTTCAATAAATTGGTATATCTGGTCTCCTGATATAAGTATTTAGCAGCACCTATTCCAGCCCACAATCAACACCTAAGTACTAGGAGCAATAACCTTGACTTATACTAATTGGCTGACATCAGCAAAATCGGTGCTTAAGAGTGATTTTAAGTGTATTCCTACTTTTAACGTAAACCCAATAAAAGTTATATTTTAATTGTAATCTGTTTTCTCCCGTTCCACTTATTCCTTAGGGAATAATTTGTATCATCCAGTTAGATTTAATTCATTTACAGACCTAGGAGTGCTATAAGTGTATACTTTCTCTTTCTTTGCTAAAGTTTATAAATATAACTGCGTTGGTTGTGCAAAGCTGGGGAATGGGTAGTAAAGGCATTGTTTTTAAACAATAACAAATTTGGTGTTAAATGTCCTTTTAAGTGTGTTCCATAAGGTGTCTTCCTTTCTCTTTAATAATATAGTATATCAAGGACCTGTAGGTGCAGATATGGGGCGCGATCCGATATAGATCGCAGTTTGCGGCGCAAGCGAGGGAACCCGCGTCGCCCGCAGTTTCAGCTCGCAACTCGAGCTATCCAATATGCGGCGCCATCAGTTGCTAAAGTGGCGCAAGTCTCACAAACCAGCAATGTCCAGAAATCTGCGTAAGTACAGATTTTTGGAGTCGCCAGTGACTTGCGCCACGTTAGAAACTGCCGGCGCCTATAAAACCTGACTAAAATCTAAATCACCCGCACTGTCTAACACGCCTCCTAAACATAGCCCGACACGTCTAACCCTCTATCCGCTATCCCCCCTCACTAGCCTAACAACAAAAAAAAGTTATTAACCCCTAAACCGCCGCTCCCGTACCCCGCCGCAACCTAATAAAGTTATTAACCCCTATACCGTCGCTCCCGTACCCCGCCGCCAGCTATATTAAATCTATAACCCCCTAAAGTGAGAGCCTAACACCGCCGCCATCTATATTAAAATTATTAACCCTTAATGTAAGCCCCATCTCTATTAAAATGATTAACCCCTAATTTAATCTACCTACCCCGCCGCCAGCTATGTTATCTATATTAACCCTAAGTATATTATAGTTAATATAGGTATTACATTATATATATTAACTATATTAACCCTAATTATATTAGGGTTAATATAGTTAATATAGTTACTATAGTATTTATATTAACTATATTAACTCTATCTAACCCTAACACCCCTAACTAAATTTATATTAAATTAATCTAATTCATATTATAAACTAAAATATTCCTATTTAAATCTAAATACTTACCTATAAAATAAACCCTAAGATAGATTCAATATAATTAATAATTACATTGTAGCTATGTTAGGGTTAATATTTATTTTACAGGTAAATTGTTAATTGTTTTAACTAGGTATAATAGCTATTAAATAGTTAACTATTTAATATCTACCTAGTTAAAATAATTACCCAATTACCTGTAAAATAAATCCTAACCTAAGTTACAAATACACCTACACTATCAATAAATTAAATAAACTACAAATATCTATCTAAAAATACAATTAAACTGGATAACTAAATAAAAAATGTGAGATACAAAACTAGCTTGAAAAATAGGCTTGGGTGGTTTAAACAGATATAAATCTTTTCTTACAGTGCAGTACATACAACATAAATTAAAATGCGATGTGTCGTCACTCCCCTCCCCTACCCCCTTTACTCCCCCCCCATATTAATCTATATGATTTACCTTCTATTGATGTGATGTACTTTAAATTTAAGTTCTTTAGAGACACGGAAAATGAATCTTGTTTCAATGAACGTTTCAACATAGTGTATCAAAATATTTTATTAGAGTCAGACAAGAAAAGCTATACTATTCGTTGAAAGAGACTGTTTGATAAGAAAGAAGATACGTAGACAAAATATCATCACAATTAAAGGATCACAGGACTTTGGTTAGAACATTATAAGATTTATTGTCTGAATCATTCATTATATGGAATTACTATGATGTAGTCCTATTCTCTGTAGATCTCGAAGATAACGATCAATGTAGAGGAAGGTATGTCTATAAATGTTTATGTTCCCTTTCTTTTTTTTTTCAAATCAATAAAAATTATTCAAACATAAAAATACAATTAAATTAACTAAACTAAATTACAAAAAAAACAAACACTAAATTACAAAAAATAAAAAAAAGATTACAAGATTTTTAAGCTAATTACACCTATTCTAAGCCCCCTAATAAAATAATAAAGCCCCCCAAAATAAAAAAAATTCCCTGCCCTATTCTAAATTAAAAAAAGTTCAAAGCTCTTGCATGCCCCAAAGAATTCAGCTCTTTTGCATTTAAAAACATATACAATACCCCCCCCCCATTACAACCCACCACCCACATACCCCTATTCTAAACCCACCCAAACCCCCCTTAAAAAAAGCCTAACACTACCCCCCTGAAGATCTCCCTACCTTGTCTTCACCACACCGGGCCGAACTCCTCATCCGATCTGGGCGATGTCTTGCTCCAAGCGGCAAAGAAGAATTCTTCCTCCGGCGACGTCTTCCTCCAAGCGGCAAAGAAGATTCCTCCGGCGACGTCTTCCTCCAAGCAGCAGCAAAGTCTTCTTCCTTCCGGCAGCATCTTCCATGAAGCGGCATCTTCAATCTTCTTTCTTCGCTCCGCCACCGCGGAGCATCCATCCCGGCCGACGACTGAACGACGAATGAGGTACCTTTAAATGACGTCATCCAAGATGGTGTCCGCCGAATTCCGATTGGCTGATAGGATTCTATCAGCCAATCGGAATTAAGTTAGAAAAATCTGATTGGCTGATTGAATCAGCCAATCAGATTCAAGTTCAATCCGATTGGCTGATTGGTTCAGCCCCAAAGAAATCTTTTTTTTATTTTTTGTAATTTAGTGTTTGTTTTTTTTTGTAATTTAGTTTAGTTAATTTAATTGTATTTTTAGATAGATATTTGTAGTTTATTTAATTTATTGATAGTGTAGGTGTATTTGTAACTTAGGTTAGGATTTATTTTACAGGTAATTGGGTAATTATTTTAACTAGGTAGATATTAAATAGTTAATAACTATTTAATAGCTATTATACCTAGTTAAAATAATTAACAATTTATCTGTAAAATAAATATTAACCCTAACATAGCTACAATGTAATTATTAATTATATTGTAGCTATCTTAGGGTTTATTTTATAGGTAAGTATTTAGATTTAAATAGGAATATTTTAGTTTATAATATGAATTAGATTAATTTAATATAAATTTAGTTAGGGGTGTTAGGGTTAGATAGAGTTAATATAGTTAATATAAATACTATAGTAACTATATTAACTATATTAACCCTAATATAATTAGGGTTAATATAGTTAATATATATAATGTAATACCTATATTAACTATAATATACATAGGGTTAATATAGATAACATAGCTGGCGGCGGGGTAGGTAGATTAAATTAGGGGTTAATCATTTTAATAGAGATGGCGGCGGTGTAAGGGGCTTACATTAGGGGTTAATAATATTAATATAGCTGGCGGCGGTATAGGGGGATTAGATTAGGGGTTAATAATTTTTATATAGGTGGCGGCGGTGTAAGGGGTCAGATTAGGGGATAGATAAGGTAGATGGCGGCGGTTTTAGGGGTTCACAGTAGGGGGTTAGTTTATGTAGATGGCGGCGGGGTCCGGGAGCGGCGGTTTAGGGGTTAATAACTTTATTAGGGATTTCGGGGGGGGGGGATCGCGGTTGACAGGTAGCTAGACATTGCGCATGCGTTAGGTGTTAGGTTTTATTTAGCAGATCGCGGTTGACAGGTAGATAGACATTGCGCATGCGTTAGGTGTTAGGTTTATTTTCTAGTTAGTTTAGGGAGTTACGGGGCTCCAATAGTCAGCGTAAGGCTTCTTACGGCTACTTTTTGTGGCGAGGTGAAAATGGAGTAAGATTTCTACATTTTCGCCACGTAAGTCCTTACGCTGCATATTGGATACCAAACTGCGCTGGTTTGGTATACCTGCCTATGGCCCAAAAAACTATGTGCGACGGCAGAAATATACGGGCGTAACTTCTAGGTTACGCCGTATATGTGATACCAAACCAGCGTAAATATTGGCGTCGCCGGCTTTTGCGGGCGACGATTTTTATCGGATCGACCCCCTGATTTATATAAATCTACATTGTCAGTAGCTAGGGTTTCTCAGAAATGGTTTGCAGATAACTGCATACAGCAGTATTACATGTTGCTTTTGTATATTTAACCCACTTGATAGCAAGCACTAAGTTCCAGTTTTGCTGTTTCTTTTTAACAACCTCTTGAGAAAAATTCCAAGTTCCTCTTATAACCAGGGCTGGAAAAATATCACTATAGTTTACTAGTCGGGGTTTAAAAGTTACTTTCCCAGAGGGAGAAAAAGTTATGAGTCCACTCAAAGATAAGGTTGGCAGAGAAGTGTCAGAAGTTTTCGGAGTAGTTCCTTATGAAGGGTAGTACTCTTCGAGATGGAACTGGAGTTTTAAGTAGTCTTGTCAGCCTCTCAGTGAGAGCATTGATGAAAGTTAGAATCTGGAGATGCAGGGAGAGTCTTTCTGCGAACCCATACAGACTCATATTAACGAGTTTCGCTGCCTGCTTTCTTTACTCAAGGTCCATGTCAGAGGCGCTGCTACAATCACAGGACCGTGTCACTGTTCGATGGCATAGATTCAGGTAAGATCGTTTAATTACTTTATACACTTGTTAACGATAGGAGACAGGGTCTCAGTGGGACTCCTTTATCTTTATGGAATCATAGTGTTAATATCTCCTGAGAGGATTATTGAACAGTGGGACTTTTTAATTGTATATTGTTATGTGATTTGACTGCTTATGTGTAGGAACGTTTGGGCTACTAGGCTGATACGGAACATACAGGTTATTTCTCTGGGGAGCTGCGCAGTGTCTTTTATTAAGATGGCACGCTTTTTCCTTAGCGGAGCTAGGTCCTGCATGAGCACCATGTGACTGTAAGTGGTCATGTTTTGTTCCCATCTTCCGATTCATGACCGGGTGTCTGCGGAGAGGAGCATCTTCTCTATCTGTCTGGGTCATAGGAGGTGGTGAGTGCCCCAGCCATTGGGGGTATAATGTGCCAATTGTTGTTTTCTTTTCTATAAATTGATATAGACAAGCTATGGAGGATTCTGATATAGAGGATTCCTCCAATACAGATTTTAATACCTGTGGATATTGTGAGGAAGCCCGGGTAAACCAGCCCTTTCAATTATGTTCCGTATGCCGTATTAAGGTGTTCTCAGCAACCAATGTTGAACAATATTGAACAAGGTTGGAGGGGAGGTGATATACAAAATCATTTGGGACGGTTGGAGATGAAGTGGATACACATTATGGACAGCTTCATACCCAATGGTCTTAATAAAGATTTCGAATTACACCATTTTCTAAAATAAAAATGTTAGTTATGCAATGAATAGATATATTACTTTTTTGATTAAAAACAAAAAATACATTTCATTGTAGGTCATTAATAAGATATGAATATATAGATGTATGGTATAAGTATAGTTACACTATTGGTATTAATTTCTAGATGTCCAATTACTGTGCCCATGCATACCACTAACATACTACTATTAAAAGGGCATATATTCCATTCAGAGGGTTAGCTAGATGGTTAGGACTTCCAGTATGTAGTGACAATAACAGTTATAGAATTATTTGTTTTTAAAATTATGTTAATATCTCGTAGGAAGTATCTGAGATATGTATGGTATAATTATCACAAGTTACTATGAGTATCTTATGTTATATATAAATATTTATGATGGTTGCTATCACAATTGTGAATAAGTACAATAATATGAACTGCAAGCGATATGAAATATATTGTCATTTTACTATTGAGAATGGGTTATATATAATTATACAGCATATGTAAATGTTTAATATCCTTTTGCACAATAATAATACAAAGATTAATAACAACTACATAGCATAAAACATACTCAAGTTTTACCTAAGTTTTCCTAACTGAAATATTTATTGGACAAGGTAACACTCATAAAATGTGGATAATATCTTTAGTATACAGCGGTCTTACCAGTTACGGTAATATCTGGTTTTGATATATACCTTTTTAGAATTTTAAGAATATCTCTTAGAAAACATTTGTGATATGCACAGAGTAATAATTATAAGTCATTATGATTTACTTACGATGACCATTATCACAATTATAAGGATGTGTAATAATATGAACTGCAAGAGGTTTAGAATCACTTTATAATTCAGAATGGTTTATATATAACCATAAAGCATATGGCAATGTTGAATATTTTCTCCAACATAGGTGTGTCCGGTCCACGGCGTCATCCTTACTTGTGGGATATTCTCTTCCCCAACAGGAAATGGCAAAGAGCCCAGCAAAGCTGGTCACATGATCCCTCCTAGGCTCCGCCTACCCCAGTCATTCTCTTTGCCGTTGTACAGGCAACATCTCCACGGAGATGGCTTAGAGTTTTTTAGTGTTTAACTGTAGTTTTTATTATTCAATCAAGAGTTTGTTATTTTAAAATAGTGCTGGTATGTACTATTTACTCAGAAACAGAAAAGAGATGAAGATTTCTGTTTGTATGAGGAAAATGATTTTAGCACCGTAACTAAAATCCATGGCTGTTCCACACAGGACTGTTGAGAGCAATTAACTTCAGTTGGGGGAACAGTGTGCAGTCTCTTACTGCTTGAGGTATGACACATTCTAACAAGACGATGTAATGCTGGAAGCTGTCATTTTCCCTATGGGATCCGGTAAGCCATGTTTATTAAGATAGTAAATAAGGGCTTCACAAGGGCTTATTAAGACTGTAGACTTTTTCTGGGCTAAATCGATTCATTATTAACACATATTTAGCCTTGAGGAATCATTTATTCTGGGTATTTTGATATGATTATATCGGCAGGCACTGTTTTAGACACCTTATTCTTTAGGGGCTTTCCCTAATCATAGTCAGAGCCTCATTTTCGCGCCGGTATGGCGCACTTGTTTTTGAGGACAGCATGGCATGCAGCTGCATGTGTGTGGAGCTCTGATACATAGAAAAGTCTTTCTGAAGGCATCATTTGGTATCGTATTCCCCTTTGGGCTTGGTTGGGTCTCAGCAAAGCAGATTCCAGGGACTGTAAAGGGGTTAAATATAAAAACGGCTCCGGTTCCGTTATTTTAAGGGTTAAAGCTTCCAAATTTGGTGTGCAATACTTTTAAGGCTTTAAGACACTGTGGTGAAATTTTGGTGAATTTTGAACAATTCCTTCATACTTTTTCGCAATTGCAGTAATAAAGTGTGTTTAGTTTAAAATTTAAAGTGACAGTAACGGTTTTATTTTAAAACGTTTTTTGTGCTTTGTTATCAAGTTTATGCCTGTTTAACATGTCTGAACTCCCAGATAGATTGTGTTCTGACTGTGGGGAAACCAAGGTTCCTTCTCATTTAACTATATGTATTTTATGTCATAAAAAAATTTAGTAAAAATGATGCCCAAGATGATTCCTCAAGTGAGGGGAGTAAGCATGGTACTGCATCATCCCCTCCTTCGTCTACACCAGTCTTGCCCATACAGGAGGCCCCTAGTACATCTAGTGCGCCAATACTCCTTACTATGCAACATTTAACGGCTGTAATGGATAATTCTATCAAAAACATTTTAGCCAATATGCCCACTTATCAGCGAAAGCGCGACTGCTCTGTTTTAGAAAATTCTGTAGAGCATGAGAACGCTGATGATATGGTTTCTGAAGGGCCCCTACACCAGTCTGAGGGGGCCAGGGAGGTTTTGTCTGAGGGAGAAATTTCAGATTCAGGAAACATTTCTCAACAAGCTGAACCTGATGTGATTACTTTTAAATTTAAGTTGGAACATCTCCGCGCTCTGCTTAAGGAGGTGTTATCCAATTTGGATGATTGTGATTATCTGGTCATTCCAGAACCACTATGTAAAATGGAAAAGTTCTTAGAGGCCCCGGGGCCCCCCGAAGCTTTTCCTATATCCAAGCGGGTGGCGTACATTGTTAGTAAAGAATGGGACAGGCCCGGTATACCTTTAGTACCTCCCCCCATATTTATAAAATTGTTTTCCTATAGTCGACCCCAGAAAGGACTGATGGCAGACAGTCCCCAAGGTCGAGGGGGGCGGTTTCTACTCTACACAAGCGCGCCACTATACCCATAGAAGATAGTTGTGCTTTCCAAGATCCTATGGATAAAAAATTAGAAGGTCTGCTAAAGATGTTTGTTCAGCAAGGTTCCCTTCTACAACCAATTGCATGCATTGTCCCTGTCACTGCAGCCGCGTGTTTCTAGTTTGATGAGCTAGGAAAGGCGATTATTAGTAATTCTTCTTCTTATGAGGAGATTATGGAAGAATTCGTGCTCTTAAATTGGCTAATTCTTTCACCCTAGACGCCACCTTGCAATTGGCTAGGTTAGCGGCGAAAAAATTCTGGGTTTGCTATTGTGGCGCAGAGCGCTTTGGTTAAAATCTTGGGCAGCGGATGCGTCTTCCAAGAACAAATTGCTTGACATTCCTTTCAAGGGGAAAACACTCTTTGGCCCTGACTTGAAAGAGATTATCTCTGATATCACTGGGGGCAAGGGCCACGCCCTTCCTCAGGATAGGTCTTTTCAAGACCAAAAATAAACCTAAGTTTCGTCCCTTTCGCAGAAACGGATCAGCCCCAAGGGCTACGTCCTCTAAGCAGGAAGGTAATACTTCTCAAGCCAATCCAGCCTGGAGACCTATGCAAGGCTGGAACAAAGGAAAGCAGGCCAGGAAACCTGCCACTGCTACCAAGACAGCATGAAATGCGGGCCCCCGATCCGGGACCGGATCTGGTGGGGGGCAGACTCTCTCTCTTCGCTCAGGCTTGGGCAAGAGATGTTCTGGATCCTTGGGCGCTAGAAATAGTCTCCCAAGGTTATTCTCTGGAGTTCTAGGGGCTTCCTCCAAGGGGGAGGTTCCACAGGTCTCAGTTGTCTTCAGACCACATAGGAAGACAGGCATTCTTACATTGGGTAGAAGACCTGCTAAAAATGGGAGTGATTCATCCTGTTCCATTAGGAGAACAAGGGATGGGGTTCTACTCCAATCTGTTCATAGTTCCCAAAAAAGAGGGAACGTTCAGACCAATCTTAGATCTCTAGATCTTGAACAAGTTCTCAAGGTTCCATCGTTCAAGATGGAAACCATTCGAACACTTCTTCCTTCCATCCAGGAAGGTCAATTCATGACCAAGGTGGATTTCAAGGATGCGTATCTACATATTCCTATCCACAAGGAACATCATCGGTTCCTAAGGTTTGCATTCCTGGACAAGCATTTCCAGTTCGTGGCGTTTTCTTTCGGATTAGCCACTGCTCCTAGGATTTTCTCATAGGTACTAGGGTCCCTTCTGGCGGTGCTAAGACCAAGGGGCATTGCTGTAGTACCTTACTTGGACGACATTCTGATTCGAGCGTCGTCCCTTCCTCAAGTAAAGGCTCACACGGACATTGTCCTGGCCTTTCTCAGATCTCACGGATGGAAAGTGAACGTGGAAAAGAGTTCTCTATCTCCGTCAACGAGGGTTCCCTTCTTGGGAACTATAATAGACTCCTTAGAAATGAGGATTTTTCTGACAGAAGCCAGAAAAACAAAACTTCTAGACTCTTGTCGGATACTTCATTCCGTTCCTCTTCCTTCCATAGCGCAGTGCATGGAAGTGATAGGTTTGATGGTAGCGGCAATGGACATAGTTCCTTTTGTGCGCATTCATCTAAGACCATTACAACTGTTCATGCTCAGTCAGTGGAATGGGGACTATTCAGACTTGTCTCCGAAGATATTTTAAGTGTTCCCGCCGTTTCCTCTCATCCCCAGGCTGGTAGCCAGGATCAATCAGGAGAGGGCGTCGGTGATTTTGATAGCTCCTGCGTGGCCACGCAGGACTTGGTATGCAGATCTGGTGAATATGTCATCGGCTCCACCATGGAAGCTACCTTTGAGAGACCTTCTTGTTCTAGGTCCGTTCGACCCACTCCAGCTGACTGCTTGGAGATTGAACGCTTGATCTTATCAAAGCGAGGGTTCTCAGATTCTGTTATTAATACTCTTGTTCAGGCCTGAAAGCCTGTAACCAGAAAAATTACCACATAATTTGGTATATCTGTTGGTGTGAATCTGCAGGATTCCCTTGGGACAAGGTTAAGATTCCTAAGAGTCTATCCTTCCTTCGAGAAGGATTGGAAAAAGGATTATCTGCAAGTTCCTTGATGGGACAGATTTCTGCCTTGTCTGTGTTACTTCACAAAAAGCTGGCAGCTGTGCCAGATGTTCTAGCCTTTGTTCAGGCTCTGGTTAGAATCAAGCCTGTTTACAAAATTTTGACTCCTCCTTGGAGTCTCAACCTAGTTCTTTCAGTTCTTCAGGGGGTTCCGTTTGAACCCTTACATTCCGTTGATATTAAGTTATTATCTTGGAAAGTTTTGTTTTTGGTTGCAATTTCTTCTGCTAGAAGAGTTTCAGAATTATCTGCTCTGCAGTGTTCTTCTCCTTATCTGGTGTTCCATGCAGATAAGGTGGTTTTGCGTACTAAACCTGGTTTTCTTCCAAAAGTTGTTTCTAACAGAAACATTAACCAGGAGATAGTTGTGCCTTCTTTGTGTCCTAATCCAGTTTCAAAGAAGGAACGTTTGTTGCACAACTTGGATGTAGTTCGTGCTCTCAAATTTTACTTAGCAGCTACTAAGGATTTCAGACAAACTTGTCTTTGTTTGTTGTTTATTCTGGTAAACGGAGAGGTCAAAAAGCAACTTCTACCTCTCTCTCCTTCTGGATTAAAAGCATTATCCGATTGGCTTATGAGACTGCCGGACGGCAGCCTCCTGAAAGAATCACAGCTCACTCCACTAGGGCTGTGGCTTCCACATGGGCCTTCAAGAACGAGGCTTCTGTTGATCAGATATGTAAGGCAGCGACTTGGTCTTCACTGCACACTTTTTCTAAATTTTACAAATTTGATACTTTTGCTTCTTCTGAGGCTATTTTTGGGAGAAAGGTTTTGCAAGCCGTGGTGCCTTCCATTTAGGTGACCTGATTTGCTCCCTCCCTTCATCCGTGTCCTAAAGCTTTGGTATTGGTTCCCACAAGTAAGGATGACGCCGTGGACCGGACACACCTATGTTGGAGAAAACAGAATTTATGTTTACCTGATAAATTACTTTCTCCAACGGTGTGTCCGGTCCACGGCCCGCCCTGGTTTTTTTAATCAGGTCTGATAATTTATTTTCTTTAACTACAGTCACCACGGTAACATATGGTTTCTCCTATGCAAATATTCCTCCTTAACGTCGGTCGAATGACTGGGGTAGGCGGAGCCTAGGAGGGATCATGTGACCAGCTTTGCTGGGCTCTTTGCCATTTCCTGTTGGGGAAGAGAATATCCCACAAGTAAGGATGACGCCGTGGACCGGACACACCGTTGGAGAAAGTAATTTATCAGGTAAACATAAATTCTGTTTTTCTGCATAAGAATATAGCAAATAATAATAACAACTTTGAAGTAGAAATTATAGGTATACTTAATTACTATCTAAGTCTTCCTTAACTGAAAGATTCATATATGCATACAGGATTTGAGCAATAACCTGTTTGGTCAATTTTTGTTGAAGTAAAATAATAATATTCAAAATATACCCGGAACATTTTTTGGGACTCGATGCCCTTTTCCAAAATGGAGGACGTAATACCGGAAATCCGGTTTGTTCTAAGACCAATGTTTAAAAGGACGTTTAGACATGCGCACATCATTTCCTTGACAAAGCTTACACAGTGAAACGTACGTCGGAACTACTATCTCTCCACTGCGTCTGTACATTTGCCCACACACCCGGAGGAGTAACAACCCATACTGGGAATTAAGGTGGACGGTTTAGTTTCTGCTTCCCTATCCACTTGCATCCAGCATTGGTGTCGGTTTTTTGGAGCAATAACAGTGATTTGTTGCTTTAACCTCTATACATGGTGTATATAAGCATTTGTGACGCTTTTTTAGATATGGTTTAATAAATTGTTTTATACTTTATTTCGTGAGAGTAACTGTTTACCCACCAGTATAAAGTGGGTGTGCGCATTCCCCTGAGCTTGGCTATAGCTCCAACACATGTGAGTAATTATTTGCAAACAAGTGTCTTATCGACTGAACAGTGTTACAGAGTTGCTATTTTGTTTCCTTTTTCTATGAGAGCATAATAAAGAAACCACAGAAGATCGGAGACTCCTAGAAGAAACACACATATCATTATATGAACTTCTTTATTTCTATTTTTATTATTTGTTATACAATCTTATGATTGTATTATCACATTTATTTCACACATTTTTTTTCTTTGTGATATTTGGTATTTTTATCTTATATAACCAATGTTGACATGTTAGAGACCACTGAGCCATCCGCCTCTGAGGATTCTTCGTTCAGTGAGGTGTGTTCCCTAGATTCTGTTCCTACATATGCAGTTGTCCCGGGTTCCGACCCTCCTTCGCCTGTAAGGGGTTTGTTTACACCAGAGGTTACTACGCAGTTCCGCATGGTCATTTCCATGGCCTTAGCTATGTTACCTATCCCTCCTATGCGTAAGCGAAGTGGTAATCCAGGCTCTCCTGCCCATGGACACTTGTGTAAAATAGTGGTTGTGTCTGATCAGTCCTCTGGGGATGCGGTTCAGAGCAAGATCCTCCTTGGTCAGAGTCTGCTGACTTGGGTCCTCCGACTGCGGAGGGCTTAGCATTTAGATTGGCATGCCTGCATTTACACCTGAGAGTTTTGGCGATGTTAGAGGTCAAAGGGAGGTTAAGGCTAGCGCTAGGACTCCCCTAATGCCAAATACAAGGAACTTCCTCACAAGAGTTCCTAAATTAGACTAGTCTAATATATAACAAGAGGAAATTAAAGTATTGGTGCTTAAGCTAGGGGTTAAGTAAAGTAACCCTATCTAAAAGAAGATGGGTGTATACAAAGCTAGGGAGGATGATATAAATTTAGAATCTCTAGTCTCAGAATATATACTAAGGATGAGCTCGATAAAGCAGATTACAGTAATATAATTTCTTTAATAAATGATCATAATAAAATATCAATAAATTACATATGTAGATATGACATAGATAAGGGTAGCGATAGAGGTGCCTAGTACTGATCCGTCAGTTGCATCTCAGTCCTCTAAATCTGTTAACGATCTTAACTAGACATGGGAAGGAGGGGATCCTATTCCTTGTCGTCTTGTGTTGCCTTTATTGTTTATTTAGAATCCCAGTTCCGAGCTCTATGGGGGATTGTGTCCTATTACAGAATGGACCTATTTACCATTTGCACTCTCGTTTTCAGAGCGGTTGCCTGTTTTTTCTTTGCGTCCTTTTCCGTTTCAGATAGTTGTTTGTTTTTTAGAGCTCTGGGTTGTTATAGAAACTCTTCTTAGAAGGATGTTTCGTCCCGTTGGATTTTTGGTACTATCAACTTTGATGTTCGAGGTTGTTGGAGTTTTCCAATGGAAACTTCTAGTTTTTTGGTCGGGATGATGTTCCCTCGATTTCTAGAATTGAAGTTAAGCCTCTTTATGGTTTTTATGACAGCTGTGCCATACCCTGGATGACGGGCAGGAACCGTTTTGGGTAATAGTCAGTCTGTTTTTTCCTTCCACCTCAGAGAAGGAGCTCTTCTGGTCCAGGCAGAACAGGTCCATCTATACCGGAGGACAGGCAGGACCTGTCTTAGGTTCTTTTGGATGTGCGCGGGATGCTGGATCATAGGGGTCTGGGGGTCCTGGAGGACGGAGTTGAGCCTTTTCCTTCCGGCCTCCTGGACTAGGTGGCCTTTGGTGTCTTGTCCCGGTACCCTTCACAGTGTCTATCACTGTTGATGTGGAATGGTGTCCCACAATGGCTTAGTGGTAATCTATGCTTCCTTGAAAGCTGAAGGTCAAGAGTTCAAATCCAGCTGTGGTTATGTACTCTACATAATGCATGTCCTACAAATACCCTTGCCTAAAGCATTATATGTTTATAGGCAGAGCTTATTGGATCTCTTTGGTCAGTGGGGATTCACGGTCCTTTCTATTTAGGCTGAAGATATATTTCTGGCTTAGAGCAGTCCAGTGTAGCCTGGTTATCTCTGTGGCTTGCAACTCAAAGGTTGAGGGTTCGAATCCAGCTGCTGTTGCTGGATACCCATTTCTTTCTTCCTTCTTTAAACAGGTTCGGGTCCTAGGGACAATTTTTTCTTCTGGAAGTTTTCTTTGGGGTCTGGGGTTTAATGTGACAGTAGCCTGTTTCTAGGTGTTGCGGTTGCTCCCGAGTCTTGACGGTTCTGGTTTTTCCAGTGTCTACTAGTAGAATTTTTTTGGGATTGCTTCCTGCTCATTCCACCCTTAGAGGTGGACCTAGACCGGAGTTTCTGGTGTTGACATCAGGCTGACTCCTTTGGATACAGCTTGGTCTTTTTGGACAGGAAGGCTCTTGGCCTTTGAACTTGCGAAGTTAGAATACATCTTCATTTTTCTGCCCTCCAATTCACCTTCAGGCCTTCATTGGCACAGTGGTGGTGGTGAGGGGGTGATGGTTTCAGCCCAGGCCAGCTTGGGTATAATTTTCCCACAAGTAATAAATGCAGTTGTGGACTTTCCCTGTATTTAGAAGGAAAACATAGATTATGACTTTCTTTCCTTCGATACAGGGAGAGTCCAAAGCTCCCGCCCATGTTCTCCGGTGGGCGACCCTAAATTTATATTGTTTTTCTTCTGGCACCTTTTTCACCCTGATATTTCTCCTACTGTTCCTTGTTCCCTTGGCAGAATGACTGGGGGATGGAGGAAGTTGGGGAGGTATTTAAGCCTTTGGCTGTGGTGTCTTTGCCTCCTCCTGGTGGCCAGGTTCTGTATTCCCACAAGTAATGAATGCAGCTGGACTCTCCCTGTATCGAAGGAAAGAAAATTATCCGGTAAGTCATAATTTATGTTTTTATGATTCAGAAAGCCCATAAAATTTAGAGTTTACATTTTACTTCTATTATCAAATTGACTTTGTTTTCATGGTATTCTTCAGTGAAAAGAATACCTAGGAAGGTAGTGTGCATGTGTCCGGTGAAATATATAGCATCAGTGTATAACTTTGTTTAAAGGAATACTAAACCCAAATTTTTTCTTTAATGATTCAGATAGGAGTACATTAGAAAGTTTCTTACAATTGCATGCTCCATTATCAATTTTTCTTCGTTCTCTTGCTATATTTATTTTAAAAGCAGGAATGTAAAGCTTAGGACACAGACAATTTTTGGTTCAGTACCCGGGTTATGCTTGCTTATTGGTGGCTAAATGTAGCAACTAATAAGCAAGCACTATCAAGGGTGCTGAACCTAAAATGGTCCGGCTCCTAAGCTTTGAATTCCTGCTTTTAAATAAAAATACCAAGAGGATGAAGAACAATTGATAATAGGAGTAAATTAAAAGTTGCTTAAAATTGCCGTTCTATCTGATTCATTAAAGAAAACATTTGGGTTTAGTGTTCCCATAAACTTTTAAGCATTCTTGTAAAACTGCCGCCATATAGTGATCCAGAGATGTTCACGCTACTTAGCTGGGAATTTAAAACCTGCCTATTAAAGATAATCAAAGTAAGCTGGAAACGTTCTTTAAATTGTATGGGCTTCATGTACCTTTAAAGTATTTTTTAATCACAGTTTTGGATTCCATGTGATTGAAATATTTGCAAGAGAAGTCTGTTAAAATAATAAATATATGAATTGCTCATTTTAATTTTGTGAAAAAACTAGTTCCAAGCATCAGTTATGACTTTTTTTTTATTGCATATTCCCTTTGTCCCAGGAATTTATCAGCAGTCACTATGGCGAAGATGGTGCTGACTACGAAAAAGAGACCAAAGATTTCATGGAACTCCGGCAAGTAAGTCAGTGTCTTTGAAGTTAATCAAACGTATTGCTTTTCTTTTGTATGTAATGGTAATTTACAGAAGAGTAAATTGGAAAGTTGTTTAAAATTTGCTCTATGTTAATCAGGAAGGAAAAAAAATTGCATTTCATGTCCCTTTAACCCCTTTGATGCACACGAGGTGTTCTTGTCATGCACATCGCTACCCGTAGGCAAATGGCAAGCCCTTCTCGTCATGCAGGGGGATCGCCGATCAAATGCTGTTTTTGGCACCCCCCCCCTCGCTACAGACTGAGGATCGTTGGTGGATTAGTGGGGGGCACTCCCAGGCTTCATGGGAATGCCAATGACGTCACCACGTATGCATAAAGGGGGCATAACCAGGAAGCTCACTGTAGCTGCTATGGAGCTGGATGGGGGAGGTTCTCCAAACCCCTCAATCTCAGCTCCCATAGCAGCTACAAACCTCCAAACCCCTCAATTCCAGCTCCCATAGCAGCTACAAACCTCCAAGACCCCTCAATCTCAGCTCCCATAGCAGGTACAAACCTCCAAGACCCCTCAATCTCAGCTCCCATAGCAGGTACAAACCTCCAAGACCCCTCAATCTCAGCTCCCATAGCAGGTACAAACCTCCAAGACCCCTCAATCTCAGCTCCCATAGCAGGTACAAACCTCCAAGACCCCTCAATCTCAGCTCCCATAGCAGGTACAAACCTCCAAGACCCCTCATTTGAAGGAGAATCATTTGATGGTAGTCTTTGAGCAGTAACACACAACAGATCTTTTAAAAAAAAGTATAAAAAACACATTTTGATTTGCTTGGGAATGGCATCATTTCCTTGCAAGGAAAAAAAAGTGCTTTTATTTCTGTTCTAAACAATGGGGTCTCTCTAATCTATATTATAACCCCAACCCAAAAAGCTTGTATGGACTCCTATTTATTTATTCATTTTTTTCCACAGCTATGTCATATGTCATGAATTATAAATATAATAAGGATATATTGTAAATCTGCGGGGCCTGCTGAATGAAACCATATATCATTTGTGTGGGTCACTCAATGAAATTTGACTCGCAAAAGGGTTTAAATCTAGGTAGCAAAAAAGCTCAAAATTGGCTCAGCACTTGGGTGAAAAAAGGCTTAGCACCGAAAGGGTTAAGTAGTACTTTCTGTAGAGGGATGTAGAGACTAAAGGAGAGTAGGTTATCACTTTCTAGTGAACCTCATCACACTTAACTCCAGCTAGTCTAGAGGATAACCTGCATCATGTAGTAGGAAAGGTATAAAAACTATATCATTAAAGGGACACTGAACCCAAATGTTTTCTTATGTGATTCAGATAGAGCATGACATTTTAAGCAACTTTCTAATTTACTCCTATTATCACATTTTCTTCATTCTCTTGGTATCTTTATTTGAAATGCAAGAATGTAAGTTTAGATGCCAGCCCATTTTTGGTGAACAACCTGGGTTGTCCTTGCTGATTGGTGGATAAATTCATCCACCAATAAAAAAGTGCTGTCCAGAGTACTGATCCAAAAAAAAGCTTAGATGCCTTCTTTTTCAAATAAAGATAGCAAGAGAACGAAGAAAAATTGATAATAGGAGTAAATTAGAAAGTTGGGTTCAGTGTCCCTTTAATATTTCACACTTTTTTCACAACTGTCATTATTTTGCCATCTTTACAGGCGATGAGGACACCGAGTCGCAGTGAAGCTGGTTTGGAGCTCCTGATGGAATATTACAATCAGCTGTATTATCTAGATAATCGATTCTTCCCCCCCAACAAAACTCTTGGCGTCTTCTTCCACTGGTTTGTGTTCTATTGGTCTTCTGGGAGCTTGTTATATTTGTATCTATTTATATGATCAGCATTTGACCTTTTTTCCTTGTGAAGAAGGTAAAGCTATTTTACAGTGCAAAATATTTAAACAAATACTCTGAGCTGTATAAAAGTTGCCAATTTATATTGATAATATAGATGGGATAGGGAGGCTAGTAAGGCCTAAAGAATGTATCTTTACATTAGGCTAAAAGGCAACGCCCAGGTGAAAAAAACTTTTATGAAGGAAAAATATGATGTGCAGACCCTTAAATTAATTATATATTTATACTTATAAGAGAGGTTCCATAGTAACCGCAATAAGGTTGCTACCTATATAGACAGGGATTTCAGCACATCTTTTTAATAATAAACTGCTGAAACAAATGTCCAGCTCCACTTAATGGCGGTAGGTGGATACTGCTTCCATATACCACTCACCTGTAAGCCATCTCAAGAGTGTCTCTAATAAACAAAATAAAATATGGTTAGAACTCATGAACCAATAAAGCAGAGAAGCGTTGGTTGGGAAATGTCTAAGCACAGATTAGCTGTACAATTTTATTAAATAGAAATCACATGAAGCAGCATAATAAATATTCCAACTGTGAGCTAGCTGTACTGACAACACCTCCACTAGTGGGTGGTTACGTGCAGAACGTAAAATCTGCCACCATAGTGAGCCGTGAGGATCTATGTCAGTAAGTAGCCTGTATAAATAAGTCAAGAGCATAAACAAAATCACATAAGCAATAAATCCATATGTGTGGGAATATCTCCCAGTATTGTGCACAATACTTAAACAACCAGTAAATAACAGGTTAATTCCAATCTTAATAATTTAGAGACTTTTTAGGTTAGCAAATACACAAGACGGTTTGATACAAGTAAAATAATAGAGCAGTGTATATATAACACCCATAGACAGGATTTCAATTTTCAAAATTCACTGTATATATATTTCACCTTTTCCTCTATTCTAAATAAAAAAGAGGGCTGCGGCTCACCTAAGGATTGCTATTGGCCAATACTACTGTTTGTATCCACCTATGAGCTGAAAGAAGGTTGTTTATAATATGGTTGCCTTTAGAATCGGCATCCGCTTTTGCCCTGAGGAAACCCCTGTGACTACTGACAGTCACGTGGGGGATGAAACGGCAGTGACGTGAGGAGTGGAGGTGGACGTGTCTGTTGGACAGATCGCTGTTAGCGTCCACGCTGTTTAAAATCTTGGATCACGGAGAATGAAGCAAGCTGACCCAGTTTACACTGAAACAACGCTGGGATATCTAACCATCTAGAGCAGAACATACGGTTGTATTACAAGTACAATTTCTTAACTTTGACACCTCAATCCTCAACTCTTTAATATACCGGAAGGTTTGGGATGTACTGTGTAAAAACACGGATTCACTTTGCGGGACATTTCTGAATTTTGAAAATTGAAATCCTGTCTATGGGTGTTATATATACACTGCTCTATTATTTTACTTGTATCAAACCGTCTTGTGTATTTGCTAACCTACTGTGACAGATAATATTAAATGGCTCTGGGGGAGCGTTAACATAGATCCAGGGAAACTAGCATTCATGACACCTGTTACCTTTTTTTATATTGGTGGTGCCCGCTGAATACTGGAGTTGTTAATTCTCTTCCCCATAGCCTCTACTAGCTATTTGATAGCCTGATAAAACACAACCATTGTTAACATACCTTTAATTTTATGGGAAATACAATCAGCCTGTAAAATTGGGTTATATGCACATAGATCCAGACTTACTATAACATGACGCCTGATACCTCTTATTATATTGGTGGTGTCCGCTGTTACTGGAGTTGTGTTATTACCCTTTACAGTCTAAAAAGTCTCTAAATTATTAAGATTGGAATTAACCTGTTATTTACTGGTTGTTTAAGTATTGTGCACAATACTGGGAGATATTCCCACACATATGGATTTATTGCTTATGTGATTTTGTTTATGCTCTTGACTTATTTATACAGGCTACTTACTGACATAGATCCTCACGGCTCACTATGGTGGCAGATTTTACGTTCTGCACGTAACCACCCACTAGTGGAGGTGTTGTCAGTACAGCTAGCTCACAGTTGGAATATTTATTATGCTGCTTCATGTGATTTCTATTTAATAAAATTGTACAGCTAATCTGTGCTTAGACATTTCCCAACCAACGCTTCTCTGCTTTATTGGTTCATGAGTTCTAACCATATTTTATTTTGTTTATTAGAGACACTCTTGAGATGGCTTACAGGTGAGTGGTATATGGAAGCAGTATCCACCTACCGCCATTAAGCGGAGCTGGACATTTGTTTCAGCAGTTTATTATTAAAAAGATGTGCTGAAATCCCTGTCTATATAGGTAGCAACCTTATTGCGGTTACTATGGAACCTCTCTTATAAGTATAAATATAAAATTTATATTTATGCTTAACTTTTATTAGGAATAAAGTGACAGCTACAGAGAGGGCTTTGGAGAGAAGTCATTAAAAATGTTTTATTTGTACAGTATATTATAATGTACTGTATGTGTTTTCTTAACATCCATTACACCTCATAGTGAGATAAACTAAAATGGGTCTTTGTAAAACTCTTTGAAGGGCCTCTCAGTACTACCGTGACCTTGAAGATAATCTTGCAACACCAAAAACCTTTAGAGAATCTGTTTCACTGTCTCAATAGTAGTACATAAAAAATAAAGTACTGAAGCCCCCGTATACTAAAGGATGATCTAATCTCCTAGGTTCCCCTACACTAAATGCTTGTTTTAGTCACTAGTACTAATCCTAGCTACATCTGTCCTTCCCCCACTCTCTCCTACGTAATAAACTGAACTCCCTGTTGCACTGCCAGCCACATTTGTCATTCAACAGTGTTGCTTGGTTAGAGGAACCTAATGATGTTCCAGGTAGCCGGCTTTACTATCTGTAATTATAAGGCCAGAAACTGATGAAGATTTAGGGCTCGGTTTATTGAGCTTTCTCCTCCCCCTACGACTGCAGATTCTCACAAGAGAACCTGCAGTCATGATTTTATCAAACAGCTTCTCTACCCTCTTCTCCACCTCTTAGGCTGGAGAATTTCACCGCTTCTGGCCGCGCATGATTGGCTGTGCGCGGGCAGGGGCGGGATTCCACGTGAGCCTAAAATAGCACTCAAATGCAATGCTGAATTCCTTCAGCGGACTGCTGCCTGTCAGAGGCGAGCTGGGGCGGACAGGGGTGAATATGTAAACCCCTGTCTGCCCTTGCTTGATAAATCGAGCCCTAAGAGTAACATAAAGATTCACTTCATTCAAAATGAAAAAGCCCTCTGGGCAGCACTGATCATATAAAGCAGGGGATTATGTAAGAGTGGTATCTTCCTGTTTGACTTTTGCCGTGACAAAATCTGTCTTTGGTGGGAGGCATTGTCTGATGGGTGAAAGTAATTTGTGAGGTTGTAGTATGAATAGTCATAGGCTATGGTAGGTGAGGAAGATTAATATGGTAGAGGCTGATCATTCCTAGTGGGTTTTGGGTGTAGTGGGAGTTGTTTGTTCTAGTTGTGGGTGCCATTGCTGGTTGGATACCAGGGAATGAAGTGTGTGCTATACAGAGTTGTCATGTTCTATATGATGAGGAGATGCTTTTGCTGTGCGAGGTTGGGTATGCTGGTGGTATGTTATGATGTTTGTAGACTGGGTTCAAGAAACCAATGTGCCAGGGCACCCATGGCACCTTAAAGGGACATAAAACAGCTCTTGCATTTTTGTAAAAATGTCCCATAATCGATAGATAGGCCAAAAAGCAGATTCTGTAAACCACGTTTTTAAAATGCTTCAAATCAGTAGCTGACTTAGGCCATTTGCAGCATTTTGAAAACCTAGGTTACAGATTTTGCTTTTTTTGCTCCTCTAGGGATCATGGGAAAAGCACAGGTTTTTACATAAATTCAAGTGGTGTTTACTGTCCCTTTAAGTAATGGTCCTGGCACCATGATTAGTGCTCACCACTGCACAGCCTCTCCTATCATGTTTAGTGCAGTCTCTCACTTTCCATTTTATTGCGCAGCCACCTTCTCTCTGCCAGTGCAAATATTTTTATTTTCACCTGTTATTAATGGTTCTGTCCTAACATGATGATGTTAATGTAGTCAGTATCTGTGTATTTTATTTTAACCTATGCAGGTACGATTCCCTTACTGGGGTCCCCTCCTGTCAGCGGGCTTTGGCATTTGAGAAAGGGAGCGTGCTGTTCAATATGGGCGCATTATACACTCAGATTGGGGCAAGACAAGATCGCCTGTCTGTACAAGGAGTAAATACAGCCATTGAGGCATTTCAAAAGGCAGCAGGTACATGTGGTTAGAGTACAAATGCACTGATACTTCTTATTATCAGCATCTCAAAGTTTAATCCCTCCATGACATTGTGCTGCTTGATTAGGTCCATGAATCGCTAAGCGTTCAATCTGTGTGTATGTCTTATTCCTTCTGCCTCTTTAACCTAAAACTATGTACACACATACATATCTACATACATACATATCTATATACATACATACATACCTACATATCAATATATAGACATACACACATCCATATCTACATACATACATACATATCTACATACATACATACACACATACATATACACACACATATCTATGCACATACATATCTACATATCTATATATAGACATACATACATACATACAAATCTATATATAGACCTACATACAAACATACAGTATCTATATATAGAAATACATACATACAAATCTATATATAGACATACATACATACATACAGTATCTATATATAGACATACATACATACAAATCTATATATAGACATACATACATACATACATATCTATATATAGACATACATACATACAAATCTATATATAGACATGCATACATACATATCTATATATAGACATACATACATACAGTATCTATATATAGACATACATACATACAAATCTATATATAGACATGCATACATACATATCTATATATAGACATACATACATACAGTATCTATATATAGAAATACATACATACAAATCTATATATAGACATACATACATACATATCTATATATAGACATACATACATACAAATCTATATATAGACATGCATACATACATATCTATATATAGACATACATACATACAGTATCTATATATAGACATACATACATACATACAAATCTATATATAGACATGCATACATACATATCTATATATAGACATACATACATACAGTATCTATATATAGAAATACATACATACAAATCTATATATAGACATACATACAAATCTATATATAGACATACATACATAATATATACATACATACATTTCTATATATAGACATACACACATACATACATAATATATACATACATACATATCTATATATAGACATACATACATACACATATACATACATACACACATACATACACACATACATACATACATACATACATACATAGATATCTACATACATACATACATACATACATAGATAATATATACATACATATAGACATACACACATACATACATAGATAATATATACATACATATAGACATACATACATACATACATACATAGATTGTTTATTCCTTTGTTTTTTGTGGACAGTGCATTCCTAATTGTGTTGGGCAACACTTCCATATTTGAGTATTATACCAATGCAATATAAATAGAAAATTCTTCAATCTGATATTTTGAAAATATATGTGCATATAAATATAAAAAAAATATTTAATCTTTTGCATGGAAACACATTAAAAGTGAGGCAGTTAGTTAGCAAAGGATTGCAGCTTTTGGCTGTTATTTAGCACAGTGCTGCATCTTATTTGGGCCATTTCTTAAATGCTTCCAGCTAATTGTGAGACAGAATGTGTTCTGCTGTGTTTATTACACAGTAAGTAATCTAGACACTCTTTTCCCTACAGGTTGCTTTAACTACCTTAAAGAAAACTTTTCCAATGCCCCCAGTTTGGACATGAGCACACCGTCCCTGAATATGCTGGTCCGTCTGATGGTGGCACAGGTTCAGGAGTGTGTTTTTGAAAAGTTTGCCTTGGAGAACCCTCAAAATGATTTTGTCACACAGTTGCGTATGGCACAAGAATCTGCAGGGGTAAATACTGTTAGATTTACTAAGATGATAACCTAGTAGCTGCTTTAAACAGACATCCTAATGCATAAATACTTTGTTTAGTATAGCACACATGTTAGCAGGTATATATGTGTTTAATACACAAAAAGGCTTACACAGTTAAGTCTTCTAAGCAGGACATATAGCCAGTGACAATACATGCCCCAGGAGAAGCAATGCATTGCTATATCCTCAGGGAATTCTGTCATGGGAGACCAGCACTCTATACCGTTGTTTTACTAGGATCATTTTAATGAGGAAAACGAATGGTGAAATAAATTGTAATTTATTCACTAAAAATAGGCAAACAGAAAATACAGAAAGAACACACTCACTTTGGGGCTAGGAGAAAAAGTACCCTGTTCAATCAGCCACAGTGAGTAGAATACAGGTAAATACAAATAGTCCTCTTGCACAGTCTTGTTATAGCCCCTTAGAGAGCTCTTGGTTAATCGACCCCTGGATAGTTCAGGCAACTTGGAATAACTCTCTTTTTTCCCCACGCCAAGTGGTTTTGAAAACTGCCAATCTCTCTTGTCAGCTCACAACACGCCCCCTAGTGATGATCTTAGCAACCAATCGTAACCCAGCACACCAATTATTATTATCACCAATTTTTCTTTGTTCTCTTGATATTCTTAGTTGAAAGCTAAACCTAGGAGGTTCATATGCTAATTTATTAGACCTTGAAGACTGCCTCTAATCTGAATACATTTTGACCACTAGAGGGCATTAGTTCACATGTTTCATATAGATAACATTGAGCTCATGCACGTAAAGTGACCTAGGACTGAGCACTGATTGGCTAAACTGCATGTCTGTCAAAAGAACTGAAATAAGGGGGCAGTCAGCAGAGGCTTAGATACAAGATAATTACAGAGGTAAAACGTGTATTAGTATAACTGTGTTTGTTATGCAAAACTGGGGAATGAGTAATAAAGGGATTATCTTTCTTTTTAAACAACAAAAATTCTGGTGTTGACTGTCCCTTTAACCCTTTGAAGTGCCAGATCTGAGGGTAATAGATGGACAAGATACCACTTTTGTCCCTAGAAGATTTACTGCCATGAGTAATTAACTCTCTGCTTTGAAGCAGCCTGCTCAGATATGTAAATCAGTCTTCTAAGCAGAGACTTTGAAAATCTTGAGAGCAGGCCCCAAAACACAGAATAAGGGAAACCATGTGGACCCAACCCCCCATCAGCGAGCCTGGGCACCCACTCTTCCGTAAAGGATCTTCATAAAAAAGGCAGTAGGGAAGAAACTGGTCACTACAAGCCAGGGAAATTAATGGAAAGCCTCTTAAAAGAAAGAATTATGACTTACATAAAGACAAACAATTTAGAGGACCGAAATCAGCATGGTTTTACTTCAGGGAGATCATGTCAGACTAATCTAAATGACTTCATTGATTATGTAACAAAAGTATTAGACAAGGGTGGAGCAGTTGATGTAGCATATCTAGATTTCAACAAAGCATTTGACACTGTATCACACAACAAACTAGTTCATAAACTGTATCTCCTTGGTCTAGACTCAAAAATTGTGAACTGGGTGGAATGCTGGCTTAAAGGGACACTACCCAAAATTTTTCTTTCGTGATTCAGATTGAGCATGAAATTTTAAGCAACTTTCTAATTTACTCCTTTTATCAAATTTTCTTCATTCTCTTGGTATCTTTATTTGAAATGCAAGAATGTAAGTTTAGATGCCGGCCCATTTTTGGTGAACAACCTGGGTTGTCCTTGCTGATTGGTGGATAAATCCATCCACCAATAAAAAGTGCTGTCCAGAGTACTAAAACCAAAAAAAGCTTAGATGCCTTCTTTTTCAAATAATGATAGCAAGAGAACGAAGAAAAATTGATAATAGGAGTAAATTAGAAAGTTGCTTAAAATTGCATGCTCTTTCTGAATTACAAAAGAAAAAAATTGGGTACAGTGTCCCTTTAAGGACAGAAAACAAAGTGTCTTAGTAAATGGAGTTCATTCAGCAGAGGGGGCTGTTACTACTGGTGTTCCTCGGGGGTCAGTTCTGGGGCCTGTTTTGTTTAACATATCTATATGTGATATCAGCAAAGGGCTACAGGTAGGGTTGCCACCCGTCCCTTAAAATACAAAACAAAAAAGTTTCACATGCTGCACAGTGTGCAGGGAGAAATATGAATAGAGCTGTCCAGAAACACCCTGCAGCATGTGTAACTCATAAGTGTCCAGGAAAATATGGCTGAGGTGGCAACCCTAGCTACAGGGGAAAGTATGTGTGTTTGCAGATGATACAACAATTGTAACAGAGTGGATGTTCCGGGGGGGGGTAGACAAAATGAGAAGTGATATACAACTATTGGAGGATTGGACAAATGACTGGTATCTAAAGTTAAACACAGCAAAGTGTAAAATAATGCATTTAGGGGAAAAAAAATCCAAATGTTAATTACAGACTCAATGACACTTTACTGACTGTTACAAATGAGGAACAGGACTTGGGAATTATTATTTCAGATGATTTAAAACTTAGTAAACAATGTAGTAATGCAGCGAGTAAGGCCAGCAGAATGCTTTGATTTATTGGTAGAGGTATTTGCAGCAGAAATAGTAAGGTTCTTATGCCACTTTATAGATCATTAGTTTTGCCTCATCTTGAATATTGTGTGCAGTTCTGGAAGCCATATCTTCAGAAGGATATTAACAAACTTGAATGTGCAAAGGAGGGCTACCAAAATGGTACATGGTCTAAAAATAAAACTTACCAGGATAGGCTCAATGACCTAAATATGTATAGCTTAGAGGAGAGAAGGGAAAGAGGTGATATGATAGCAACTTTCAAGTACGTTAAAGGGCTTACTAAAACTGAGGCTGTAGGTATTTTACATAAAATGGAAAATTCAAGAACAAGGGGTCATGATCTCAAGCTGAAGGGTAGTAGATTCAGGAGTAATTTGAGGAAGCACTTCTTTACAGAAAGAATGATTGATTTATGGAATAAACTTCCTCAAGAGGTAGTAATGACAAACACTGTGGGGGACTTTAAAAATGCCTGGGACAAGCATAAGGCTGTTCTGCGAACTAGATAAGTTTATACTGTTCGGTAATATCTGGCAGACTTGCTGGGCCTATGGCTCTTATCTGCCGTCAATATCTGTTTCTATGTTTCCGTCACAGCGACTATTATTCATTTAGAGATCAGGGGATGGTGCATCCATAGGGAAGTCTGGTTACGGTTTGAAAGTGTAATGTGATCCATAAGGAGTATGGTGAGGTGACAGTGACACAATGCAATATGATCCATATGGAGGTTTGGTTATAGTGACAAAGTGCAAAATAATCCATAGGGTGGCACAGTGAGTATGATTCATAGGGAGATCTGGTGATCTTTATGGTCTTTAGGGGTGTGGTGGTGGTGCTTTATGATACTTAGGCAAGTCTGGTGACAATATGATCTAAAGGGAAATCTGATAATGGTGGCCTAGTACAATATGGTCTTTAGGGGTGTGGTGGTGGTGCTTTATGATATTTAGGCAAGTCTGGTGACAATATTATCTAAAGGGAAATCTGGTAATGGTGGCCTAGTACAATATGATGGAACCTATAGAGGAGAAAAAGAGGCGCCACATAGAGTTATAGAGTTTGAGCGCCCAGCAGTAGCGAGCCCAGAGCCCCTAGTAGTGGCAACTCACCGAAGGTAGCCGCACAACTGGAGTGCCGTACAAAGCAGCACGGGACCCACAGAGTCGCCCGTAAGAGTCAACCAGGAGCCAGGAAATGTCCGACGTGATGTCAGGTGACCAAGTGATCCAATCAGGAGAGGCACAGCAGTCTCAATAAAAACCAGGAGCAAGGGATAGAATAAAAGTGTAAATGTATCAATTACACAGTAAATAGCAACGCGTTTATCAGCAACAAATGCTGTTTCATCAGGCATGGTCTTTAGGGGTGTAGTGGTGGTACTTTATGATATTTAGGCGAGTCTGGTGACAATATGAACTAAATGAAGATTTGGTAATGGTGGCCTAGTACAATATGGTCTTTATGGGTGTGGTGGTGCTTTATGATACCTAGGAAAGTCGGTGACAATATGATCTAAAGGGAAATCTGGTGGTGGATACCTAGAAAAGTCTGATGACAATGTGATCTAAAGGGAAATCTGGTAATAGTGGCCTAGTACAATATGGTCTTTAGGGTTGTGATGGTGCTTTATGATACCTAGGCAAGTCTGGTGACAATATGATCTAAAGGGAAATCTGGTGGTGGTGACCTAGTGCAATAAGGTCTTTAGGGGTGTAGTGGTGGGGCTTTATGATACAGAGGCAAGTATTGAGACAATATGATCTAAAGGTAGATCTGGTTTTGGTGACTTAATGCAATGTGGTCCTTATAGGTGAAGTGGTGGCGCTTTATGATACTGAAGCAGATCTAGTGACAATATGATCTAAAGGGTGATCTGGTGATGGTGACAATACAAAATGGTCCTTAGGGGTGTAATGGCCGTGGTGCTTTATGATACCCAGGCAAGTCTGGTGACAATATGATCTAAAGGGAGATCTGATGATGGTGACTTAATGCAATATGGGCTTTAGGGGTGTGGTGGTGGTGCTTTACGATAAATAGGCAAGTTTGGTGACAATATGATCTAAAGGGAGATCTGGTGATGGTGACCTAGTGCAATATGGTCCTTAGAGGTGTAGTGGTGGTGCTTTACGATAAATAGGCAAGTTTGGTGACAATATGATCTAAAGGGAGATCTGGTGATGGTGACCTAGTGCAATATGGTCCTTAGAGGTGTAGTGGTGGTGCTTTACGATAAATAGGCAAGTTTGGTGACAATATGATTTAAAGGGAGATCTGGTGATGGTGGCATAATGCAATATGGTCCTTAGGGGTATAGTGGTGGTGCTTTATGATAGCTAGGCAAGTTTGGTGACAATATGATCTAAAGGGAGATTTGATGATGGCGGCCTAATGCAATATGGTCCTTAGGGTGTGGTGGTGGTGCTTTATAATACATAGGCAAGTCTGGTGATGGTATGATCCATAGGGATGTAAATGATGGTAACACAGTATGATTTAATATGTAGAGAGGTGGGATGATGGTGACTCGTGCAAAGAGTGTCTCTCAAAAGTTGGGTTTTAATGAATCAAGGCTACAGTGAGAAGAAATTAAGTAACTACTGGTAATTTGAGAGGAGGATAACCTAGCGAATATGGCAACTGATACAGTAATTGGTAGAGCAGCCATCTGATGACTGTTGAATCACATTTGGATAGCTTGTGTCTTGCAAATATTTTGAACTGAAGCTTATGGATTTGGTGATTAAAGGGACACTAAACCCACATTTTTTTTTCTTTCATGATTCAGACAGAGCATGCAATTTTAAGCACCTTTCTAATTTACTCTAAAACTAAATGTAGAAAAAAGAGAGGCGCCTGTGTGTATGAACAGCGGAAAAATATGGATACAATAAGAATTGATATTTAATAGGCAGTTCAAGGTTCCAATTAGAAAAGTAAAAACAGTTTATTAAAATATCAATAATAAAAACAGGAACCAGAAAGGTAGGGTGCGCTAGCTGACCCTCCTTACTCCTACTATAATTTTTTCTTAATTCTCTTGCTATCTTTATTTAAAAATGAAGAATGTAAAGCTTAGGAGCCGGCCCATTTTAGGTTCAGCACCCTGGATAGCGCTTGCTTATTGGTGGCTACATTTAGCAAACCAATAAGCAAGCATAACCCAGGTTCTCAACCAAAAAGGGTCCGGCTCTTAAGCTTTACATACCTGCTTTTTAAATAAAGATAGCAAGAGAAAGAAGAAACAATTGATAAAAGGAGTAAATTAGAAAACTGTTAAAAATTGCTGCTCTATCTGAATCATTAAAGAAAAAAAATTGGGTTTAGTGTCCCTTTAAGTGAATGTGAAGTATAAAGGTCAGCAGCTTGGCATTTGTTTGTATATGTTGTAGTCTTTAAGTATTAAGTATATGAAATGCCTTATTAAAGGGCTCATTACATTCCATAGAGGCCACAAAACCGCTTTAAAGGGCACATTATAATCGCTTATTCTGGATGTGTAAGCTGACGGACTGCAGAACTAGAGAGCCCTGTAACAGCAATATCATATACTGATGTTGTTCTGTTCAGGACTGATTAAATACAGGACACAGGTTTCTGATTCCCCCACTTGTTTATATAAAGGAAACCTATTATTGTCTGTGCAGTACTATAGTGCAGAGATATACAGGATCTGAGGACCATTAACCTTAAACTGTTATAACATAAGAAGGTTTTTCTCTGTGCTTATAAAAAGTGATAATGTAAGGGGCATTGATCTCTCCGCAAGCACATCCCATTTTAATGTGTTGTAGTTTCAAAGAGCAAAACCAGCTAGTTCATATACAAAAATAAAGATAAAGGAAAAACTCTGGACATTTTATACTCTCTTGCTGGTATTACAAGTAAATGGAAACATTAAGGGGAACCTAGTTTTACAGTACACTGTCACTTTGTGACCAGTGCATGGGTTGACACATTATTTGAAACTGCTACCAAGAATACTGAGAAGCTAGAGAAGGAAGTACAATTATAGTAGCCAAGAAGACTAAGCACCATGGTTCCCTAGCTACTGTGTATTGTTCACCCTGGGCTTACGTATGTCAAGAAGCAGTTTTCCAAATTCCTCTTGTCGCCTCTAATGCAAAATAAAGCTCATTATTATCACTGCTGGTGAAACTAACGGTAAGTGTCTGACTGTGTGTAGCTGGGGCACAATTCCAACATAAAACGTCAGTTTATTAAGCACAGGAACATTCATTTAAAAAAGAAAAGTGCTGTAATAAATTAAGACATTCTATTTAGATGTAAAAAACCTGTAACGTAAATGATCAGGTCTCCCCTTAAACGCAATTGTAAAGCATCAAAAATAATTATTGTAAGTAGTATCAGCAGTAACCAGAAAAGCATATTGTCACAATGACATCAGCTTTTGTGTCTGGCAATGGGCACAGCAATTATTATCATTTACTGTACATAATTCAGGACAGTGACACTCATTCATGATACAGATATATATGAGACTTGAAGCCACTGTGTCACAACATTATCCTGAAAACCTTACAATAGGCACACGTCATGCCTTAAAGGTGCCGAGAGATTACTCCTGGACTAGCAGGACATCACTGGTCAAAATGTATTCCAGCTTTACCTTAAACTCATCATTTAGGTCAGTAATGGCCTTTCTAGCACACAGGAGCCACAGATCAGTATTTTAAAAGCCTTCAGGGCTACATATAAATTAAGGGCTATTAAATAAATACATCATTTAAAAGTATATCATTCTATAATATCTTTAGATAAGGTTGCAGGGTTTTCTGTTTACTGTTCTTCCCTGCTAGTAGTTACTCTTTTTCCTAGAGCAACTAAAATATGGCACTTTGTTAGTTCTGCTTTTCCTGAAGGGCTGCAAAAACTAGTGGCATGGCCCCATGTAGCCCTCGGGCTGTAAGTTGGACATCCCTGATTTAGGTTAATCAAAACGCTTAAGGGCAGCTTCACTTTATTTTATTTTCTATTTCCTAATTACAGGTTGAAGATGTCTATACATTGGTGTATAAGTCAATGACCCTCCCACCTGTTAAAGACTATGTCCCATTTTCCTGGACCACCATGGTACGAGTCAAAGCAGAACATTTCAAAGCATTGTCCCATTATTATGCTGCCAACGCCCTCTGTGACTATAGCAGTAAGTATAGGGCTTCTTTATTATTGCTAGTAGTGCAGATATTGTTACGTTATATTCACGCCCTACAGTTCATTAACAAATGATGTTTTATGTGTTCAGGGCATCCAGATGCAGATCGGTGCAATGTGTAGAATGATAACCGTCTGTTACGCTACACATGTTGTTATTGACTTTCATAACATTGATTAGTAAAAGAAAAAAATACTTAGTAAAACTTCCTGGATTGATTACGAGTTAGGAACAATTTAGCATTTCCAATCACGTATTTGTCACATACCTACCTGCACGGGCCAACTACTGATCCAAAGCTTTTTGGGCGTGTTGGCTAGCGGGTGTATTACAAGTTGAAAGTTTGTGCATGAGCGCTAACCCAATGCACACTAAAAATGGAACTTAGAATATTGCAACCACGTTAACGTATTCCCCAATTGACTTCAATAGAGCGTGAAACGTGGAAAAAAACTAACACCAATATTTACACAAAAGCCAAATGCACTAACCCAACACGAAAAATTAATTTCACATTTCAATGTTCTTCACATAGCATAATATGTTGTATTCATTCTTAAATATATATACTGGTAAAACAGTTTTGGCAGCAAATCAGTGTCAGGATCTCAGTGGATCAGTTATGGGCTGCCTCATTTAAATTTATAGGACACTTTTTTTAGGGGTGTGGCATATGTAACATCCTGCCAATCAGGTTCAGCAGTTCACATACCTTCCAATAACCGACGGTTTTCTGTCACATACCTACCTGCATGGGCCAACTACTGATCAAAAGGCATCAGAGCAACACAAGAGAGGTTTTTTATCTGGGTATCACCCCGCAAAAGCAGTAGCAAATGATGCTTATAGAAACAATAAGAATTTCCCCTACCATAAATAGTGTTAGTGTAGACAACAAGAGCTACTAGTTTTCTCTGCTAAAAAGGATTAAACTATTAAGGAGTTTCAGATTGTTATGGCTAATGGATCATCTACGCATATGTTATTAGCTTAATTACCTATGTTTGCAATTAATTGCTTTCAATGTCACCCTATTCAGTGTTTAACGGTATTGTTTCCAATTCATTTTTTACTTTACATTGTTTTCAATCAAATAATAATGATTGACAGAATATTGTAGAGTACCATGTCCCATTAACTTCTATGATACGTTTGCTTGTGGTCATGTACACAACTACCCCAGAACTCTGTTTTTTGTCTACTTTGATGCTTCCATAATTAACCACCAGGAAAATGCTGTCTTTAGGACTCCTGCTTCTTTTATTCCAAAGACAGTGTCCTCTCATCTATACTATAATCGCGTTTGTAACACGTCCATCACCGTCGCCAGTTGCACACGCATTCTCCAAGGAATGTTGGCTGCGTGAGGCAGCCAAAAGAATGTTGGTTGTGTGCGCAAAGCAACATCCCAGTGGATTGCGAAAAAGGCAGTGTGGGGAAAGAATCCGAAAAACTATCCGGCCGCACGAAGTATAAAAAAAATAAAACTAACCGCCCACACAAAGTATTAAGAAAAAAAACTAACCACCCACACAAAGTATTAAGAAAAAATAAACATAACCGCCGTACTATGTATTAACAAAAAAACCTAACCCTTAAATTGCTAAACTCCCACAACAGAATTTATCTAACCCTTACACCAACAAACCCTCACAATGCCAACTAAATAAATTACAATATTAACATCTAAACTGCCAAACCCTACAAGGCCAACTAACTACTTATACTATTAACCCCTAAACCGTCAACCCTCCACATCGCAATAAACCTAATTAACCTATAAACTCCTAAAACGCCAACCCCCCACAACGCAAATAACTAACAGCCAGATTACGAGTTTTGCGTTATGAGAGGCTCGCTACTAACTTGCAAGTTATTTCCACCGCTCAACTTTAATAGCGCTGCTATTACAGGTTTGCAAAAAAACTGAGTTTGTGGGCAATATGGCAGCGTTGAGCTCCATACCGCACACAAATACCAGCGTTGCTTTGAGCTGCTTTGACGTGCTTGTGCACGATTTCCCCATAGACATCAATGGGGAGAGCCGCTAAAAAAAAGCCTAACACCTGCAATGACGGAGCGTAAAGCTCCGTAACGCAGCCCCATTGATGTCTATTGGGAAAGAAATTGTATGTTTACACCTAACACCCTAACATAAACCCAGAGTTTAAACACCCCTAATCTGCTGCCACCGACATCACCGCCACCTACATTACACTTATTAGCCCCTAATCTGCTGCCCCCAATGTTGCCGCCACCTACATAAATGTATTAACCCCTAATCTGCCACCTCCATTGTCACTGCCACCTACATAAATTTATTAACCCATAATCTGCCGCCACCAACGTCGCCGCCGCCACTACTATACTAAAGTTATTAACCCCTAAACCTCTTGCCTCCCACATCACTAACACTAAATAAATATATTAACCCCGAAACCTAACCCTAAGTCTAACCCTAACTTTAACATAATTAAAATAAATCTAAATAAAACCTATTATTAATAACTAAATAATTCCTATTTAAAACTAAATACTTACCTGTAAAATAAACCCTAAGATAGCTACAATATAACTAATAGTTATATTGTATCTATCTTAGATTTTATTTTTATTTCACAGCTAAGTTTGTATTTATTGTAACTAGGTAGACTAGTTTTTATTTTGGGGGGGCTTTTGGAGTAATTCGTTTTTATTTTTGATAATTTCTTTTTTTATTTTGTGTAATTTAGTGTTTATTATTTTTATTATATTTATTTAGATAAATGTATTTTTTTATTGAATTTATTTAATTTTATTGTAATGTTAGGTGTTAGTGTAACTCAGGTTAGGTTTAATTTTACAGGTAAATTTGTCTTTATTTTAACTAGGTAGTTAGTAAATAGTTAATAACTATTTACTAACTACCTAGTTAAAATAAAGACAAATTTACCTGTAAAATTAAACCTAACCTGAGTTACACTAACACCTAACATTACAATAAAATTAAATAAATTCAATAAAAAAATACATTTATCTAAATAAATATAATAAAAATAATAAACACTAAATTACACAAAATAAAAAAAGAAATTATCAAAAATAAAAACGAATTACTCCTAATCTAATAGCCCTATCAAAATACAAAAAGCCCCCCCAAAATAAAAAAAAACCTAGCCTTCACTAAACTGCCAATAGCCCTTAAACGGGCCTTTTGCGGGACATTGCCCCAAAGAAATCAGCTCTTTTACCTGTAAAAAAAATAATACAAACAACCCCCCAACAGTAAAAGCCACCACCCACACCACCAACCACCCAAATAAACCCCCCAAATAAAATGCTATCTAAATAAACCTAAGCTCCCCATTGCCCTGAAAAGGTATTTTGATGGGCATTGCCCTTAAAAGGGCATTTAGCTCTTTTACGTTGCCCAAAACCCTAAACTAAAAATAAAACCCACCCAATAAAACCTTAAAACACTAACACTAACCCCCGAAGATCCACTTAGTTTTTGAAGACCGAACATCTATCCTCATCCAGCCGGCGAAGTCTTCATCCAAGCAGCAAGAAGTCCTCAACGAAGCCGGGAGAAGTCTTCATCCAGGTGGGCAGAAGTCTTCATCCAGACGGCATCTTCTATCTTCATCCTTCCGATGCGGAGCGGCTCCATCTTCAAGACATCCAGCGTGGAGCATCCTGTTCATACGGTCCCAGCCGTGCACAGAAGGTTCCCTTTAAGGGATGTCATCCAAGATGGCGTCCCTTAAATTCCGATTGGCTGATAGAATTCTATCAGCCAATCAAAATTAAAGGGTAAAAAAAATCCAATCAGCCAATAGGATTGAGCTTGCATTCTATTGGCTGATTGGAACAGTCAATAGAATGCAAGCTCAATCCCATGGGCTGATTGGGTCAGCCAATAGGATTGTAGCTCAATCCAATTGGGTGATTGCATCAGCCAATATGATTTTTTACCTTTTAATTCCGATTGGCTGATAGAATTCTATCAGCAAATCGGAAATCAAGGGACGCCATCTTGGATGACGTCGCTTAAAGGGAACCTTCAGTGTACGGCTGGGACCGTATGAAGAGGATGCTCCGCACCGGATGTCTTGAAGGATGAAGATAGAAGATGCCGTCTGGATCAAGACTTCTGCCCACCTGGAGGACGACTTCTTGCCGCTTGAATGAAGACTTCGCCGGCTGGATGAGGATGGATGTCTGGTCTTCAAAAACTGTAAGTGGATCTTCGGGGGTTAGTGTTAGGTTTTTTTTAAGGGTTTATTGGGTGGGTTTTATTTTTAGCTTAGGGTTTTGGGCAACGTAAAAGAGCTAAATGCCCAAAACCCTAAGCTAGCATCCAAATGCCCTTTTCAGGGCAATGGGGAGCTTAGGTTTATTTAGTTAGGATTTTATTTGGGGGTTTGGTTGTGTGGGTGGTGGGTTTTGCTGTTGGGGGTTTGTTTGTAAAATAAATGTACGTGTAAAAGAGCTGATTTCTTTGGGGCAATGCCCCGCAAAAGGCCCTTTTAAGGGCTATTAGCAGTTTAGTGTAGGCTAGGTTTTTTATTTTATTTTAGGGGGGGCTTTTTTATTTTGATAGGGCTATTAGATTAGGAGTAATTCGTTTTTATTTTTTGTAATTTAGTGTTTACTATTTTTTTTGTAATTTAGATAAATATATTTTTTTAATTTAATTTATTTAATTTTATTGTAATGTTAGGTGTTAGTGTAACTCAGGTTAGGTTTTATTTTACAGGTAAATTTGTCTTTATTCTAACTAGGTAGCTAGTAAATAGTTAATAACTATTTACTAACTAGTCTACCTAGTTAAAATAAATACAAACTTAGCTGTGAAATAAAAATAAAAACTAAGCTAGCTACAATGTAACTATTAGTTATATTGTAGCTAGCTTAGATTTTATAGGTAAGTATTTAGTTTGAAATAGGAATTCGTTATTAATAGTAGGTTTTATTTAGATTTTTTATAATTTATATTTAAGTTAGGGGGTGTTAGGGTTAGGTTTAGGGGTTGATAGGTTTATTATAGCAGCGGAGTGGGCGGACGGCAGTTTAGGGGTTAATTATATTTAAATAGTGTTTTTTATGCGGGAAGGAGGCAGTTTAGGGGTTAATAATTTTATTCTAGTGGCGACAATGTCGGGGAGCGGCAAATTGGGGTTAATACATTTTTTTAAGTGTGGCGATGTCCGGAGCGGCAGATTAGGGGTTAATAATTTTATTTTAGTGTTCGCAATGCGGGAGGGCCTCGGTTTAGGGGTTAATATGTAGTTTATGGGTTTAGTGTACTTTGTGACAGTTTAGTTTTGAGTTTTATGGTACAGCTTTGTAGCATAAAACTCATAACTACTGACTTTAGATGGCGGTACAAATTGTGATGGTATAGGGTGTACCGCTCACTTGTTGGCCTCCCAGGCAAAACTCGTAATACCGGCGCTATGGAAGTCCCATTGAAAAAGGCCTTTATTAAAAGTGCGGTACTGACGTTGCGTGACGGCCAAAAAAGTGTGCGGTACAGCTATACCTACAAGACTCGTAATAGCAGTGGTAGGGAAAAAGCAGCGTTATACTCATAACGCAAGACTCGTAATCTAGCTGTAATTTAATTACAAAGCCCCCTAACCTAACACCCCCTAAATTAACCCCAATTACTACTAAATTACAATTAAAATAAAAAATCCTAACATTAAATTACAAAAAAATAATCTAACATTACAAAAAATTAAAAAGTCTAACATTACAGAAAAAAAGAAACAAAATGATAAAAAATAAAATAAAAAAATAGGTACTCCCCATTCCTGAAGTCTGGCGTAGAAGGTCTACTTCCAGGCGGCTCCGTCATCTTCTATCTCTATCCGAAGCGAAGGCGGAGCAGAGGTGCAAAGCTGACTTCCCCGATGTACGGATCCTCAGCGACGGCATTCCAAAGCGGCGTGGAGCCTCCACGCCACAGAGTACTGCCACCGCTGAGGATACACGCATCGGGGAAGACAGCTCTTCACCTCCGCTCCATGCCGCCTTCATTCCAGATGAAGATAGAAGATAATGGAGCCGTCTGGAAGAAGACCTTCTCCGCCGGACTTCAGGAACCGTGAGTACCTATTTGGGACTTAGTCTTAGTCTTTTTTTTTATTTTTTGGGGTGGCTTTTTTTTTTTTTTTGGGCTGGAAAAGAGCTGATTGCCCTTTTAAAAGCAGTAAAAGGACTGAATGCCCTTTTTTAAGGGCAATACCCATACAAATGCTCCTTTAGGGGCAATGGGTAGTTTATTTTTTTAGTGGTAAGTTTTTTATTTTGGGGGGTTTGGTGGGTGAGGGGTTTTACTGTTAGGGGGTAATTGGTAATTTGTTTAGGTAAGAGAGCTGTTTAACTTAGGGCAATGCCCTACAAAAGCCCCTTTAAGGGTAGTTTAGTATTAGATTAGGGGGTGCTTTTATTTTTTGGGGGGAATTTTTTATAGGGGTATTAGTTTTGGTTTACATTTTTTATTTTGGATAGCTTTGTTTTTTTCTGTTTTCATTCTCTCAAGTTAAGAAACAGTGGTCTTAAGGTTGCTACTTTGCTTCCTAACCTCTCCACCACCCTAAAGGTAGTGGAGTTACATTATACTGGGACTAATTCATTTGGGATGATTGATACGTCCTGTTCTTTAGTGATTGGTTGTGCAAAAGTAGGGGGTGGGGCTGCACAATCATTTGGTTGTGCAATGATAAGTGCAGGAAGCAGATGGGTGGACAAGTTCTGTGGCTGGGAACATTGTCTGACTGGAGAACAATAAATATGCCCCTTGGCGTGGTCATAACTTTTAAGTATTACCTGAAAGCCACTAAGGAAATTAGGACGATTGATTATCTGTTTTGTCCTTCATTCTGGTTTCAGAAAGGACCATCTGTGCTTTACTGAGGTCATCATTGCCCATGAGCTCAGGAATAAGACTTTGCCATCTAATGTAATGACTCCTATAACCAATGGCAGCTATCATGGAGCTTCTGTGGAAGTCTTGTGCAAGGCAGCCTCGTGATATTCATTACAGGGATATAAACCCAGAAACGTTCCTTAGTGAGACAGACTGATATACCATTTTAAAAAACATTTCCAGTTTGCTTCTATTATCAAATTGTCTTTGTTCCCTTGGTATTCTTTGTTGAAGAGATACCTAAAGTAGCTGTCTGGAGCACTTTATGGCACGAAACAGTGCTGCCATCTAGTGCTCATGCAAATGAATAGCATTGTTCCAAAACCACTGCCTTGTAGTTTTCCAGACACGTCCACTCTCCTGAGCGTGCGTCTCTGCTTTTAAACAAAAGATATCATGAGAACAAAGAACATGTGATCATGGAAGTAAATGAGAAAGTTGTTTAAACTTGCATGTTCTATCTGAGTCACGAAAGGAAAATGTCCCTTTAACGGTATTAACACAGTTATAGGTGTAATGTTGGCTTTTATGTCCCTTTAATGGTATTAACACAGTTATAGGTGTAATGTTGGCTTTTATGTCCCTTTAATGGTATTAACACAGTTATAGGTGTAATGTTGGCTTTTATGTCCCTTTAATGGTATTAACACAGTTATAGGTGTAATGTTGGCTTTTTTGTCCCTTTAATGGTATTAACACAGTTATAGGTGTAATGTTGGGTTTTATGTCCCTTTAATGGTATTAACACAGTTATAGGTGTAATGTTGGTTTTTTTGTCCCTTTAATGGTATTAACACATTTATAGGTGTAATGTTGTGTTTTATGTCCCTTTAATGGTATTAACACAGTTATAGGTGTAATGTTGTGTTTTATGTCCCTTTAATGGTATTAACACAGTTATAGGTGTAATGTTTGGTTTTATGTCCCTTTAATGGTATTATCACAGTTATAGTTGTAATGTTGGGTTTTATGTCCCTTTAATGGTATTAACACAGTTATAGGTGTAATGTTGGCTTTTATGTCCCTTTAATGGTATTAACACAGTTATAGGTGTAATGTTGGCTTTTATGTCCCTTTAATGGTATTAACACAGTTATAGGTCTAATGTTGGCTTTTATGTCCCTTTAATGGTATTAACACAGTTATAGGTCTAATGTTGGCTTTTATGTCCCTTTAATGGTATTAACACAGTTATAGGTGTAATGTTGGGTTTTATGTCCCTTTAATGGTATTAACACAGTTATAGGTGTAATGTTTGGTTGTATGTCCCTTTAATGGTATTAACACAGTTATAGGTGTAATGTTTGGTTGTATGTCCCTTTAATGGTATTATCACAGTTATAGGTGTAATGTTTGGTTGTATGTCCCTTTAATGGTATTATCACAGTTATAGGTGTAATGTTTGGTTGTATATCCCTTTAATGGTATTAACACAGTTATAGGTGTAATGTTTGGTTGTATGTCCCTTTAATGGCATTAACACAGTTATAGGTGTAATGTTTGGTTGTATGTCCCTTTAATGGTATTAACACAGTTATAGGTGTAGTGTTTGGTTTTATGTCCCTTTAATGGTATTAACACAGTTATAGGTGTAATGTTTGGTTGTATGTCCCTTTAATGGCATTAACACAGTTATAGGTGTAATGTTTGGTTTTATGTCCCTTTAATGGTATTAACACAGTTATAGGTGTAATGTTGGGTTTTATGTCCCTTTAATGGTATTAACACAGTTATAGGTGTAATGTTTGGTTTTATGGCCCTTTAATGGTATTAACACAGTTATAGGTGTAATGTTGGTTTTATGTCCCTTTAATGGTATTAACACAGTTATAGGTGTAATGTTTGGTTTTATGTCCCTTTAATGGTATTAACACAGTTATAGGTGTAATGTTGGGTTTTATGTCCCTTTAATGATATTAACACAGTTATAGGTGTAATGTTGGGTTTTATGTCCCTTTAATGGTATTAACACAGTTATAGGTGTAATGTTTGGTTTTATGTCCCTTTAATGGTATTAACACAGTTATAGGTGTAATGTTTGGTTTTATGTCCCTTTAATGGTATTAACACAGTTATAGGTGTAATGTTGGGTTTTATGTCCCTTTAATGGTATTAACACAGTTATAGGTGTAATGTTTGGTTGTATGTCCCTTTAATGGTATTAACACAGTTATAGGTGTAATGTTTGGTTTTATGTCCCTTTAATGGTATTAACACAGTTATAGGTGTAATGTTTGGTTTTATGTCCCTTTAATGGTATTAACACAGTTATAGGTGTAATGTTGGGTTTTATGTCCCTTTAATGGTATTATCACAGTTATAGGTGTAATGTTTGGTTGTATGTCCCTTTAATGGTATTAACACAGTTATAGGTGTAATGTTTGGTTTTATGTCCCTTTAATGGTATTAACACAGTTATAGGTGTAATGTTGGGTTTTATGTCCCTTTAATGGTATTAACACAGTTATAGGTGTAATGTTGGGTTTTATGTCCCTTTAATGGTATTAACACAGTTATAGGTGTAATGTTGGGTTTTATGTCCCTTTAATGGTATTAACACAGTTATAGGTGTAATGTTTGGTTTTATGTCCCTTTAATGGTATTAACACAGTTATAGGTGTAATGTTGGGTTTTATGTCCCTTTAATGGTATTAACACAGTTATAGGTGTAATGTTGGGTTTTATGTCCCTTTAATGGTATTAACACAGTTATAGGTGTAATGTTGGGTTTTATGTCCCTTTAATGGTATTAACACAGTTATAGGTGTAATGTTTGGTTGTATGTCCCTTTAATGGTATTATCACAGTTATAGGTGTAATGTTTGGTTGTATGTCCCTTTAATGGTATTAACACAGTTATAGGTGTAATGTTGTGTTTTATGTCCCTTTAATGGTATTAACACAGTTATAGGTGTAATGTTGGCTTTTATGTCCCTTTAATGGTATTAACACAGTTATAGGTGTAATGTTGGCTTTTATGTCCCTTTAATGGTATTAACACAGTTATTGGTGTAATGTTGGCTTTTATGTCCCTTTAATGGTATTAACACAGTTATAGGTGTAATGTTGGCTTTTATGTCCCTTTAATGGTATTAACACAGTTATAGGTGTAATGTTGGCTTTTATGTCCCTTTAATGGTATTAACACAGTTATAGGTGTAATGTTGGCTTTTATGTCCCTTTAATGGTATTAACACAGTTATAGGTGTAATGTTGGCTTTTATGTCCCTTTAATGGTATTAACACAGTTATAGGTGTAATGTTGGGTTTTATGTCCCTTTAATGGTATTAACACAGTTATAGGTGTAATGTTGGCTTTTATGTCCCTTTAATGGTATTAACACAGTTATAGGTGTAATGTTGGGTTGTATGTCCCTTTAATGGTATTAACACAGTTATAGGTGTAATGTTGGGTTGTATGTCCCTTTAATGGTATTAACACAGTTATAGGTGTAATGTTTGGTTTTATGTCCCTTTAATGGTATTATCACAGTTATAGGTGTAATGTTGGATTTTATGTCCCTTTAATGGTATTAACACAGTTATAGGTGTAATGTTGGGTTGTATGTCCCTTTAATGGTATTAACACAGTTATAGGTGTAATGTTTGGTTGTATGTCCCTTTAATGGTATTAACACAGTTATAGGTGTAATGTTTGGTTGTATGTCCCTTTAATGGTATTAACACAGTTATAGGTGTAATGTTTGGTTGTATGTCCCTTTAATGGTATTAACACAGTTATAGGTGTAATTTTTGGTTGTATGGCCCTTTAATGGTATTAACACAGTTATAGGTGTAATGTTGGGTTTTATGTCCCTTTAATGGTATTAACACAGTTATAGGTGAGCCTTTTTCTTTAAGCAGCATTTGGTAGGGAGGTGTTGCAGACCGTACTTCCTCAGTATTTGCCCTCATATCTTTGTTACTCACCCACTAGTCCTGAATAAGGTTCTACAAGAACAGGACTCAGATCACTTTCACACTCATAGTGGAACATTTGAGGACCCTATCTGCTATGTTTGTGCCATTTATTTGTCACTTCTCTCTCGCCCCTTACTCTTTTAAACCTACTTGTGCAGTAACCTAATGCTGCCCAGTAGGGGAGGGATATATGGAGAGAGGAAGACTTCTGGGGAAGTTAATAATTACTGTAGGATTTTTACTTACACTCTCTAAAATATGGTTCTACTCAGGTTGTGAAGAAACAGATGTATCAATAAGTATCAACAAAATGACAAATGCAAACTATTAACCCCTTAGTGACCAGAGCACTTTTCCATTTTCTGTCCGTTTGGGACCAAGGCTATTTTTACATTTCTGCGGTGTTTGTGTTTAGCTGAAATTTTCCTCTTACTCATTTACTGTACCCACACATATTATATACCGTTTTTCTCGCCATTAAATGGACTTTCTAAAAATACCATTATTTTCATCATATCTTATCATTTACTATAAAAAAAATTATAAAATATGAGGAAAAATGGAAAAAAACACACTTTTTCTAACTTTGAACCCCAAAATCTGTTACATATCTACAACCACCAAAAAACACCCATGCTAAATTGTTTCTAAATTTTGTCCTGAGTTTAGAAATACCCAATGTTTACATCTTCTTTGCTTTTTTTGTAACTTATAGGGCCATAAATACAAGTAGCACTTTGCTATTTTCAAACCATTTTTTTTCAAAATTAACGCTAGTTACATTAGAACACTAATATCTGTCAGGAATCCCTGATTAACTCTTGACAAGTATATATTTTTTTTTAGAAGACATCCCAAATTATTGATCTAGGCCCATTTTGGTATATTTCATGCCACCATTTCACCGCCAAATGCGATCAAATACAAAAAATTGTTCACTTTTTCACAAATTTTTTCACAAACTTTCAGTTTCTCACTGAAATTATTTACATACTGCTTGTGCAATTATGGCATAAATGGTTGTAAATTCTTCTCTGGGATCCCCTTTGTTCAGAAATAGCAGACATATATGGCTTTGGCATTGCTTTTTGGTAATTAGAAGGCCGCTAAATGCCACTGCGCACCACACGTGTATTATGCCCAGCAGTGAAGGGGTTAATTAGGGAGCATGTAAGGAGCTTTTTGGGGTAATTTTAGCTTTAGTGTAGTGTAGTAGACAACCCCAAGTATTGATCTAGGCCCATTTTGGTATATTTCATGCCACCATTTCACCGCCAAATGCGATCAAATTAAAAAAAAACGTAAAATTTTTCACAATTTTAGGTTTCTCACTGAAATAATTTACAAACAGCTTGTGCAATTATGGCACAAATGGTTGTAAATGCTTCTCTGGGATCCCCTTTGTTCAGAAATAGCAGACATATATGACTTTGGAGTTGCTTTTTGGTAATTAGAATGCTGCTAAATGGCGCTGCGCATCACACGTGTATTATGGCTAGCAGTGAAGGGGTTAATTAGGTAGCTTGTAGGGAGCTTGCAGGGTTAATTTTAGCTTTAGTGTAAAGATCAGCCTCCCACCTGAAACATCAGACCCCCTGATCCCTCCCAAACATCTCTCTTCCCTCCCCTACCCCACAAATGTCCCCGCCATCTTAAGTACTGGCAGAAACTCTGCCAGTACTAAAATAAAAGGTATATTTGGGCTTTTTTGTGCATTTTTTGTTAGCATATTTACATATGCTTCTGTGTAGGGATCCCCCTTAGCCCCCAACCTCACTGATCCCCCACTAAACAGCTCTCTAACCCTCCCCCTCTGACTTAATGTGCGCCATCTTGGGTACTGGCAGCTGTCTGCCAGTACCCAGTTTAGTGAAAAAAAATGCTTTTTTTTAAATAAAATATGTCCCTTTTCTGTAGTGTAGCTTTCCCCCAAGACCAACCCCCCACCCCTTCCAGATCCCTTAGATGGTTTTGAAAAAAAGTTTATTTAATTTTTTTTTTACTTTTACTTTTTTACTTTTCTGTAGTGTAGCGGTTCCGTGCGCGCCCCCGACGGTCCCGATCCCGCCCCCCGTGACGTCACGCGCAACACCGATGGCCGCCCACCCGCCTCCCAATTCGGCTCCCACCCACCAACGATACCGGCCATCGATGTCCGGTGCAGAGAGGGCCACAGAGTGGCTCTCTCTGCATCGGATGGCCATGTATGGTTATTGCAGGATGCCTCCATATCGAGGCATCACTGCAATAACCGGAAAGCAGCTGGAAGCGAGCAGGATCGCTTCCAGCTGCTTTCCACACCGAGGACGTGCAGGGTACGTCCTCAGGCGTTAACTGCCTTTTTTTTGAGGACGTACCCTGCACGTCCTCGGTCATTAAGGGGTTAAAGAACACTTGGGAGTGATGATTGTGCTTGTGTTGTGGATTCTGTGCAATGTGTATCGTTTGACTAACCCTACCTCTCCTGGTCGGATAAATGATCTTCTGTTCCCTTTTATACCAAATGACAATACAGCAACAGCCTCTGTTTATATGAAAACTTCAGATATAAAAACATTGCTCAATGTGAATGTGTTAGTTTTATATAATATTTACCTTCTTTATTTCTAGCTAATATAGGACTGGAATGCTCTGATTTACTCTCCATCTGCTAGTTGATTGCTCGCTGTTTCCTGGGTTAATTAGTTTGTCTTTGCCAGTTCATATTAAGCCCTTTCACAATAATAGTGATTGTCCATAGCAGTGACCCCACCAATAATCTCCCTTTGAAAAGCATTGTAAATCCTTGAGAAGAGAGAAATCCAAGCTTATGATTCAAAATGTCTTTGTGTGCATTCATCTCTATGTAGGGCACTAGGAGATTGTTCCTGTTTGCGCTGAAAACACTAACTTAGTGCTAGGAATAGGTTAACGCAGAGCAACACCGTTTTAACCTGTTTGCTGCTGGAGAGAGATGCAGGACATTGTGTAACATTACAAAGAGGCCCTTGTTGCTATCCAGAAGGTTATTTATATCATTGCTAAGTCTATCACTTTGTATTAGTCTTTTTTATAGAATTTATAGTAATAGCACAAGTCACTAAATAGTGTATATGAGATAATAATTGTAAATAGAGAGGATGCGTCCCCCAGATAACTGATCCCATCATACAGTTTATAAACATAAGAAGCAATCCTACTGTGCAGTGTTAATTAAACTTGCACGATTCAAATAGATTATGTAATTTTAAGACACTTTTAAATTCACTTCTATTTTCAAATGTGCTTTGTTCTCTTGGTATCCCTTGTTGAAAAAGAATACGCACATATCCTACACTAGTGGAAGCTAGCTGCTGATTGGTTCCTTCACACATTTGTCTTTTGTGATTGGCTAACTAAATGTGTACAGCTAGCTCTCAGTAGTGCAATGCTGTTCTTTCAGCATAGGATAACAAGATAATGAAGCATATTTGATAATAGAAGTATATTGGCAAGTTGTTTAAAGTTGTATGTTCTATCCAAATCAAGAAAGAACATTTTGGGGTTTCTTGTCCCTTTAAACACAGATGTTGCCAGCCGGGTGGCATTATGAAGTAGCCAGGTGGGGGCAGATTAATACTTTGCAATATTCTTGCATGTTATTTATAAATGTAAGTTAAGCTATACAAAGAACAAATGAATTGCAGAATTTAACATAAACTGATATAGTGCTAATTTGTGCAAGAAACATTGATATATATTATAGCTTATCTTAGCCTTACATTGGCTCACATTTTAGCTCAGTGGTGTGTCCATTAAATAGGTCCTAGGGAGAACATGGACGTGTATTAGAGAAAGTTTTCTTGAGTGTGTGAGTTTCGCCAGAGATGCTTATTAGTACAAGAGGAGAGTTAAACATTTCAGGTATATTATTATATATAGTGTAGGGTGGCTGGGGTAGCTGTGTAGACAGCGGATACTAGCCATTAAATGTACTAGGGTATTCACTAGGCACAGTTTAGATATAGGGCTAGAGAACCTGGCGAGAGCTTAATGCACGGCATAGAATAAAGATGCATAATAAGAGGTTTAAGTTGGTAATATGGAAGGGAATATGGGAGAATAAGATTTAACACAAGATGAAAAGTAGAATGTTGATAAATCTACCTTAGGATTCATTTCCCATTTTGGGTCAGATTACAAGTGGCGTGCAAATTAATGCTTCTGCACGAGTGTTAATTGCGCTAGAAGTAAGCTTTTTGCTGTTGTCGGGTTGCACACGTATTACGAGTGAACTATTTTTGCTCGTGTGCTAACCCGATGAGTGCAAAAAGCAGAATTTAGAATATTGCGTTTGCATTCACGTATTCCCCCATATAAGTCAATAGAGCAAAAAAGTGTGGGGGTTGGGAAATAAACACCCATCTTACGCACAAACCAAATCGCATATTCTCATGTGCGCTAACCCGGAATAAAAATATGAATATTTCACATTCCAATGTTCTTCAAATAACAGAATATGTTCTATTTTTTTATAAATCCATATTTCTACCTATAAATTATGTTTTTTTGTTAATATATATATATATATCTATCATTGGTTTTCAAACCTGTCCTCAGGACACATTTTGAGGATATCTGAACTCAAGCACAGGTGAAATAATCAGCTTATTGGTAATCATCATTATTTACCTGCTCTCATCCAAGGTAATCCTGGAAACCTAAAGTAAACACAAAGTCCGGAGCTGCAGTAAAAATGTTTATGAGCGGTTACATGTGCAGGTACAAAACATGCCCTTAGTGTCCAAAGCTTACGCGTTTCGGCTGGAATGCCGTACTCATAGCTCTCTGACCACCCTCACACAAATGGGCTTTTTAAGAGGATAGCAAACATCTGATTCGCTAAGGTGCAATTGTTGTGTTAACTGCTTCATTGCTTGTCTGCCTAACCATAAACAGCAAGAATAGGTAAACCCTACGTTCTTACTTAGACAGTACTTCAAATGAATGCAATACATGTGACACTGTATACGATAAAGTGCAACATAGTTGTCTCAAGTTAACCTTATATGTGATTTGTTTACATCATTCAGTTGCCGAAAAAAACGTTTTCATATTTCGTCTCTTGTACAATTGTTTGGCATGTTCAGCTACTAATATTCAATTAGTTGAGCATTCCTAATACACACAGGTTGATGCATACAGCATGATTTTCATTTCACACTTAAAAATATGTTATTAGTAACAACCCAAATGAACATAATTATTGTCCTTATTATTATGTCACAAATGGTATAATATGCAAGAGATAAAATTGCCAGTGAATATTAACCCAATCCACTGTATATCGAATACACTTAGGTTACAATATGATCACAAATAATATTGTTAAGAATAATCTTTTTAATCCATTACCCATACTATCTAATTAAAAAAAATCCTATATAACTAATACAATAGATCTTTCACAATATTCCCAGGTCAGAGCTTAGAAAAATTATAAATGGAAAGTTAGCCTATATATATTTTCAACTGTCAAATACAATTCAATTCCAAAAATTAATAAATTCATAAAATGAATTTAATCCAGACGGATATCTAGTCTGTAAATGAAAAATCCAGAACACCTCCCTCTTGGCCAGTGCTTGATCTCTATCTCCCCCTCTTTGATTGATATTAACTATTTCTATAATGGTCCACTTAAAACTAATCGCTTGTTTATTGTGAACCCTATTAAAATGTTGGACCAGGGGGGGTAGTCAATACACCGGCCTTGATATCCGAGAGGTGTTCTCTAATACGTACACGTGTTTCTCTTGACGTCATTCCTACATATTGGAGGTGACAATCTGTACAGCCTGCTAGGTATATTGTAGATCTACTTCTACAATTCATACACCCGCTATGCTTGTATATCTTGTTCGTGACCTCACTTTTGAAACCTTCCCCAACTATTACATGTTCACAGGCCTTACATGTATGGTTGCTGCATTTATATACACCCTTTAACCGTAGCCAAGAGTTTGAGTCATCCATTTGCAACTTTTTTAGTTGAGTGGCTGCCAAAATGTTGCCCAAGGATATTCCTTTCATAAAAGAGCATTTACATCCCTTATCCACCGTCTCAACTAAAGCATCGTCAGCTGCCAATAATCTGAAGTTTTTCTGCACTATTTGGCAAATCTTATGATACTGCATACTATAATCAGTTGCAAAGGCCACATTTTGAGGATATCTGAACTCAAGCACAGGTGAAATAATCAGCTTATTAGTAAACATCATTATTTTACCTGCTCTCATCCAAGGTAATCCTGGAAACCTAACCTGTTGGGGAGGCCTGAGGTCAGGTGATCTATACGTGTGTCTGTGTGTAAAATAAATAATAAGGTAATAAATAAATATATATACATGATTATATTAGGTATAGATATATATATATATATATATATATATATATATATATATATATATATATATATATATATATATATATATATATATATATATAGGAATATCTATTTAGAAATACAATGAACATATTCTGCTACTTGCAGAACATTGGAATGTAAAATATTTACAGTAAATACAACCTTTATTAAAAAATGAATACTGTATAAAGCTACAAAGTGCTTCAATGGTCTTATATTTATGTCTATATATGTGTGCATATGTATTTATGTTGCTATAAGTGTATATATGTCTGTAAATAATGAATTAGCATGTCATAAGTTTAGAGACACAGTTTTACGCAAATATCATAACTGTAATTTTGTTTTGATGCTGAACATGCTGAGCCTGTGGCGCCATCACTTGCAGACATAGCGCTGATCTGTCTGATTATGATAAAAAAGCATTCTGTTATCAGCTACAAGACAGAGGAAGCTAACGAATTAAGCCTATACTTAAGTATCACATTTAGTTCTTGCTAATTCTTATTAGGTTGATTTAAAGTCTCTTTTTCTCAGCTGTGTCTGAAGCTGAAATGATTGAACATGAAAAGTCCTTTCTTCAGTTCCACGTGACTGCGCCTGAAGGTTCTACTGTATGCTTCTTACTGCAAGACCAAGAAGAGCGACGGAAACTTGGTAAAAAGGAATTTTCCTATTTATATTTCGTTTATTAGTAGAAAGGTTTATCCTAGGGTGATCAAATGTCCCATTTTTTATCTTGACTGTTTGTTTAATTTTTCTAATTATGTATGCTCAACACTTACTCTTGTATTATTTTTTATGTCCATCTCAGCCCTATGTTATGCGATATCTGCAGCTGTTAGCAGCTCTGCAGCAAGGGGAACTACAGTTCCCTGCATCCTGCAGTGGTGAAAGCGTAACAATTTTGGCAGGATAAGTCTATGCACCTTTTTGGTGGTGTTTGATTGGGCATGGGGGAAGGTGGCTTGTGGGCAAAAAGATAGTGGAGCAGCAGAGACAAAGCTGATCTGCAGAGAGAGAGCAGTTAAACATAAGGAGAGAGTTGAAAAGCTGAGAGAGAGATAGTTGAACAGCAAATAGATTACACTGTGAGTTAATGGTTAATAACTACTAATGTGTTAGGATGAGTGAGAGCTAGAAGAAATAAAATAAAAAGGGCCATACATAGATGGAGTCTTCTGCATAACCAACTTAAACAAATCACCAGTTAGGATTAGTAGGAATAACAGTTGATTATGCCTGTTGTTATATAATGTTATCTGTAGGTTTTCTGCAATGGTGCATGTGAAGTAGTTAGTAATGGCAGATATTATTTCCTTTAAAATAAATGGTTTGACATTCTGTAACCAAAACCTAGCCTAAAAATGATTATTTTTTGTTTTGAGTATGTTGTGTGCGGTCAATAAAGTGCCAACACCCCCACCCCTCAGATCTATTCACCCTAGTGCAGTGATGGCTAACCTTGGCTTTCCAGATGTTTTGAAAATACATTTCCCATGATGCTTAGGCACTCTGCATTTTAGTTGAGCATCATGGGAAATGTCGTTTGAAACAACAGGGTGCAAATTTTAGCTATCACTGCCCTAGTGTATCACATACAAAGCTTTACAGCTTTACATTTACTGTCATACAAGTTATTTTACTCACAGAAACGTGTTGATTTTGTAATAAAGTCAGGTTGCTATAGGCTTTTTTTGTCCATAAAGGAATGTTATGTTCCTTTAACAATAACAAACATCAGTTATAGGAAATACTGCCATCTTGTGTCTGTTTATTAAACAGCTGTCCGTGAAACCTTTAGAACTGAAAAATGATATCCTGATTTAATGTCACAAAACCTCAACATTTGGGATGTTTTACGCACATTTATTTCATAGTGCTAATATTGATCCCATAGCAACCAGAAATGGCTTTTGCAACACCACACTTTTGTCCTCTCTGACAGCCAAGAGTTTGCATGACTTTGCCCTAACCCTTGTATTGTAACATTCTATGTTGTGCCATAAATGTCCAGTTCCAACACTTTATGTGAGCAATATATTTTGTGTCTGTTTGTGGTTACAGTTTGCTTGTTCACTACATTTAGATAGTGTTTAGTTGTCGAAAAAAGTATCTGAAAGTTGTTTAATCTTCCCTGAAATGTTCTTTTGCTTGAAGGCAAAGCCCATTTAAAAAAAGCCATCATGAAGCACGAGGAGGCAATGAGGATTCACGGTCTGTGCAAGATTCTGAGAAAGATGGACATTCTTCAGGAAGTGCTTCACTTAGCTCACAAGAGGTCTCTCAGCAAATACTCTGATATTGATCACGAAGAAGATTTTTTTGAGACTGGAGAAGCCCCAGACATACAGCGTAAGTACACACATATATATCTGAGTATGACCTGTTTTATAAGTCTGGGGAAAGAGATATGAACTAGGGTTTCCAAATCAAATTAGCAGCCTCACAATCCACAGGCTAAAATATGAATCGTGAGCACCCAGCACTGAATATCACACACAGATTCTGGGATCATTGGTTATTTGCAGTGTTGGCAATATATCAAACCCAAGCATATTTGCTATGTTGGTCTGGGTGTACAACAACAGATCACTCTGCTATTATAAGTATTCTACAATGCCACCAATCATAGGAAAACCTCCTCTATATCCCCCCCCCCCCAAAAAAAAATGCAATTTAACACAAAAATATTGATTATGATTTATTAATATACATTCAATATAAAAAGGCAATCATAAAAAACACTTCATATAAAACACTTGCAAGTAAAGGAATAGTATCCTTATTTTGCCAATTTATGTGAACCGGGTGTTAACAGAAAATGAACTGTATTTTTGATGGACTTCTTTTACATATGGATTTTTTTGATGGGAAAATTCTTTACTTGCAAGTGTTTTATATGAAGTGTCTGCAGTGGCGGAAATCCTGGCCCACAGGTAAGAGACAGGCCCTGGACAGTCACTGCAGGGCCACATCACCTGCTGGAGACCAGTGGCAGGGAGCAGAGGTTGGCTACAGAGAAACCTGTGTGCACAGCACATCTTGCAAGGCTGCTCTGCTGCAGTCCAGGCGACGGAGGGGGGGGGGGGGTGTCTAGGGGCTGAAGTGCCAATAACAACAATTACTGGGGGACCTAGAAAAACATTGTTCCACCGCTGTACCAACATTTTTTTATGATTTCCTTTTTATATTGAATGTAGTAAATACTTTCAGTCAGATATTGCACATTAAGCTGTGAATAACAGCGCCGCAAGTTCATAGTCAACATTTTTGTATTAATATGTTGGTCTTAGAAACAAAATCTTCTACATACTCATGAAATTACTTTAGGAAAGCAGTTTTGTCTCTCCCTGAAATCCAGTACTATACAAAGCTTAATTTGGTGATTGTTCGTACAGAATATAAATACAGAATTTTGACCCAATTGTCTTTAAGTGGCATTCTAATGTAAAAATGACATGCTCACTTTTGTTATTTGTTAGTGTCATTTGCTTACTATGACCTAGTTTCCATTGCTGTTGTAAGCTGTGAAAACTGGTGGTAACAGCAAATATTTCTATTAAAGTTTCTCTGCAAGTTTTATGTTACTATCAGTTTACACAGTCTACAATAGCAATGGAAACTGAGCTTATGCATTTATCCCTTGTGAATTGGTTAGGCATATCTAAATACTCGCATAGGATCAGAAACACACTGAAGTTTCTGATCAGGATAGTGTTGGTAATTGACATATGCATGATGCACTTCTTTGGGTGATTGACATATGCATGATGCACCTCTTTGGGCGATTGACATATGCATGATGCACCTCTTTGGGCGATTGACATATGCATGATGCACCTCTTTGGGCGATTGACATATGCATGATGCACCTCTTTGGGCGTGGTGCTAAAGCCATACTACACAAGTTACTCTAATGCAAACTTGATATTTTTGAATTTCCTTTAAATATAGTGTTGTCCATCCTGATTCATTTATACAATGTATCACAAGAAGCAATCATAGTTGACTGCTTCCAGAAATTCCATTTTGTATTAAAACCCTTTATGACAAAACTAAGGAGTCCTATATGTCTAAAAGACTGCTTCCTATATATAAAAGGATTTATACACAAAAAAGGTTTAAACAGGGAAGCCTGTAACATTGGGATTAACTCAAATGCTTTGTGTAGTTGTACTGGGTTTATATGCGTTAAAGGTTCAAATGACCCAATTAAAGAAGCTGTTTATATAAGGTAGAAGAGGGAATTTAAGAGTGGATAGCAATTAACAATTAACTACTTCCAGACGGTTTCTTCCACTATTAAAACAAATAAACTGTAAATGAGAATCCTATTCAGAAGATGGCTCTGAATTTGCAGTATGGCCTATTAACTGAGGAGTAACTATCATCTGAAGGTGCCACAGCACAGGCACAAAATTTGCAAAAAATCTTCTTGGCTCAGTCCATATTCTGTTTTACAAACTAGTGGATCAGGCAATGCTCATAGCTAAAGGAGGCGAGAGAGTAGGACAGCTAAAGAAAAAGAAAACCAGTATGGTTTTCAAGAAAAGTAGCACATGCAGCAAAGACAAAAAAAGACAGTTTATTAAAAAAAAATTCAAATACACCAGCTCAGATGAAGATAGGAAAAAATGTAAACCCCAGCAAAAAAATGACAAAGCAGTTAATCAGAAAGGCTAAAGCTCATTCAGAAGAAGAAGTCGGTAAAAAATGGGGACAAAACCTTCTTTAGATATATCAGTGAAAAGAGAAAAACTAAGGAAGAGCTAGTAAGACTCAAGACTGATAATGGTCGAGTAGCAGAAGGAAATAAACAAAAAGCAAACTGTCTAAATGATTACTTGGATTCATAAAATAAACTTTCAATAGATGTTGTAAACACAAGGACTGTAAAATAATGTTAAAAAATGCCTGGGACATGCATAAGGCTATTCTAAGCCATAAGTAGCATGAAATATGGGTAGACTTGATGGGCCTTTGTGGTTCCTATCTGCCATCAAATTCTATGTTTACTGTGCATTTATACATGTTTTTTTCCTGTTGTCTATCATACAACGCATGCAAATCAGGATGTGCAGCTTGGCTATAGAGACCAAGGTGTTGGGTACCACAGCCATGCTAGTATGTCAAGTTTATCTCCAGTATCTGGTGCCTCAGTCTCTGCTAGTTCACCTTTGAAAGACTCCAGCTGATAAAATAAGACAGCTACATTATTTCTTGTTTACATAGACCAACACTTGAATTCTAAAATGTAGTCTTCCTCAGGATGATTCCTGTAGCAGATTTGTAAAGGAAATTCTTCTTTAGAAACACTACACAGGTCATAAAAAGTGGCCTCTAGAAGGTAGACTGTGAACACACAATAGGGTACTTGAATTGAAGCCAGTATTCTTCCTATCATTTTCTCATAAAGTAGATATATGGTAGAACATTAGTTCCAAAATAGTTGTTCCTTTTATTCTGAGCTAACTTAGGACATTTTGTCTTTAGACATAGGTTTGAGTGACTATAGTTGCATTAGTTTTGTGTTGTACTGTATGAGATATGATGTCCAGCACTATACATTAGTGCACTGTAGTAGAATGATAGGAGGTGCTACAGTGCTCCACTAATACCTAATCTTTTGCAAAAAAAAGTCTAAATAAAATATGTACAGTCCAATCAATATCTGATTCTTCTTACCAGGAGCATTCTGATGTTCTCTTCCTGTATGTTTTAGCTATACAGTATAATTTTGGGGGACATAAGCATCAGAGCACAGATTTTTAGACAATGTTGTGTCTTTTGCTGTGGTTGACCATTTGAATTTGTGTTTTTTTTTCTAGCAAAAACACATCAAAGACCAGAAATAGAAAGACCATTTTTTTCCAAAGTGAAAGTGAAGGATTTATTCTATCGGCTGGTAAGTGTAAAAGTTTCAATGGAAGGCTAAGAAAGTATTGTATTTTTATATGGGGGAATAGATACATGAGAAATTTTAATCATGGTTTAGAAGATTGATTTAAATAAGTAACTTAACCCCCCTATTTCCTACTTGCTTTAATTGAAGAGTAAGCAAGTGATATGTGTTTATTTGCATATCTTGACAACTTTATATTCTGGGGTTAGTGGGTCTTGTGAAGATTTGAGCTGGAACCCCTTTTCTTTGCTCTTTAAACCCATTACTACTTTATAGGACATGTATGTAAACTAAGTATAGATTTTGCTTTAAGACATTGATTTGCTTTTAAAGACAACAGTCTCGAGCTATACAGTAAATACTTTTTATTTCCTTGTTTATTTCTTTAAAGGGCCCCATATCTGTGTTTTCTGCTAAACATAAATGGCACCCGGCACAGAAGCTTCAGCTTGTGAGGGGAGATGGGGGCTTTGGATTCACTCTGAGAGGGGATTCTCCTGTTCTCGTTGCAGGAGTTGTTCCTGGTGGTTGTGCAGCTGTAAGTTTATTGGAAGACAAGTTATCATCTGTTGTACGTTTAACTTTACTGTGTGCCACAGCATTGTTCCCATAATCAATATGTTTAGTTGTAACATATAAGTGTTTTGTATATAGTTGCACTAGAACTATAAACTAATCTTAGTGTTGGCTTCTTAGTGGCTTCACTGATTGGCTTCACAGCCTTTCATTTTTAAAAACTGAGGCTACCTTTCATTTCCATCTAAAGGGGAGGAGAGTCCACGGCTTCATTCATTACTTGTGGGAAATAAGAACCTGGCCACCAGGAGGAGGCAAAGACACCCCAGCCAAAGGCTTAAATACTTCCCCCACTTCCCTCTTCCCCCAGTCATTCTTTGCCTTTCATCACAGTAGGTTGGCAGTGAAGTGTCGGAAGATTCGGAGTAGTCTCTTATGGAGGGTAGTAGTCTTCGGAATGGGACTGGAGTTTTAGTAGTCCTGTCAGCCTCTCAGTGAGAACTTGGGTGAAAGTTGAGTCCGGAGATGCAGGGAGAGTCTTTCTGTGAAACCATCCCAACTAATTTTAACAGCTCCATAAGTAATCAGCGTTGACGAGTTTCACTGCCTGCTTCCTACACTCAAGTCTATGTCAGGAGCAATGCTACTACACTGGCACACTTGAGAGGCCATGTTCCTGTTCCACGGAGTAGATTCTGGTAAGATCATTTTTATTTTTATACACATCATGAGAACGCAGAAGAGAGGGTCACAGTGTGATGCTTCTTATCTTTATAGAATCAAGGGTTAATATCCCTAGTAAGAGGGTTATTGAAAAGGGGGGGTTTATACATAGTATTGTTTATTGTGTCATTGCTGCGATATGTGTGAGATAAGGCTCTGGCAATGGGTGAACTTTAGTTTCCTTCCGGGAGTATTTGCGTGGCTTTTTTGGCGCGCTTTCTCCCTAGTGCAGGGGCAGTCCTGCAAGGCATTCCTTCTGACCGGGTGTGGCCTAATCTACTTCCTTGCTTGACTGGCGGTGCAGGAGACGTAACGGTTTCTGTGGTCCGGGTACTAGGAGGTCTTGAGTGCCCCGGCCATTGGAGGTTATAAAGGTGCCATAGTTTATATTTCTTTCATGTAATTAGCAAGAGTCCATGAGCTAGTGACATTCCTACCAGGAGGGGCAAAGTTTCCCAAACCTCAAAATGCCTATAAATACACCCCTCACCACACCCACAAATCAGTTTTACAAACTTTGCCTCCTGTGGAGGGGGTGAAGTAAGTTTGTGCTAGATTCTACGTTGATATGCGCTCCGCAGCAGGTTGATATGCGCTCCGCAGCAGTTAGAGGTAATGGTATATACTCTTATATATACCATTACCTCTACTGATTCTCGTTTCAGTACTGGTTTGGCTTTCTACTACATGTAGATGAGTGTCCTGGGGTAAGTAAGTCTTATTTTTGTGACACTCTAAGCTATGGTTGGGCACTTTTATATAAAGTTCTAAATATTTGTGTTTAAACATTTATTTGCCTTGATTCAGGATGTTCAATATTCCTTATTTCAGACAGTCAGTTTCATTATTTGGGATAATGCATTTGAATAATCAATTTTTTTCTTACCTTAAAATTTGACTTTTTTTCCCTTTGGGCTGTTAGGCTCGCGGGGGCTGAAAATGCTTCATTTTATTGCGTCATTCTTGGCGCAGACTTTTTTGGCGCAAAAAAAATAAAAAAATTTGGTTGCGTCATTTTTGACGTTTTTTGCGCTAAAAGTGTCGGCGTTACCGGATGTGGCGTCATTTTTGGCGTTAAAAGCATTTAGGCGCCAAATAATGTGGGCGTATTTTTTGGCGCTAAAAAATATGGGCGTCATTTTTGTCTCCACATTATTTAAGTCTCATTGTTTATTTGCTTCTGGTTGCTAGAAGCTTGTTCACTGGCATTTTTTCCCATTCCTGAAACTGTCATTTAAGGAATTTGATCAATTTTGCTTTATATGTTGTTTTTTCTATTACATTTTGCACGATGTCTCAGATTAACCCTGAATCAGAAGATACTTCTGGAAAATCGCTGCCTGATGTTGGATCTACCAAAGTTAAGTGTATTTGCTGTAAACTTGTGGTATCTGTTCCTCCAGCTGTTGTTTGTAATGAATGTCATGACAAACTTGTTAATGCAGATAATATTTCCTTTAGTAATGTTACATTACCTGTTGCAGTTCCATCAACATCTAATACTCAGAGTGTTCCTGTTAACATAAGAGATTTTGTTTCTAAATCCATTAAGAAGGCTATGTCTGTTATTCCTCCTTCTAGTAAGCGTAAAAGGTCTTTTAAAACTTCTCATTTTTCAGATTAATTTTTAAATGAACATCATCATTCTGATTCTGATAATGTTTCCTCTGGTTCAGAGGATTCTGTTTCAGAGGTTGATGCTGATAAATCTTCATATTTATTCAAAATGGAATTTATTCGTTCTTTACTTAAAGAAGTCTTAATTGCATTAGAAATAGAGGAATCTGGTCCTCTTGATACTAAATCTAAACGTTTAAATAAGGTTTTTAAATCTCCTGTAGTTATTCCAGAAGTTTTTCCTGTCCCTGATGCTATTTCTGAAGTAATTTCCAGGGAATGGAATAATTTGGGTTGGAACAGGGGCTGGGGTTTTATTCAAATCTTTTCATTGTACCAAAGAAGGAGAATTCCTTCAGACCAGTTCTGGATTTAAAAATATTGAATCATTATGTAAGGATACCAACATTCAAGATGGTAACTATAAGGACTATTCTGCCTTTTGTTCAGCAAGGACATTATATGTCCACAATAGATTTACAGGATGCATATCTGCATATTCCGATTCATCCAGATCACTATCAGTTTCTGAGATTCTCTTTCCTAGACAAGCATTACCAGTTTGTGGCTCTGCCGTTTGGCCTAGCAACAGCTCCAAGGATTTTTACAAAGGTTCTCGGTGCCCTTCTGTCTGTAATCAGAGAACACGGTATTGTGGTATTTCCTTATTTGGACGATATCTTGGTACTTGCTCAGTCTTCACATTTAGCAGAATCTCATACGAATCGACTTGTATTGTTTCTTCGAGAACATGGTTGGAGGATCAATTTACCAAAAAGTTCATTGATTCCTCAGACAAGGGTAACCTTTTTAGGTTTCCAGATAGATTCAGTGTCCATGACTTTGTCTCTGACAGACAAGAGACGTCTAAAATTGGTTTCAGCTTGTCGAACCCTTCAGTCTCAATCATTCCCTTCGGTAGCCTTATGCATGGAAATTCTAGGTCTTATGACTGCTGCATCGGACGCGATCCCCTTTGCTCGTTTTCACATGCGACCTCTTCAGCTCTGTATGCTGAACCAGTGGTGCAGGGATTATACAAAGATATCTCAATTAATATCTTTAAAACCGATTGTACGACACTCTCTGACGTGGTGGACAGACCACCATCGTTTAGTTCAGGGGGCTTCTTTTGTTCTTCCGACCTGGAATGTGATTTCAACAGCGGTTTGGGGGTCTCTGACAGCACAAGGGGTTTGGGAATCTCAGGAGGTGAGATTACCGATCAACATTTTGGAACTCCGTGCAATTTTCAGAGCTCTTCAGTCATGGCCTCTTCTAAAGAGAGAGTCGTTCATTTGTTTTCAGACGGACAATGTCACAACCGTGGCATATGTCAATCATCAAGGAGGGACTCACAGTCCTCTATGAAAGAAGTATCTCGAATACTGGTATGGGCGGAATCCAGCTCCTGTCTAATTTCTGCGGTTCATATCCCAGGTATAGACAATTGGGAAGCGGATTATCTCAGTCGCAAAACGTTACATCCGGGCGAATGGTCTCTTCACCCAGAAGTATTTCTTCAGATTGTTCGAATGTGGGGACTTCCAGAAATAGATCTGATGGCTTCTCATCTAAACAAGAAGCTTCCCAGGTATCTGTCCAGATCCAGGGATCCTCAGGCGGAGGCAGTGGATGCATTGTCACTTCCTTGGAAGTATCATCCTGCCTATATCTTTCCGCCTCTAGTTCTTCTTCCAAGAGTAATTTCCAAGATTCTAAAGGAGTGCTCGTTTGTTCTGCTGGTGGCTCCAGCATGGCCTCACAGGTTTTGGTATGCAGATCTTGTCCGGATGGCCACTTGCCAACCGTGGACTCTTCCGTTAAGACCAGACCTTCTATCGCAAGGTCCTTTTTTCCATCAGGATCTCAAATCCTTAAATTTGAAGGTATGGAGATTGAATGCTTGATTCTCAGTCATAGAGGTTTCTCTGACTCTGTGATTAATTCTATGTTATAGGCTCGTAAATCTGTATCTAGGAAGATATATTATCGAGTCTGGAAGATTTACATTTCTTGGTGTTTTTCTCATCATTTTTCTTGCCATTCTTTTAGAATTCCTAGAATTTTACAGTTTCTTCAGGATGGTTTGGATAAAGGTTTGTCTGCAAGTTCCTTGAAAGGACAAATCTCTGCTCTTTCTGTTCTTTTTCACAGAAAGATTGCTAGTCTTCCTGATATTCATTGTTTTGTACAAGCTTTGGTTCGTATAAAACCTGTTATTAAGTCAATTTCTCCTCCTTGGAGTTTGAATTTGGTTCTGGGGGCTCTTCAAGCTCCTCCGTTTGAACCTATGCATTCGCTGGACATTAAATTACTTTCTTGGAAAGTTTTGTTTCTTTTGGCCATCTCTTCTGCTAGAAGAGTTTCTGAATTATCTGCTCTTTCTTGTGAGTCTCCTTTTCTGATTTTTCATCAGGATAAGGCGGTGTTGCGAACTTCTTTTAAATTTTTACCTAAGGTTGTGAATTCTAACAACATTAGTAGAGAAATTGTGGTTCCTTCATTGTGTCCTAATCCTAAGAATTCTAAGGAAAGATTGTTGCATTCTTTGGATGTAGTTAGAGCTTTGAAATATTATGTTGAAGCTACTAAAAAATTCCGAAAGACTTCTAGTCTATTTGTTATCTTTTCCGGTTCTAGCAAAGGTCAGAAGGCCTCTGCCATTTCTTTGGCATCTTGGTTAAAGTCTTTGATTCATCATGCTTATGTCGAGTCGGGTAAAACTCCGCCTCAAAGGATTACAGCTCATTCTACTAGGTCAGTTTCTACTTCCTGGGCGTTTAGGAATGAAGCTTCGGTTGATCAGATTTGCAAAGCAGCCACTTGGTCTTCTTTGCATACTTTTGCTAAATTCTACCATTTTGATGTGTTTTCTTCTTCTGAAGCAGTTTTTGGTAGAAAAGTACTTCAGGCAGCTGTTTCAGTTTGATTCTTCTGCTTATAATTTCAGTTTTTTTCATTATAAGATTTAAACTTTGTTTTGGGTGTGGATTATTTTCACTGTCATTTTGGCTGTCTTTATTTTATCCCTCCCTCTCTAGTGACTCTTGCGTGGAAGATCCACATCTTGGGTATTCATTATCCCATACGTCACTAGCTCATGGACTCTTGCTAATTACATGAAAGAAAACATAATTTATGTAAGAACTTACCTGATAAATTCATTTCTTTCATATTAGCAAGAGTCCATGAGGCCCACCCTTTTTTGTGGTGGTTATGATTTTTTTGTATAAAGCACAATTATTCCAATTCCTTATTTTTTATGCTTTCGCACTTTTTTCTTATCACCCCACTTCTTGGCTATGCGTTAAACTGATTTGTGGGTGTGGTGAGGGGTGTATTTATAGGCATTTTGAGGTTTGGGAAACTTTGCCCCTCCTGGTAGGAATGTATATCCCATACGTCACTAGCTCATGGACTCTTGCTAATATGAAAGAAATGAATTTATCAGGTAAGTTCTTACATAAATTATGTTTTTATAACTAGTCCGTAATAAAGCCGCAAGCTATGGAGGACTCTGATGCGTTAGAGGGTACTCCCTCTTTAACTAAGTCTAGTACCTGTGTTTACTGTGAGGAGGTTCTGGTAGATCCCCCTGCTCAACTATGTTCCCCTTGCCTTGATAAGGTCTCAACTTCTCGAAAGAAGAGAATGTCTAGTACTACTGAGCCGTCCACCTCTGAGGGCTCCCCGTCCCGTGAGGTGCATCCCCTACATTCATCTCAGAGTACACATGCAGTGCCCCAGGGCATGTCTATTTCTCTTTTGGGGGAAATCCGTTGGCCATCATACTTTGCGGATCAACTGCAAACGGCGGTCTCTAAGGTGATTAGTGCCTTATCACATTCTGCTAAGAGCAAGCGTAGGGTAAAATATGGCGATCCGTCCCAGGAGTCATATACTCCTATGGAAATCTTGAATGGTTATCCGCTGACAAGGACACATCCGACTCTTCGGAGGACGCTTCTTCTGTGTCGGAATCCATGTCATTTAAAGCTCTGTCTGCAGAGGAGCCTGACTTTAGGTTTAGGATGGAAAATTTGCTCTTTTTGCTGAGGCAGGTGCTTGCTACTCTCGAGGTTCCAGAACCAAATCTACCAGATGAACATTTGATTCCTAAGCTTGATAAAGTGTATGGGGACAGGGTGGTACCTCAGACCTTCCCGGTTCCTGATAAGATGGCTAACATTATTAACAATGAATGGGAGAGATTAGGTTCTTCCTTTTCCCCTTCTTCTTCCTTTAAGAAACTGTTCCCCGTTCCGGACTCTCAGCTCGAGCTATGGGGGACCGTCCCTAAGGTGGATGGTGCTATCGCTACGCTCGCGAAGCGGACGATGATTCCTCTTGAGGATAGTTCGTCATTCAAGAGCCCATGGATAAAAAGTTAGAAAACATGTTAAGGAAAATGTTTCAACACAAAGGGTTTGTTTTTCAGCCGGCAGCGGCGGTAGCTGCGGTAGCCGGAGCTGCGACATATTGGTGCGAATCTCTGTCTGATAAATGGTCTTGAGAGGAGTCTCTCTTCCCGATCAATATTCTGGAAATTAGAGCGATCCCACAGCTGTTCGCTCTCAGCAATCTGTGTGTGGACAACCGTGAAACGGATTTTCTCAGCAGGCAATTCTTCCATCCAGGGGAATGGTCTCTCCACTCCGAGGTGTTTGCGGAGATTTTTCACGAATGAGGAACTCCGGAGATAGATCTCATGGCGTCCAGACTCAATTGCAAGCTACCCAGATACGGGTCGCGATCCAGGGATCCCCCAGGCAGAGCTGATAGATGCCTTGGGGGTTCAATCTAGTTTACTTTTTTCTACCGTTGCCACTTCTACCTCCTGTAGTGGTCCGCATCAAGCAGGAGCAAGCTTCGGCTCTTCTGATTGCTCTTTCGTGACCGCGGAGGACCTAGTTTGCGGATCTGGTGGGGGTGTCCCTGTCGCAGGGATCTGTTGGTACAGGGTCCTTTTCAACATCAAAATCTAGATTCTCTGAGGCTGACTGCGTGGAGATTGAACGCTTAGTCTTGGCCAAGGGAGGGTTTTCTGAGAGAGTGATTGATACTCTCGTTCAGGCCAGGTAGCCGGTCGCTTGTCGCATCTATCATAAGGTGTGGAGGACTTACTTGTCCTGGTGAGAGAAGCACGCATATCCTTGGCACAAGGTTAAGGTATCCAGGATTCTGTTCTTTCTCCAGGATGGACTGGAGAAGGGGCTTGCCGCCAGTTCCTTGAAGGGACAGATTTCGGCATTATCTGCTCTGTTACGCAAGCTCGCTGAGCTTCCTGATATTCAGTCTTTTGTTCAGGCTTTGTCTAGAATCAGGCCTGTTTTTAGACAATCCGCTCCTCATTGGAGCTTGAACTTGGTTCTAAAGGTGTTGCAGAGGGTTCCGTTTGAACCTATGCACTCTGTTGACATTAAGATTCTTTCTTGGAAGGTACTATATCTGTTGGCTATTGCATCGGCACGCAGAGTATCTGAGTTGGCGGCCTTGCAATGTTAGCCTCCTTATCTGTTTTTTTCACGCTGATAAGGCTGTTCTTCGCACTTGTTTGGGATTTCTTTCCAAGGTTGTGTCTAAGCGTAACATCAATCAGGTAATCGTTCCGTCTTTGTGTAACCCCTCTTCTCTTAAGGAGAGGTTACTTCATCATTTGGATGTGGTTCGAGCTTTGAAGTTCTATCTTCAGGCTACGAAGGATTTCAGACAGACTACATCTCTTTTTGTGGTGTATTCAGGGAAGTGTAATGGAGTAGAAAGCCTATGCAACTTCTTTGTCCTTTTGGTTGAGGAGCATGATTCGCTTGGCCTACGAGACAGTGGGGCATAAACCTCCTCAGAGGATCACGGCTCATTCAACTAGTGCTGTGGCTTCTTCGTGGGCCTTCAAGAATGAGGCCTCTATGGAGCAAATTTGTAAGGCGGCTACCTGGTCCTCCTTACATGCCTTTACAAAATTGTACAAATTTTACATTTTTGTTTCAGCGGAAGCAGTTTTTGGGAGACAGGTTTTACAGGCTGTGGTGCCCTCAGATTAGGGTCCGTGTCTTTCCCTCCCATTTTCATTCAGTGTCCTCTAGTGCTTGGGTATTTGTTCCCACAAGTAATGAATGAAGCCGTGGACTCTCCTCCCCTTTAGATGGAAAATATAAATTCTGTTTACCTGATAATTTAATTTCCATCATGGGGAGGAGAATCCACGGCTCCCGTCCATCGCTCCGGTGGGCGGACCTAAATTTAGTTTGTTCTTCTGGCACCATTTATACCCTGATATTTCTCCTACTGTTTCTTGTTCCCTCGGCAGAATGAATGGTGGATGAGGGTAGTGGGGGAGGTATTTAAGCCTTTGGCTGGGGTGTCTTTGCCTCCTCCTGGTGGCCAGGTTCTTATTTCCCACAAGTAATGAATGAAGCCGTGGACTCTCCTCCCCACAATGGAAATTACATTGATTCAGATAAAGCATGGGATTTTAGACTTTTCTTTCTAATTTATTTTATTATCATTTTTTCTTTGTCCTCTTGGTATCTTTTTCTGTTGATAAGCAGGAGTGTAAGCTTAGGAGCGGGCCCATTTCTGGAGCACTGTATGGCAGCAGTTATGCAAGAGTGTTATTTATTTGCAAGACCACTAGAGTGCAGCACTATTTCCTGTCTTGTAGTGCTCCAGACGCCTATCTAGGTTTCTCTTAAACACAGAGCATTATAGGAACAAAGCAAATTTGATAATAGAAGTTGTTACGGTTACCCTTAGTCTCGCTGAGAGATGGACCGCTTAGTAGCCTGGATCCCTATTGCTAAAGAGGGGAGAAGCTGCTTTCCATAGTATTCTATATGAGTCTCGCAAATATAGAATAATCTCCCTTAGCTGCAGTACCGCTAGGATACCCTTCTGCCCACAAAAACGAGTCAACGCTGCGATTGAGGGTCAAACAAGAACTCAGGACTGGGATGCCCAGCCTGCTTTTTATTAAGGTTACATGCACACAGGGCACTCCCAGGGGGAGAGGGGGGGAAGCACAAAATCCCCCATCACACATTTAGATAGAGAGCACTGTCCTTTGACAGGCCACAATAGGATTACAGTACTTAAGATAACAAGTTTACAAGTTCATCTTATCAATTAGCAGTCTGGCTCCAGAGGTGATTAGACAATAGTTTCTAAAAGCTGAAAAAAAAGAGTTAACTCTTTATGAAATGATACTTGTTACGGTTTTCTTGGAGCCCTTCTTAGGCGCTGGCTTGCTGGTTCAGGCATTGCTGCTGGGAAATAAGCTCTTCACAACAAAATAACTAATGCTTCTGTAACAGTGCTCCCTTTCTGTGGAACACTCTGGCAGACACGGTCTGACCCCTTTTCGGGGCAGACTAAGGCTGTCCAGACCGCTGATTATGCGGGGCTGAGGTCGGTTTGTCTGGACAACCCGTCGGCGTTGCCATTCTGTTTCCCAGGTCTGTAAGTAATGGTGAAATTGAAGGGTTGCAACGATAAGCTCCAACGTAATAGCCTGCCGTTATCTCCAGAGACCCGGTTCAGCCACACCAACGGGTTATGGTCGGTGACCAGAGTGAACTCCTGACCATATAAATAGGGAGTCAATTTCTTTAATGCCCACACCAAAGCCAAACACTCCTTTTCGACCGCTGCATAGCTGACTTCGCGGGGCAGGAGCTTCCGGCTGATGTAGGCAACTGGATGCTCCCCTCCATCTTCGCCTACTTGGCTGAGGACGGCTCCCAGCCCGAACATGGAAGCATCTGTATGGACGATAAAACGTTTGTTAAGGGCTGGGGCCGCCAAGACAGGAGCGTTAATTAGAGCATTTTTGAGAGCCTGGAAAGCCGTTTCACAGTGGGGAGACCACAGGACCTGTCGAGGTAAGTTCTTCTTGGTCAAGTCAGTCAGGGGTTTGGCAAGTGTGCTGTAGTCTGGTACGAACCGTCTATAGTACCCTGCCGTGCCCAGGAAGGCTAGGACCTGAGTCTTAGTGATGGGGGTGGGCCAATTGGCGACAGCTTCTATTTTGGCCGGCTCTGGTCGCTGCTTTCCACACCCCACCCGGTGACCCAGGTACTGTACCTCGGCCATCCCAAAGTGGCATTTTTCTGGCTTCAGAGTCAGGCCAGCAGCCCGGATCTGATCCAGAACCATTCCCACATGAGCTAAGTGGTCCTCCCAGGACTCACTGTGGATCGCTATGTCGTCCAGGTAGGCGCAAGCAAAACTCTGGAAGCCATCCAGGAGCCTATCCACCAAGCGCTGGAATGTAGCTGGGGCATTCTTCATCCCAAACGGCATTACCCTAAACTGATATAAGCCGAATGGGTGACGAATGCCGACTTGGGGATAGCCTCCGGGGCCAGGGGAATCTGCCAGTAACCTTTGCAGAGGTCAATAGTGGTCAGGTAATTTCCCCTGGCTATACGATCGAGTAGCTCGTCTACCCTGGGCATAGGGTAAGCGTCCGTCACAGTATTTTCATTGAGCCTCCGATAGTCTACGCAGAACCGGGTGGTCCCATCTTTCTTGGGCACCAAGACAACTGGGGAGGCCCAGGGACTATCGGAGGGCTCAATTACCCTGAGCTGGAGCATCTCATCGATCTCCTTCTTCATTCCTGTCCTAACTGCTTCGGGGATTCGGTACGGAGCCTGGCGCAAGGGAGCTTGTCCCGGAGTATCTACCTGGTGGGTGGTTAAAGTAGTGTACCCTGGCTTCGGGGAGAAGGTGAGGTGTTTAGACTGGAGGAGTTGGTTGAGCTGCTCCCTTTCAGTGGGGCTAAGTCGGTCCCCTATCTGAACCTGCGCCACTATACCTGTGGGGAGGCTCTTTTCTAATAGGTCTGGAATGGGTAAACTGTCGGGGTCTTCCTGAGGGGAACAACATACGGCCGTCACGTTCTCTGGCCGCTCAAAATATTCCTTGAGCATGTTTACATGGAATGTCTTTCTAAGATTGTTGTCGTGGCAGCTAGCTATCACATAAGTGGTGTCTCCCCTTTTCTCTACGATCTGGTAGGGACCCTGCCAGGACGCCTGCAATTTGTCTGTCTTCACCGGCTTAAGTACTAACACCTTTTGTCCTATGGTGAAGATTCTCTTTCGGGCCCCCCGATCGTACCATACTTTCTGTCTTCTCTGGGCCAACTGGAGATTAGCCCGCACGGATTTGGCTAATTGCTCCATTCGGTCCCTGAGTTCCAGCACGTATGGCACAATGGGGACACCGTCAGCCTCCATCTCTCCCTCCCAGTGCTCCCGGATCAGGTTTAGGGGTCCCCGTACCTTTCTTCCGTAGAGCAACTCGAAGGGAGAGAACCCTGTCGTTTCCTGGGGCACCTCCCGATAAGCAAATAGGAGGTGCGGCAGGAAGCGTTCCCAGTCTCGGTATTCCTGAGTGAACGTCTTGAGCATTTGCTTGAGGGTCCCATTGAACCTCTCACACAGCCCGTTCGTCTGGGGGTGGTATGGGGAGCTCAGGAGGGACTTAATTTTGCAAACCTGCCAGAGTTGTTGGGTCAATTCAGCCGTAAATTGGGTGCCTCGGTCGGATAGGATTTCTTTTGGAAATCCTACCCGGGAGAACACCTGTACTAGTGCATTCGCTACCGTATCCGCTTGTATGTTGGATAGGGCGACAGCCTCTGGGTACCTGGTAGCGTAGTCCACTACGGTAAGAATGTATCGCTTACCGGAGGGACTAGGGGTAGCCAGTGGTCCCACTAGGTCAATAGCAACCCGGCTGAAGGGTTCCTCTACAATGGGCATATTTACTAGCTGGGCTTTAGGGTGATCGCCTCGCCTTCCTACTCGTTGACACACATCGCAGGTGTTACAGTAAGTTCTAACGTCAGCGTGCACCCCTGGCCAAAAGAACGTGTGAGTAATGCGGTGTAGGGTACGGGTAACGGCTAGGTGGCCTGCTAAGGGGATGTCGTGGCCTATTTTGAGGATTTCTTGACGGTATTTGTGGGGCACTACCAGCTGTCGCCTACGCTGTCCCCTTTTCTCTGTCCAGCGGTATAGTTTCCCTTTTTCCCATAAGAATGTTTCGTTATCTGCCCCGCCCCCTCCGGTCTCTGCTCGTTCCCGGTACTTTTGTAAGGTCGGGTCAGTCTTAGACTCTGCCTCGAAAGCATCTGGGGTGTCCCAGGGTATGGGGCCTAACCTGTCAGGCAAGGTCGGGGTAGGTCTTACCTGTGTCTCCCGCACTGGTGAGAGCTCTCGCTCCGTCCGGGCTTGGGCCCGTGTAGTCACTGGGTCCGCCTCGTTGTTGCATACTGGAGCATAGGCAGAAGTCATGGGGCCCAAATCGTTGCCCAGTAGTACTTCGGCAGGTAAATTATCCATTAGGCCCACGTTCACAGCCCCCTTTCCCGCTCCCCAATCAAGATGCACTTTAGCTGTTGGAATTTTGTACACATCCCCCCCCGCCACTCTAACGGCCACAGTCTGTCCGGATCGCTTGTGCTCTGGCACCAAATGACTCTGTACCAGCGTGATAGTAGCCCCTGTGTCTCGCAATCCCTCGGTAGATCGCCCCTCGAGCCATACCCTCTGCCGATGGTGCTGGCGGTTATCTGAGGCAGCATATACAGGGTCTGCCTCGTGAAGCGGCCCCACATATCCCTCCATAGGGGCCTCTTGGTTAACACAGAGGGCCCGGGCCGGACGATAGGACCCAGAGGGGTAATTGTAATTCCTGGGTGTCTGGTGCGTATTAAGGGGGCAGCTAGCCATGAAATGCCCTGGTTGCTTGCATCGGTGGCAAGTCGGTCTGGGACGCTCAGAGCTGTTATTGGGTGGTCCTGAGTGTCGGACGGGCCTTGTGGGCACCGGGGCTCGGAATTCAGTACGAGGGGGTGCACGGTAAACCTCTCTGGGTTCGACCCGTGCTGGAGCTCGGTAGTTCATGGGTTCGTGAAGACGGGAGTCATAATGTTCATCGGCCAATTTGGCTGCTTCTTCTAAGGTAGAAGGCCGCCTGTCTCGCAGCCATTCCTTCCCTTGCTGTTCCATGCCATTATAAAAATGTTCTAAGAGAAACAATTGTAAAATTTCCTCCCCAGTCACCGCTTTACTTCCGCTCAGCCAGTGATTTGCCGCTCTCCGCATTCGGTGCGCCCATTCCATATGGGTATCGTTAGGCTTCTTTTCCGTGCCCCGAAACTGTCGGCGATACGTGTCCGGAGTTACAGCGTACCGTCGCAACAGTGTCTCCTTAACTAGCTCATACTGTGTCACTTCCTCAGCACCCAGAGTACGAAAGGCTTCCAGGGCTCGCCCGGATAGTTTCCCAGACAATATCGTGGGCCACTCTCTGTTGGGAATCTGGTGCAGGGCACATTGCCTTTCGAAGTCCGCCAAATATTCATCAATCCCTGTCTCGCTCTCTAGGAAGGGTCGAAATGCCGCATAGGGTATCTTGGGCCTCCCAGCATTTTCGACAGGGATGATTACCTGCGGGGCTTCAGCATTGCGGTGTGCATTCGCTAGGTTGAGTTCGTGGGCTCGAGTCTCTCGTATATCCTCGTCCGCCTCTGCCTTCAACTGCTGTACCAATTCCATGGAGGGGTTCGGCCCGTATAATGAGAGCCTTTCCCGAACAATCCTGGTTTTTTCGTCACTAATCGTGGTCGGTGTTTCCGCCATTGTGAAGCTCTGATCCAGTTCGGTCAATTCTGCGATCAGCTCTCTCCTCGGCCGGTTGCTGGCGTACCCCCCTCTGCTTTCAAGTAAATCCTTTTGGGTTGTACGCTTCAATTTTTCGTAAGCGCTCTCCATCCGTTCTGTACCTCTCCTAGGAAATCCAGGAAAATCCCGCCGCTGCCGCCAAATGTTACGGTTACCCTTAGTCTCGCTGAGAGATGGACCGCTTAGTAGCCTGGATCCCTATTGCTAAAGAGGGGAGAAGCTGCTTTCCATAGTATTCTATATGAGTCTCGCAAATATAGAATAATCTCCCTTAGCTGCAGTACCGCTAGGATACCCTTCTGCCCACAAAAACGAGTCAACGCTGCGATTGAGGGTCAAACAAGAACTCAGGACTGGGATGCCCAGCCTGCTTTTTATTAAGGTTACATGCACACAGGGCACTCCCAGGGGGAGAGGGGGGGAAGCACAAAATCCCCCATCACACATTTAGATAGAGAGCACTGTCCTTTGACAGGCCACAATAGGATTACAGTACTTAAGATAACAAGTTTACAAGTTCATCTTATCAATTAGCAGTCTGGCTCCAGAGGTGATTAGACAATAGTTTCTAAAAGCTGAAAAAAAAGAGTTAACTCTTTATGAAATGATACTTGTTACGGTTTTCTTGGAGCCCTTCTTAGGCGCTGGCTTGCTGGTTCAGGCATTGCTGCTGGGAAATAAGCTCTTCACAACAAAATAACTAATGCTTCTGTAACAGAAGTAAATTGGAATCTTTTTAATATTTGTCTGCCCGGTCTGAGTCACACAAAAACATGTGGGTTTCATATCCCTTTAATATTTGTCTGCCCGGTCTGACTCGCACAAAAACATGTGGGTTTCATATCCCTTTAATATTTGTCTGCCCGGTCTGACTCGCACAAAAACATGTGGGTTTCATATCCCTTTAATATTGAAGATAAAAGGATATTGTGGTCATTTTGAGATTAATAATTCACACTGAAAGCAATATAAAGCATTTTTCCAAGTAACATTTTCAAATTGCATTGGACATTCATTTTCTTGTTAAATCACATTTGTTGATCTATTTATTTATATCGTCACTTACGGCTGTTATTTATTATGCATGGTCTGAACAACTGTGAATTACTGGTGACTTTTTTTTAGCTCGCTGGTATCAAGGAAGGGTGTTACATTGTGTCTGTAAGTGGTAACGACTGCAGATGGTCCAAACATGCTGAGGTGGTCCAGTTGTTGAAGGATGTTGACAGTAACGGAGTGGATATTGAAGTTGTCACATTCCAGAATCCAGACATACAAAATATGGTAAGAAATCAAATATCAATCAGCTAGATTACAAGTTTTCAGCGCTATAGGGTTTTTAACGACCGCCACAAAAGCAGCGTTATTTCAACACCCCATAGCACTGGTATTACGAGTTTAAAAAAAGCAGGCTTGTGCAGACAATATGGTGGCATTAAGCTCCATACTGCACCGAAAACAAGCGCTGCTGTTACGTGCTTGTGCACGATTTCCCCATAGACATCAATAGGGAGAGCCGGCCAAAAAAAAGACTAACGTCTGCGATCGCGGAATGAAAAGCTCCGTAATGCAGCCCCATTGATGTCTATGGGGAAAATAATTTTAATGTAAAAACCTAACACCCTAACATAAACCCCATGTCTAAACACCCCTAATCTGCTGCCCCTAACATCGCTGCCCCCTAGATTATACAATTAATCCTTAATCTGCTGCCCCTAACATCGCTGCCACCTACATACAGTTATTAACCCCTAAGCTGCTGCCCCTAACATCGCCGCCCCTACATAATACAATTAACCCTTAATTTGCTGCCCCTAACATCACCGCCACCTACATACAGTTATTAACCCCTAATCTGCTGCCCCTAACATCGCCGCCCCTACATAATACTATTAACTCCTAAACCTCTGGCCTCCCACATCACTACCACTAAATAAATATATTAACCCCTAAACCTAAACCTAACCCTAACGTAACACTAAGCCTAACACCCCCTAACTTTAACATAATATAAATACAGCTAAATTAAAGTTGCAATTATTAACTAAATAATAACTATTTTAAACTAAATACCTGTGAAATAAAACCTAAACTAGCTACAATATAACATTACATTGTAGCTAGCTTAGGTTTTATTTTTATTTCCGAGGTAAGTTTGTATTTATTTTAACTAGGTAGACTAGTTAGTAAATAGTTATTAACTATTTATTAACTACCTAGTTAAAATAAATAAACTTACCTGTTAAATAAAACTTAACCTGCCTTACACTAAAACCTAACATTAAAGAAAAAAACAAACACTAAAATTATTAAAATTAATAAATTATATAAAAAAAAATAACAAACAAAATTATCAAAAATAAAAACGAATTACACCTAATCTAATAGCCCTATCAAAATAAAAAAACCCTAGCCTACAATAAACTACCAATGGCCATTAAAAGGGCCTTTTGTGGGGCATTGCCCCAAAAATATCAGCTCTTTTACCTGAAAATAAAAATACAAACAGCCCCCCCAACAGTAAAACCCACCACCCACACAACCCCCCCAAATAAAAATCCTAACTCTAAAATAAAACTAAGCTACCCATTGCCCTGAAAAGGACATTTGTATTGGCAAAGATTTCTATCAGCCAATAGGAATTAAAGCTGCTAAAATCCTATTGGCTGTTCCAATCAGCCAATAGAATTGAACTCTCATTCTATTGGCTGATTGGAACAGTCAGTAGAATGAGAGGATGCTCCGCACCGGATGTCTTCAGGATGGACCCACTCCGTGCCGGATGGATGAAGATAGAAGATGCCGTCTGGATGAAGACTTCTTGCCGCCTGGATGAGGACTTCGCCGGCTGGATGCAGATCGAAGAGGCCGACAGGATAAAGACTTCTTTCCGCATGGATGAGGACTTTGCCGGCTGGATGGATCCTTCAAGCGGGACTTCAAAAACTGTAAGTGGATCGTCGGGGGTTAGTGTTTTTTTAAGAGTTTTTGGGTGGGTTTTTATTTTAGCTTAGGGTTTGGGCTTTTCATAAAAGAGCTGATTGCCCTTTTCAGGGCATGGCAAAGAGCTAAATGCCCTTTTCAGGGCAATGCCCATACAAATGCCCTTTTCAGGGCAATGGTTAGCTTAATTACCACCTGGGTCCTAGTGGAAGCACAAGAAACAACACAGTTTTATTCACTGCTACCCCCTAATGACTGTGATTTTGAAGGGTTGGAGCTGGAAGACTTTTTTCAGAATGAGTCCCAAGACATTAAACTGGGGGATATGTTTTATTCTCTGGAAATACTAAGGTTGAAAGAAACTCGCCTTAAATTGGACACGTGGATTATTAATAAATATCTAAATCTAAAAATGATACAAAGGGGTCTGAGGGTCAAAAAGTTCCCTAATTTTGTGATTACTGATAGTGAATTCATTATTGAATGGAATAATATTTTGTCTGAATGTTCTCTGAGGTTAATGTGCATGCTAGCAAAATATAAGTCAGTAACAACTGCAATTAGTCAGGAATTGCATAGTTAAATTACAAAGCGATCTTTATAAATATAGGGAAACTAATGAGTATAGTGATTTTGATAAATTGCTAGCAGAAGTAGTTAAGGCTTCTAGAAAAAGTCTGATTTCTACCAAACACACCAAATTCATACATGACCAGAGGGACTACCAGGAAGGCAGAGTTTTTATTTGGCAGAAACTTGATAGGTTCAGGGGCAGAAACGCCAAAACAATAACAGTAAATATAATAGCAGGAATACAAACAACACTGAAAGTAGTGATAACTCAGATAGCGAAACTCCCAATAACTCCTATCGAAAACGTAGAAAGAACAAACATAAGAAGAAGGTTAGCTTTGTAGAAAACAATGAAATGGATAATGAACAGTCATCTTTTGCAGCCTCTACCTCAGGTGAGGAAAATTCAGGCTCTGAAAATAAAACTGCTTTTCAAGTCCGCTCTATTGACTTAGAAACACAAGTAAGTCACTCCACTACACAAAGTAATCCAGTAAATGTACACATAAGTGAAAGCTTGGGGGCCAGACCAAAAACACCAAGCTACATATCACATGAAGTATTGATGAATGCCAGACCTAGTACGGATAATCTTGTTACTAGTATAACATTGAGCAGCGCAAATACAGATAAGACACAGGTTGTTTGGTCTGTCCTGAAACAACCAACAGGAGGAGGAACAGACACTGTAAGCACGCACAGGTACTCGCTCAGGGAAACAAAAAATGGGAAGTGTCCCAATTAGGTAGTGTAATAAATCTGTCTTCACATGTACTTACACCAACTGAAATAAAGGTTTTGAACTATGGTTTGGGTTTTTGTCCAAACAACAATTTTAACTTGTTCAACACAATAGTTGATGTAAACAGATTTATCAGGAAGCTTACATTGCATAAGCATTTCCAGACGATTGAAAATCTAGAACAGGTTGACAATTCAACTTCTGGTTCCCTAAATGTGCTTACCAATAACTTTCAGGACACCTGTGATATTGCTATACTAGAGAGCCTACTAGACGAGTCTAATCCCCCTAATGAAACTGCAGTAGACACCCTTCCTAAATTTAAACAAACATCTAAATTTTACCCCATACATACTAGAGGAAAAACTCTAGAGTTGTTTCACAAGCGAGTATTAGATGACCTGACAGCTCTGCATAATTCCAGGAGACCAGGCAACCACAACTTGTCAGTAAATGAAAAAGCGGCTTTGAGCACTCTCAAAAATGATGAATCTTTAATCATAAAAAATTCGGACAAGGGGGGAAGCGTGGTACTCCTGGATAAAGAAGCTTGCATCATGGAAGCTAAAACACAGTTGGGGGATTCTACCAAATACCATACTTTACCAGCTGACCCCACTAACAGGTTCCGAAGAGAACTATATGATATACTTGATGATGGAAACACTTGGGCATGTTGGATGATGATACTTTCAAATATCTATATGTAACAAACCCAGTAATCCCTATTTTTCACCACTTGCGGGGGGGCTTTTTTATTTTGATAGGGCTATTAGCAGTGGCGTCACTAGGGTTGGTGTCACCAGGTGCGGTAAGTTATGGTGTTACCCCCCCCAGAAAGCAGACACACACAAAAACACAGGCACACACACATACAAACACTCAGACACACTTAAAAACATACTCAGATGCACACACAAACACTCGGAAACACACTCAGACACACACAAAAACACACACACACAAACACTGAGACACACAAAAACTCAGACACACACTTACAAAATATGTAAACTTCACTGCATTAATTATGAAGCTCATGCCTAGAGCTGCTCCCTGGATCAGCAGAGCATCAAATGAAAGATAAACAGAGCACTCTAAAATAAATCACTGAAGAAAAGGTTTAGGCGCGCAAACTATGAAAATTCTGCTCTCTGACTCTGTTCCAAGTCTGTCAGTGCACAGCCCCGGGCCACGTGCCTACCGCTTCTTATGGCCAATCACCTTTGCACTCTGCCCACCCCCAGACCCCCGCCCGCCCTCCTACCTGTTCAGTGTGCACTTAGTGTACCGTAACCGTAAAGGTCTGGTGGGCATCATACGTGGCTCCTTCACTTTAGAGACAGTGTCAAACAGTCATGCGGTCAGGTGCCAGGCATCCCCTCACGATTTCCCAGTTCCCGTTTAGAGAGACAGCACAGCAATGAGTGACTCCACTGCTCCACATGTCACTGAGCAGCCAGGATTAGGCTAGCGCAGCGCAACTTCACAAGTCCCACGGCATGCCCACAACATTCATAGAGAAATTGGGCAGGGGAGAAGCAAAGTACAAACAAGCAAAAGCAGCCGGGAAAACTATTTGTTGAAATTGCAGCACTGGCTCAAGGGGCAAAAAAATTGTGTGTCTACAACTTCCCCAGTCCCACTAATGTTCACAAATGCCAGCCCCTCTAATAAAAAAAAATCTATGCATCTCAACATTGTATTTCTTTGAATTTCAATAAAAACATTTTTGGTGTCACCACCTGGAGGGTGTCACCCAGGTGCGGCCCGCACCCCCTAGTGACGCCAATTCATTTTATTTTTGATCATTTGTTTCTTATTTTTCGTAAGTTTTTTATTTTTATTTTTTGTAATTTAGTTATAACTTTTTTTGTAATTAGTTACTTTGTAATTTTTAGTTGTTTAAAATATTTTTTTTGTAATTTGACAGGTAAGTTTTAATTTAATTTAATTTAAGATAGGGAATTTGTCATTTTAATATGAAGTTAGGGGGTCGTTAGGTTTAGGGGTTAATAGTTTAAGTATTTCGTTGTGGTGGGCTTTCGGTTTAGGGGTTAATAGGTTTATTATAGCGGCGGTGTGGGCAGACGGCAGATTAGGTGTTAATAATATTTAAATAGTGTTTGCGATGCGGGAGGGCGGCGGTTTAGGGGTTAATAGGTAGTTTATGGGTGTAAGTGTACTTTGTAACACTTTAGTAATGAGTTTTGTTACAGATTTGTACAGCCTTCTTGACAAATAAACAGGCTTTTTTTTTAGTAATCTATTGCACCTTTCTCTCCATAGCAAGCAGTCTCTGACACACATATTTGCAAGTTAATAGTTCAACAAGATGTGCAGGTAGGAAGTTGTACTTAGTTTGCTAATCCGTGTTCATACCTTTAGCTCGTCCCCCCATAATGAATTACATTTACTATAAGCACATATACTTTATATACATTATTTATATACACTATTGGTCTGTATAGCCTCAAAAATAAGGAATTTATTTATAACCCTCTGCTCTTCTCTGCTCGCATGCCCCTCACTGTGCGCTTGCAATACTGGTTGCTGTATGTTGCTGCGTTAATATAATTAAAACACTTTTTTTGCTGCTACTTATTGTGGACTTGTCTAATGGATTTAGAGATTTGAGTGGGTAGCGTGCAGAGGTCGTTGAGTGCTGGATTGATCTATGTTTGCTAATACTGGTTAGAGCACAGGCATATACCGTTCAATTTTATTTTTCACAAAATGACTCTGAGGACCTCTAGTGGTCATTTTTATAGTTTTTCTTGGTCAGAAAAACGGTTACTTTTTTAGGCTTAGCGATAATTAATATCTAATACTGACATCTTTCCTTGCCATGTTGTAATCTGTTTTACTTTGTAGACACCAATCAGCAAGCGCTAGCCAGGTGCTGAACCAAAAATGTGCCTGCTCCTATGCTTACATTCATGCTTTTTCAAATAAAGATAGCAAGAGAATGAAGAAAAATGTATAATAGGAGTAAATAAGAAAGTTGCTTAAAACTGCTGCACTATCTAAATCATGAAAGAAAAAAATTGGGTTTTGTTTCCATTTAAGCAGCCAGTCAGGATGTTTGTCCCAGGACTTGCTAGGGAGTGTGTATCTGTCATGTTATTTTCCTATTCAGTTTAAGTAAGTTCTATGAAATCTCATGAGATCACAGTAAAGCCAAAGCATTACCTCAGCACTGCTGCTGGTTATTGTTTGTTTTTCCCCCATCTTGCAGCTGAAGTATAACTGTTGATACAGCACTTACTCTGGTGAGCTGAATAAATGTTGTGGTAAAATATCTTCCTATTTACATAGAGATGCTCAGGTGATATTTTCTTGTTAGCTTTTTACAATTATGCTGCATCACTTTCAAGTGCTTTAGCATATGAGTATTATGTCCCTTTAACTTAAGTTGAACTTTTTCTTGGTTTTCACCTCCATACTTGGTAAAGGCTTAGGAGGCAGCATCCCCTGTTAATAAAGTAATGGTGCATTCCCCTTTAAAGGGACACTCAAGTTAAAATGAAACTTTCATGAGTCAGATAGAGCAGAAATTTTAAACAACTTTCCAATTGACTTCAATTAACAAAATATTTAGTCTTTTTATATTTACACTCTTTAAGTCACCAGCTCCTACTGAGCATGTGCATGAATTCACAGAATATACGTATATGCATTTGTGATTGGCTAATGGCTGTCACATGGTACAGGGGGGAGTGGAAATAGACATAACTGAAATCTATCAGAACATCTACTCATTGTTTCTTGTTATCATGCATTTGTTTATTATGCAAATCGACTGTATTTACTGGTCTTTTAATTGGTTTGCATCACAGTGCTGCTGTCATACTTCTTTTATGTCATATTATTGTTTGTTATTATTTGTTTTTTTTATTATTAGTATTCATAAATGATAAATCTGAGGAACAGGCAGTTCACTTGCTTCTTAGGATTTTGTGCTGAGCAATAATATTCCTACTATGCACATTAATATTATAATAGTTCATGATAGTTTTATAATCCTTATCACATTCAGACACGTGGGTGCAGTACGCAGGACCATTTTCTAACCTCTGTTATATGAGACTAAAGGAATTGTAAAGGTTCAATCTTAGTATTTCATCTTAGAATAGAAATGTTTTTGATCTCACATGATATGTCTGTATCCATATGGCAAGCTTTGAATTTTTACCTGTGTTTTCTCTTAATAAAAAGAAGTTTTTTTAAAAAAAAACAACAGTTTAAACTTAAATAAAAAGGTTAGCTGTTAACTTAGTTAAAAGGGTGATTTAATTTAAAATGCAATCTATATAAAACCACTGTGAAACAAAGCAAACTCACAATTTAACAGCCTGTCAGTGCTTCACGCATTGTGAGTAAAATTCTCCTCATTAGTTCTTTATCTTTAAAGCATATAATATTGCCGTATGAGGAGCCCCCATGTTTTTTAAACTCTAAAGCTTTATTTGGTGGGATCACACATATAACGAACATTATCACTCATGTAGCACTCTTTGTTTTCTGCCTCACTTGCTCTCTCAGCACTTCTGAGCTCTCCTAGCTCTGCCCCTTGTCTTTTCTACATGTTCGATATCGTCATTTAGCTCTGTGTAGAGCATGATCTTGTGAACATGATGTAACTGAGATTTGTTTTTGCATCGAGACATGTCTGATATTGTCATTTAGCTCTGTGTAGAGCATGATCTTGTGAACATGATGTAACTGAGATTTGTTTTTGCATCTAGACATGTCCGATATCGTCATTTAGCTCTGTGTAGAGCATGATCTTATGAACATGATGTAACTGAGATTTGTTTTTGCATCTAGACATGTCCGATATCGTCATTTAGCTCTGTGTAGAGCATGATCTTGTGAACATGATGTAACTGAGATTTGTTTTTGCATCTAGACATGTCTGATATCGTCATTTAGCTCTGTGTAGAGCATGATCTTGTGAACATTATGTAACTGAGATTTGTTTTTGCATCTAGACATGTCTGATATCGTCATTTGGCTCTGTGTAGAGCATGATCTTGTGAACATGATGTAACTGAGATTTGTTTTTGCATCTAGACATGTCTGATATCGTCATTTAGCTCTGTGTAGAGCATGATCTTGTGAACATTATGTAACTGAGATTTGTTTTTGCATCTAGACATGTCTGATATCGTCATTTGGCTCTGTGTAGAGCATGATCTTGTGAACATGATGTAAATGAGATTTGTTTTTGCATCTAGACATGTCTGATATCGTCATTTAGCTCTGTGTAGAGCATGATCTTGTGAACATTATGTAACTGAGATTTGTTTTTGCATCTAGACATGTCTGATATCGTCATTTAGCTCTGTGTAGAGCATGATCTTGTGAACATTATGTAACTGAGATTTGTTTTTGCATCTAGACATGTCTGATATCGTCATTTACCTCTGTGTAGAGCATTATCTTGTGAACATGATGTAACTGAGATTTGTTTTTGCTTCTAGACATGTCTGAGATCGTCATTTACCTCTGTGTAGAGCATTATCTTGTGAACATGATGTAACTGAGATTTGTTTTTGCATCTAGATATGTCTGAGATCGTCATTTAGCTCTGTGTAGAGCATGATCTTGTGAACATGATGTAACTGAGATTTGTTTTTGCATCTAGATATGTCTGAGATCGTCATTTAGCTCTGTGTAGAGCATGATCTTGTGAACATGATGTAACTGAGATTTGTTTTTGCATCTAGACATGTCTGATATCGTCATATAGCTCTGTGTAGAGCATGATCTTGTGAACATGATGTAACTGAGATTTGTTTTTGCATCTAGATATGTCTGATATTGTCATTTAGCTCTGTTTAGAGCATGATCTTGTGAACATGATGTAACTGAGATTTGTTTTTGCTTCTAGACATGTCTGAGATCGTCATTTGGCTCTGTGTAGAGCATGATCTTGTGAACATGATGTAACTGAGATTTGTTTTTGCATCTAGATATGTCTGAGATCGTCATTTAGCTCTGTGTAGAGCATGATCTTCTGAACATGATGTAACTGAGATTTGTTTTTGCATCTAAACATGTCTGATGTCGTAATTTAGCTCTGTGTAGAGCATGATCTTGTGAACATGATGTAACTGAGATTTGTTTTTGCATCTAGACATGTCTGATATCGTCATTTAGGTCTGTGTAGAGCATGATCTTGTGAACATGATGTAACTGAGATTTGTTTTTGCATCTAGACATGTCTGATATCGTCATTTAGGTCTGTGTAGAGCATGATCTTGTGAACATGATGTAACTGAGATTTGTTTTTGCATCTAGACATGTCTGATATCGTCATATAGCTCTGTGTAGAGCATGATCTTGTGAACATGATGTAACTGAGATTTGTTTTTGCATCTAGACATGTCTGATATCGTCATTTAGCTCTGTGTAGAGCATTATCTTGTGAACATTATGTAACTGAGATTTGTTTTTGCTTCTAGAAATGTCTGATATTGTCATTTAGCTCTGTGTAGAGCATTATCTTGTGAACATGATGTAACTGAGATTTGTTTTTGCATCTAGACATGTCCGATATCGTCATTTAGGTCTGTGTAGAGCATGATCTTGTGAACATGATGTAACTGAGATTTGTTTTTGCATCTAGACATGTCTGATATCGTCATTTAGCTCTGTGTAGAGCATGATCTTGTGAACATGATGTAACTGAGATTTGTTTTTGCATCTAGACATGTCTGATATCGTCATATAGCTCTGTGTAGAGCATGATCTTGTGAACATGATGTAACTGAGATTTGTTTTTGCATCTAGACATGTCTGATATCGTCATTTAGCTCTGTGTAGAGCATTATCTTGTGAACATTATGTAACTGAGATTTGTTTTTGCATCTAGAAATGTCTGATATTGTCATTTAGCTCTGTGTAGAGCATTATCTTGTGAACATGATGTAACTGAGATTTGTTTTTGCATCTAGACATGTCCTAGGAAGCATAGTTTTTTTGAGGAGGGTGTCACACTCAGCTGAGTGGTGTTGGGTATGTGGAGCACTGGTACTTAAGTGGCTGTGGGCTAAAAGGTGCCAGTGAAACTTGTTTTCCTGATCTGCTAACCATTTTAATCATAAGAAGCAGAGTACTGAATATACTTTACTAAGTGAAAAAAGGTACACAGACAGATCTGTAAGGATACGCTGAACTTGACACAGGACTTGACATAGAGTGACTATGTAGCTGGAACTTCTGATAGGCTAATCTGGAACATGTTCCTCTTGTAAGCTGGTCTGTGACATGTTGCTCAGGTAGGCAGGTCTGTGACTGGAATTAGTGGCTGGCCGGTCTGTGGCAGTCATCTATGGTGGGCTGTTTGTATATTTGTATTGATGTCTTTTTCTAACTCTTCAAAAAACTAGGAAATTCAGATATATATGTTTAATGGAGTAAAAAGAAAAAGTTGCAGATCTTCAAGATGCAAATCCCTAAACATTTGTTATACGTACAATGGTGATTCCCTGGAGATGCAGAATGGTGTATATCTTTCCTACATTTACTCTGCTTTCTTGTCTAATTTAGAAACCTAAAACAAGCTTGAGAATTTCCAGGCTTTGGAAATAATTTAATCAGGTAATATTATTATTTTAGTTTTCACAAATATCTGTAGATTGCACCTGTTACTGTACAGGTCTAGATTGACACCTTAATTTGATGTATCACTGCTGTAAGACAAAGTCCTTAAAAAACGTTTTAAAGTATTTTATTTGATTAAGTTCCAGGTTATAGTCATTGGAGGCCTTCTTTTGACTGTTTGACTTTTTGTCCACGTATATTTTTGTCCATGACAGGACAATGGGAAATGTAATTCCAGAACAGTATGCTTAGACAACTCTAAGGCAAAATTTGAACAACGTTTTTAAAACCCTGTACTTTGTAAACACTTTTTTGTGAAGGATTATTATTACTATGCATGATTTATGTTGCTGTTCTTCTCTTTTAGGTGGTGGACAAGAAATCATCTATGCTTTCATCGAGCGATCTACTTAAAGGTAATAAGGAGAACAGTAAAAAAAATATAATCAGCAGCAAAAGTGCAAGCTCACTATTAATGTGGCACAGAAAAGGCAACCCCAGCAAGAGGAGCAAAAACAGCAGCTGCAACTTCAACCTTCCCTTCAGTGCTGTGCAGAACAGTGAGTCCATGTACTAACTCTAGGCCACAAGCAGTGACCAGCAGTGGAGATGCACAGAGGCCAACAAATGCAATCTGCTCTTCAGAGTAGTGGCAGGCAGGTGATGCTGAGCACAGGTAGCTGGTAGCCTGCGTAGCACTTAATGAGTAGGAGTATTGAGCTTTAGATAATGTTAGAGGTGCTGCAGAATAAAGTGTCCAACAGGAGATGGTATCTCTGAGCTGAAGATGAAGGACCAAACCTCAGAAGCTCTGAGCAGGTGCAAAGTATCAAGACCTTGTTTGGTTGCAATGGAGCTTGAATCTTTGAAGCTGTAACATTTTTCGTTGTTGTTTATATGTCCTGGAAAAAAATGTGACTATTTATGAACCAATTTATTGTTGTCTCTGTGTTTGCAATGCACAAGTGTTACTCTGCAAACCAGAGCTTCTGTGTACTGTGATTTTTGTGATAAGAAAGTGATATTTGTGTCTTTAGTGGCCTCTCTCTTCTGTGGGCTGTGTTGGACTTAAAATGATGAAGCGTTTATTCTTCTGTCTTCTGTCTTCATTGTTATGTGTTTTTCTTTCATACAGCAGCAAATGTATAAAACAAATAAAAACAGAATAGCAACAAATTTTAAGGCGTTGTGGTTATTAATTTCTAGATGAATATAATATATTTATCTTAGAATCAATCTGTAAAGTGTGCAGTATAGAGGTTACGTTTTACCAGAAAAACTAGAAATGATCATCCAACTATAGACAATTCTATTTTGGCTCATGTCCATGGATAATACTTACCAGTGTGAAACCTCTACCAGAGTGTGGACAGAGACGACCACTCCTGTATTTTACTTTATAAGCATAACACTGTCTTTACAGAAAGGGTGATTGATTCATGGAATAAACTTCCACAAGAGGCATTAATGACAAACACTGTGGGGGACTTTAAGAATGCCTGGTATAAGCATAAGGCTATCCTACAAACTAGATACGTTTATACCTTTAGAAAATATCGGGCAGACTTGCTGAGCCTATGGCTCTTATCTGCCGTCAATATCTGTTTCTATCTAACCCCTTCTAACTCCTAGTTATGTCCATCTAATAAAGGTGGACAAGCAGAGAAATAAGGGAGCCTGGTAAGTATTATCAAAAGGTTTGAGCAAAGATATAAGACTTGCCTACATCTGGATGATTTCTAGTTGTCTTGGCTCTTTTTGTTAATACTTACCAGTGAGATGGCAACTACTCCCAAATAAACCTCCACAGAAAGTTTGGGGCTTCCCTACATATTTATATCAGAATCTAAATTTTCAAAAACATTTGTGATCGCAATGGATAGAGTATAATGCCCTGAATTGTCAACATGTTGATGATCCTAATTATTCTGGAATGACTCTAAAGCTGTCCTGAGAGGCCAGATTACTGCATATACGGCTCACTGTAACTCAAAGTACAAGAAGTTGGAAGTGACCACAACTTCTGATCTAACAGCTGCCAATAATTATTACTTGAAACACCCTCTCATGCAAACAGATCCAGATACTTTAACTTGAAAAAAAGTTATAGGTACTGTACAATACCATCAATATCCCCTTTTCTTTCATGTAATTGGCAAGAGTCCATGAGCTAGTGATGTATGGGATATATACAATCCTACCAGGAGGGGCAAAGTTTCCCAAACCTCAAAAATGCCTATAAATACACCCCTCACCAAACCCACAATTCAGTTTTACAAACTTTGACTCCTATGGAGGTGGTAAAGTAAGTTTGTGCTAAGATTTCTACGTTGATATGTGCTTCTCAGCATTTTGAAGCCCGATTCCTCTCAGAGTACAGTGAATGTCAGAGGGATGTGAAGGGAGTATCACATATTGAATGCAATGGTTTTCCTCACGGGAGATCTATTTCATAGGTTCTCTGTTATCGGTCGTAGAGATTCATCTCCTACCTCCCTTTTCAGATCGACGATATACTCTCATATTCCATTACCTCTACTGATCACCGTTTCAGTACTGGTTTGGCTATCTGCTATATGTGGATGGGTGTCTTTTGGTAAGTATGTTTTCATTTCTTAAGACACTCTCAGCTATGGTTTGGCACTTTATGTATTTATATAAAGTTCTAAATATATGTATTGAACTTTATATTTGCCATGATTCAGGTTTTCAGTATATTTCCTTTTGCAGACTGTCAGTTTCATATCTGGGAAATGCTTTTTTTTTTTAGGAAAAATGTATTTCTTACCTGGGGTATATTCTCTTTTTCAAATTGACTATCTTTTAAATTTGCGGGCAGAATTAGGCTTGTGAGGGCGCAAAATGCCAAAGTTTATTGCGTCATTCTTAGCACGAGATTTTTTTTGGTGCAAAGTTAAGTTCGTTGACCCAAATTCGTCATTTCCGGCGTCTTAGTTGACGCCGAGTCCTTCACAAGGTTGTGTCATCTGTGTCATTTCCGGAAGTTTTGGGCGCCAAAAAATATTTTTCTGTTTGTTGTGCGTCATACTTGGTGCCAAATATTTTCACTATTTAAGACCCCATTCCTATATGCCTCTTGCCTTTTTTCTCTATCAAAGGGCTATGCTGTTTGCATTTTTTCCCATTCCTGAAACTGCCATATAAGGAAATTTATAATTTTGCTTTATACGTTGTTTTTTTTCTCTTACATTTGCAAGATGTCTCAATCTGATCCTGTCTCAGAAATCACTGTTGGAACCCTGCTGCCTGATAATAGTTCTACCAAAGCTAAGTGCATTTGTTGTAAACTTGTGGAGGTTATATCTCCTGCTGTGGTTTGTAATAGTTGTCATGATAAACTTTTACATGCAGAGAATGTATCCATCATTAATAGTTCATTACCTGTTGCTGTTCCCTTAACATCTAGTGCACAAGATATACCTGTAAATTTTAAATAATTTATTTCTGATTCTATTCAGAAGGCTTTGTCTGCCATCCCGCCTTCTAATAAACATAAAAGGTCTTTTAAAACTTCTTATAAAGTTGATGAAATTTCAAATGACCGGCAACATGCTGAATTATCCTCCTCTGGTGGGGATCTATCTGGTTCAGAAGATCCTGTCTCAGATATTGACACTGACAAATCTTCTTATTTATTTAAAATGGAGTATATTCGTTCTTTGTTAAAAGAAGTGTTGATTGCATTAGATATGGAGGAAACTAGTCGTCCTGATATTAAAACTATTAAACGTTTAAATTCTGTTTATAAACCTCCTGTGGTTATTCCAGAGGTTTTTCCAGTTCCTGATGCTATTTCTGATATGATTTCTAAGGAATAGAATAGGCCTGGTACTTCTTTTATTCCTTCTTCAAGGTTTAAAAAAATGTATCCTTTGCCAGCAGTTACTTTAGAGTTTTGGGAAAAGATCCCCAAAGTTGATGGAGCTATCTCTACTCTTGCTAAACGTACTACTATTCCTACGGAAGATAGTACTTCTTTTAAAGATCCTTTAGATAGGAAACTTGAATCTTATCTAAGGAAACCCTATTTATATTAAGGTCATCTTCTCAGGCCTGCAATTTCTTTGGCTGATGTTGCAGCTGCTTCAACTTTTTGGTTGGAAACTTTAGCGCAACAAGTATTGGATCATGATTTGTCTAGCATTGTTAACTTGATTCAACATGCTAATAATTTTATTTGTGATGCCATTTTTTATATTAAAATTGATGTTAAATCTATGTCTTTAGCTATTTTAGCTAGAAGAGCTTTCTAACTTAAAACTTGGAATGCTGACATGACTTCTAAGTCCAGATTGCTATCTCTTTCTTTCCAAGGTAATAAGTTATTTGGTTCTCAGTTGGATTTAATAATTTCAACTGTCACTGGGGGGGAGGGAGTTTTTTTGCCTCAGGATAAAAGACCTAAGGGCAAATCTAAAGCTTCTAACCGTTTTCTTTCCTTTCGACAAAATAAGGAACAGAAACCTAATCCCTCCCCCAAGGAATTTGTTTCCAATTGGAAGCCTTCCTCAAATTGGAATAAATCCAAGCCATTTAAGAGATCAAAGCCAGCCCCCAAGTCCGCATGAAGGTGCAGCCCTCATTCCAGCTCAGCTGGTAGGGAGCAGATTAAGATTTTTTCAAAGATGTTTAGACCAATTCGGTCCAAAATCAATGGATTCAGACTATTGCCTCTCAGGGTTACAGAATAGGATTTAGAGTAAGACCACCTGTGAGAAGATTTTTTCTCTCACGCATCCCTGCAAACCCAGTAAAGGCTCAGGGGGGTAGTTATCAACGTGTCAACTTTCCTGCCTTCGCCGGTTCAATACGCCCGCCTAAGCTCGCCTACCATCGCTGACGCGGACGTGAAAAAATTTGCCTAAGTTATCAATAAATCTGTCAAAAAGCCGCGCACCAAGTACGGGGCGATGAGCAGCGGACTGTGATAGTTATCACTCATCCGATCTCGCTGCTCTTCGGCTTTTTGACAGCTTTATTGCTAGCCTGTCACTAAACACCCACACTAACTACACTGTTCTACCCCCTATACCGGCGCCCCCGGAGCCCTCCGCAACTCAATAAAGTTACTAACCCCTAAACTGCCGCTCCTAGACCCCGCCGCAATGCTTATAAATGTATTAACTCCTAAACCGCCGCTCCCGGAGCCCGCCGCCACCTACATTATACCTAGTAACCCCTATCCTGCCCCCCCTATACCGACGCCCTCTATAATAAAGTTATTAACCCCTATCCTGCTGATCCCGCACCTCGCCGCAACTAAATAAATAGTTTAACCCCTAAACCGCCGCTCCCGGACCCCGCCGTAACCTATATTAAATTAATTAACCCCTAATCTGCCCCCCCTACACCGTCGCCACCTATAATACATTTATTAACCCCTATCCTGCCCCCCACTACACCGCCGCCACTGTAATAAATTTATTAACCCCTAAACCTAAGTCTAACACTAACCCTAACACCCCCCTAACTTAAATATTAATTAAATAAATCTAAATAATATTTCTATTATTAAATAAATTAATCCTATTTAAAACTAAATACTTACCTATAAAATAAACCCTAATATAGCTACAATATAAATAATAATTATATTATAGCTATCTTAGGATTTATTTTTATTTTATAGGTAACTCTCAATTTATTTTAACTAGGTACAATAGCTATTAAATAGTTATTAACTATTTAATAGCTACCTAGCTAAAATAAAGAGAAATTTACCTGTAAAATAAAAACTAACCTAAGTTACAATTACACCTAACACTACACTATACTTTAATAAATTATTCCTATTTAAAACTAAATACTTACCTGTAAAATAAACCCTAAGATAGCTACAATGTAATTTATAATTACATTGTAGCTATTTTAGGATTTATATTTATTTTACAGGTAACTTTGTATTTATTTTAGCTAGTTAGAATAGTTATTAAATAGTTATTAACTATTTAATAACTACCTAGCTAAAAGAAATACAAAATTACCTGTAAAATAAATCCTAACCTAAGTTACAATTAAACCTAACACTACACTATCATTACATTAATTAAATAAATTAACTACAAATAACTACAATTAAATACAATTACATAAACTAACTAAAGTACAAAAAATAAAAAAAAGCTAAGTTACAAACATTTAAAAAATATTACAACAATTTTAAGCTAATTACACCTAATCTAAGCCCCCTAATAAAATAACAAAGCCCCCCAAAATAAAAAAAATTCCCTACCCTATTCTACATTAAAAAAGTTAAAAGCTCTTTTACCTTACCAGCCCTTAAAAGGACCTTTTGTGGGGCATGCCCCAAAGAAAACTGGGTTAGATTAGGGGTATGTGGGTGGTGGGTTTTAATGTTGGGGGGGGGTTGTATTTTTCTTTTACAGGCAAAAGAGCAGTTTTCTTTGGGGCATGCCCCACAAAAGGCCCTTTTAAGGGCTGGTAAGGTAAAAGAGCTTTGAACTTTTTTAATGTAGAATAGGGTAGGGATTTTTTTTTATTTTGGGGGGCTTTGTTATTTTATTAGGGGGCTTAGATTAGGTGTAATTAGCTTAAAATTGTTGTAATATTTTTGAAATGTTTGTAACTTATTTTTTTTATTTTTTGTAACTTAGCTTTTTTTATTTTTTGTACTTTAGTTAGTTTATGTAATTGTATTTAATTGTAGTTATTTGTAGTTAATTTATTTAATTAATGTAATGATAGTGTAGTGTTAGGTTTAATTGTAACTTAGGTTAGGATTTATTTTACAGGTAATTTTGTATTTCTTTTAGCTAGGTAGTTATTAAATAGTTAATAACTATTTAATAACTATTCTAACTAGCTAAAATAAATACAAAGTTACCTGTAAAATAAATATAAATCCTAAAATAGCTACAATGTAATTATTAATTACATTGTAGCTATCTTAGGGTTTATTTTACAGGTAAGTATTTAGTTTTAAATAGGAATAATTTAGTTAATGATAGTGTATTGTTAGGTGTAATTGTAACTTAGGTTAGTTTTTATTTTACAGGTAAATTTCTCTTTATTTTAGCTAGGTAAGCTATTAAATAGTTAATAACTATTTAATAGCTATTGTACCTAGTTAAAATAAATTGAAATTTACCTTTAAAATAAAAATAAATACTAAGATAGCTACAATATAATTATTATTTATATTGTAGCTATATTAGGGTTTATTTTAAAGGTAAGTATTTAGTTTTAAATAGGATTAATTTAGTTAATAATAGAAATATTATTTAGATTTATTTAATTAATATTTAAGTTAGGGGGGTGTTAGGGTTAGTGTTAGACTTAGGTTTAGGGGTTAATCATTTTATTACAGTGGCGGCGGTGTAGGGGGGGGCAGGATAGGGGTTAATACATTTTTTATAGGTGGCGACGGTGTAGGAGGGGCAGGATAGGGGTTAATAAATTTATTATAGGTGGCGACGGTGTAGGGGGGGGCAGATTAGGGGTTAATAACTTTATTATAGAGGGCGGCGGTATAGGGGGGGCAGGATAGGGGTTACTAGGTATAATGTAGGTTGCGGCAGTGTCCGGGAGCGGCGGTTTAGGGGTTAATATGTATAGAGTAGCTTGCGGTGGGCTCCGGGAGCGGCGGTTTAGGGGGTAATAACTTTATTTAGTTGCGGCAGTGTAGGGGGGGACAGCTTAGGGATGTTTAGACTCGGGGTACATGTTAGGGTGTTAGGTGCAGACATTTCCCATAGGAATCAATGGGATGTCTGGCAGCAGCGAACATGAACTTTCGCTATGGTCAGACTCCCATTGATTCCTATGGGATCCGCTGCCTCCAGGGCGGCGGATTGAAAACCAGGTACGCTGGGCCGGAAAAGTGCCGAGCGTACCTGCTAGTCATTTGATAACTAGCAAAAGTAATCAGATTGTGCCGCACTTGTGTGCGGAACATCTGGAGTGACGTAAGAATCGATCTGTGTCGGACTGAGTCCGGCGGATCGAAGCTTACGTCACAAAATTCTACTTTTGCCGGTCTGTAGCCTTCGATAACTAAGGCGAATCAGCCTCGCCACAAATACGCTGCGGAATTCCAGCGTATTTGAGGTTGACGGCTTGATAACTACCCCCCTATGGATTTCCTGAAGTGTGTTTTAGATCTGGAGTTATCAGGGGTAATCATGCCAGTTCTGTTTCAGGAACAGGGTCTGGGGTTTTATTCAAATCTATTCATTGTCCCAAAGAAAGAAAATTTATTCAGACCAGTTTTGGATCTAAAATTTTGAATCGATATGTAAGAGTACCAACTTTCAAATTGGTGACTATAAGGACTATTCTGCATTTTTTGTTCAGCAAGGGCATTATATGTCCAAAATAGACTTACAGGATGCATATTTTCATATTCCGATTCATCCAGATCACTATCAGTTCCTGAGATTCTCTTTTCTAGACAAGCATAACCAATTTGTTGCTCTTCCTTTTGGCCTAGCGACAGCTCCAAGAATCTTTTCAAAGGTTCTCGGTGCCCTACTCTCTGTAATCAGAGAGCGGGGTATTGCGGTGTTTCCTTATTTGGACGATATCTTGGTACTTGCTCAGTCTTTACGTTCTGCAGAATCTCACACAAATCAACTAGTGTTGTTTCTTCAAAAACATGGTTGGAGGATCAATTTGCCAAAAAGTTCTTTGATTCCTCAGACAAGGGTAACCTTTTTAGGTTTCCAGATAGATTCAGTGTCCATGACTTTTTCTCTAACGGACAAGAGACGTTTGAAATTGATTGCAGCCTGTCGGCACCTTCAGTCTCAGTCATTCCCTTCACTAGCTATGTGCATGGAAGTTTTAGGTCTCATGACTGCAGCATCGGATGCGATCCCCTTTGCTCGTTTTCATATGAGACCTCTCCAGCTTTGTATGCTGAACCAATGGTGCAGGGATTATACAAGGATATCACAATTAATATCCTTAAATTCCAATGTTCGACTATCTCTGACTTGGTGGTTAGATCACCATTGTATTGTTCTAGTGGCCTATTTCGTTCGTCCAACCTGGACTGTGATCACAACAGATGCGAGTCTTTCAGGTTGGGGAGCTGTTTGGGGATCTCTGACAGCACAAGGGGTTTGGAAATCTCAAGAGGCGAGATTACCAATAAATATTTTGGAACTCCATGCGATTCTCAGGGCTCTTCAGTTTTGGCTTCTGTTGAAGAGAGAACCGTTCATTTGTTTTCAGACAGACAATGAGACCCATTTATCAAGCTCCATACGGAACTTGTGGGCCCGTGTTTCTGGCGAGTCTTCTAAAGACCGCTGCTCCATCACCCTGTCCACCTGCTCTGATGAGGCGGACATGAATCGCCACAATTCAACCAGATCGATTACGATCGGGTTGATTGACACCCCCCTGCTGGCGGCCCATTGGCCGTGAGTCTGCAGGGGGCGGCGTTGCACCAGCAGCTTTTGTAAGCTGCTGGTGCAATGCTGAATACGGAGAGCGTATTGCTCTCCGCATTCAGCGATATCTGTCAGACCTGATCTGCACTGTCGGATCAGGTCTGACAGACATATGATAAATCGGCCTCTTTATCACAAATGTGGCATATGTCAATCATCAGGGTGGGACTCACAGTCCTCAAGCTATGAAAGAAGTATCTTGGATACTTGTTTGGGCGGAATCCAGTTCCTGTCTAATTTCTGCGGTTCATATTCCAGGTATAGACAATTGGGAAGCGGATTGTCTCAGTTGTCAGACTTTACATCCGGGAGAGTGGTCTCTCCACCCAGATGTGTTTTCTCAAATTGTTCAGATGTGAGGTCTTCCAGAATCTGATGGCATCTCATCTAAACAAGAAACTTCTCAGGTACCTGTCCAGGTCCAGGGATCCTCAGGCGGAAGCAGTGGATGCGTTGACACTTCCTTGGTGTTATCAACCTGCTTATATTTTCCCGCCTCCAGTTCTTCTTCCAAGAGTGATCTCCAAAATCATCATGGAACAATTGTTTGTGTTGCTGGTGGCTCCAGCATGGCCTCACAGGTTTTGTTATGCGGATCTTGTTTTGGATGTCCAGTTGCCAACCTTGGCCACTTCCATTAAGACTGGACCTTTTGTCTCAAGGTCCGTTTTTCCATCAGGATCTCAAATCATTAAATTTGAGGGTATGGAAATTGAACGCCTAGTGCTTAGTCATAGAGGTTTCTCTGATTCAGTGATTCATTCTATGTTATAGGCTTGTAAATCTGTTTCTAGAAAGATTTATTATCGAGTTTGGAAGACTTACATTTCATGGTGTTCCTCTCATAAATTCTCTTGGCATTCTTTTAGAATTCCTAGAATTTTACAGTTTCTTCACAATGGTTTGGATAAAGGTTTGTCTGCAAGTTCTTTGAAAGGACAAATCTCTGCTCTTTCTGTTTTTTTCCACAGAAAAATTGCTAAACTTCCTGATATTCACTGTTTTGTACAGGCTTTGGTTTGTATCAAGCCTGTCATTAAATCAATCTCTCCTCCTTGGAGTCTTAATTTGGTTTTGAAGGCTTTACAGGCTCCTCCATGTGAGCCTATGCATTCTTTGGACATTAAACTACTTTCTTGGAAAGTGTTGTTCCTTGTGGCCATCTCTTCTGCTAGAAGAGTTTCTGAATTATCTGCTCTCTCTTGTGAATCTCCTTTTCTGATTTTTCATCAGGATAAGGCAGTTTTGAGGACTTCATTTAAATTCTTACCTAAGGTTGTGAATTCTAACAACATTAATAGAGAAATTGTTGTCCCTTCTTTGTGTCCTAATCCTAAGAATTTTTTGGAGAGATCTTTACATTCTTTGGATGTGGTGAGAGCTCTGAAATATTATGTTGACGCTACTAAAGATTTCAGGAAGACTTCTAGTCTATTTATCTTTTCTGGTTCCAGGAAAGGCCAGAAGGCTTCTGCCGTTTCTTTGGCATTGTGGTTAAAGCTTTTGATTCATCAAGCTTATCTGGAGTCGGGTAAAGCCCCCCCTCAGAGAATTACAGCTCATTCTACTAGATCAGTTTCCACTTCTTGGGCTTTTAAGAATGAAGCTTCAGTTGATCAGATTTGCAAAGCAGCAACTTGGTCTTCTTTGCATACATTTACTAAATTCTACCATTTTGATGTATTTGCTTCTTCGGAAGCAGTTTTTGGTAGAAAAGTTCTTCAGGCAGCTGTTTCAGTTTGATTCTTCTGCTTATGATTTAAGTTTTTCCTTTTATTTATGAGAATAAACTTATATTTGGGTTGTGGATTAATTTTTTTCAGCGAAATGGCTGTTTTTATTTTATCCCTCCCTCTCTAGTAACTCTTGCGTGGAGTTCCACTTCTTGGGTATTGCTATCCTATACGTCACTAGCTCATGGACTCTTGCCAATTACATGAAAGAAAACATAACTTTATGTAAGAACTTACCTGATAAATTCATTTCTTTCATATTGGCAAGAGTCCATGAGGCCCACCCCTTTTTTATGGTGGTTATGATTTTTTTGTATAAAGCACAATTATTTCCAAATTCCTTTGTTGATGCTTTTTACTTCTTTCTTTATCACCCCACTACTTGGCTATTCTTTTAACTGAATTGTGGCTGTGGTGAGGGGTGTATTTATAAGCATTTTGAGGTTTGGGAAACTTTGCCCCTCCTGGTAGGATTGTATATCCCATACGTCACTAGCTCATGGACTCTTGCCAATATGAAAGAAATAAATTTATTAGGTAAGTTCTTACATAAATTATGTTTTCCAAGTCCATCGAAGAGGTCTCTTCTATCGCTTTGGAAATAAAACTGGTAAATTGTTGGCAAATGTGGTTAGAGTATTTTCCCTAAAGTCTCTAGTTGCATCTATATCTTCCAATGATGTTGTATACACAAACAATGCGTATATCATTGGCGAGTTTGTACGCTTTTATAAAACATTATACTCCAAACAAACAATAAATCCTACTGACAAAAAGGGATTCTGGGATCAAATTCAATTACCAACTTTTTCCCCAGAACCTCTTTATATATTAAATGCACCGATACAAATATCAGAGGTCAAGAGAGCAATACAGGCAGCATGTTAGATAAGACTGCAGATCCAGACAAAATCCCAATGAAATACTGCAAAATTAAATCACCCCACAGTAGCAAACTTATATTCAGCTTACCTTTGATCGATCACACACCCTTCTTCTAATGCACACACATGTATTATCTTGAAACCAGAGAGAGACCTGGTCCTCTTGTTATTAAACACGGATTATAAATTATTTACAGCACTTCTTGCAGATAGACTCGTAAGGGTGGCAGGCGAAATTATTCACAGTCTTCATGCTGAACCTTTCTTTAGTTGTGAACATCCAATGGACTTTAGCAGTGATATCACATTTCTGGCAGGCTAAACAAGACCAGTGGCTTTGTTCTTTACCAGAGGCCTGTCTCCTCGCCGTTGACACGGAGAATGCGTTTGACAGGGTGGAATGGGATCACCTATTGAAGTCACTTGCCAAGTTTTGGGATAGAGGGTGACTTTCATAACCTTATTCACACTCTCTATACAAATCCAGATGCTGCCATTCTTGTTAATGGGGAAGTATCACACAGTTCTCCTTGGAGAGGGGCAACCGTCACCTCTCTTATTCATCTTGGCGATTGAGCCTTTGACCTTTTTTATCAGGGTATCCGGTTTGGTAACCATTATCTCTGTCTGTCTTTTATATTGAGACCCTTTATGGGCCTGGCTAGATTATGTAAGTGGTAGGGATTTTCCTCTAAAGTCAGCAAACATCTACTAGGCAACCCTACTTTCCTCCCAGATACCAAAATATTTAAACTCCTGAAACAACTGTGGCCTGACCACTGTGCTCAGATGTTAGTGCCTAATACTAACCAGCTCTACTTCTTTCACAATTTACAACTTAAGTTCAATCTCCCCCCGCAACAGTTCTTATACTTACCTCCTAAGCACGCATTACTTATATAAATTCATAGCAGAAGGACTAGACTGCAGCACAACAACTAATGTTGATAGCTTATGCTTGTTAGCCAAGCGGGGCGTTCATTCTATTTTTCACATTTATACTCTAAATGCAGCTAAATCAGCACCTAGTATCATGTCAGGCCTGTGTGAGAAATGGACAAATATTAACAGTGTAGAGGTCACTGAAGACACAATCAATACTAGTGTGGGCAGAGCATGCAGAGCTACACTTTTAACTGACTACAGAAATGCATTCCAAATTCCTTTACCTCAGCTATATTACTCCTAAATTGAGATCAAAGTGGATCTCTGGTGCAGTAAATACATACATCAACTGTTTGGTGCCTCAACCAGATGTAGCACATCTCTTCTGGAGCTGCCCCAAGCTATGTCAATTTTGGAGTAGGTTGCAATATTGGCTGAACAAAATTTGCCGTACACAAATACTCTTATCAATGCAACAGTGGTCACACCCATTCTTTCTAACACATTTTTTTAAATCTCGCTATATTAATTGCCAGGAAATTGATCCTCAGATATTGGAAGTCTCCTAAAGCTCCTCACCTGAGCTACTTTATACGACAAATTCGCTCTCGATCTTTGTAGAACAGGCTGATGTGAAAGATGACATTGAATGTAGAATTAAAGGGACAGTGTATACCAAGTTTCATATAATTGCATGTACTAAACAGTACTATAAAGAAGAATATGCACAGATACTGATCTAAAAATCCAGTATAAAATTTTTAAACTTACTTAGAAACTACCAGTTTAGCACTGTTGATGAGGTTAGGCTGAGACACCAATTGAAAAGGGCTGGGAAAGCAGGAAGAACAGACTTCCCCCCTTCCCTACATATGAAAAGACCCATTACACAAACAGGAGCAAGCAGGAATCTGTAGACTTCAGTCTACATCTGATACTTTGGGGCTTGGTTAGGAGTCTGAAAATCCGCACAATGTTTTTTTTTTTTTTTAAAAAAAAATAAGCAAAACTATACATGGGCTATATAGATGCATCATCTACAAAACATTTATACAAAGAAAAGTCTAGTGTACAGTTTCCCTTTAAGTCTTTTTTTAACCAAATGGGAGCCTTATTTAATGTATCTTCCTATAGCAGTACGTAATCAACTCCTCTCCCCCTTCCTTAACAGCACTTTCCTCATGACTGCGCAGCTCAAAGGACGTTGGAGCGTAGTGACCCAAACGCATGATGATTCTTTCCATCCAGAAACAAACTAACACAATCCCTGGACTGCCTTATTAACAACGAATCAGAACTTGGATTTCCTAGATGGGCCTCCTGCTCCCCCCCCCCATATGCTTTCTCACCAGAGTTGTCTAGTTATTTATTTAGTTTATTTAGTAAACACTGATAGGTTTGTTTTGACTGCTGAGCAGTCCTTGTTAGGTAATTTTCAAGTGTTCTCTTAGTTAGCCGTTATTTAGACTTGTTATAAAATGAAAGCCCTCAAGTAGGAACTAAACTGCTGTTAGTCTTTAGAGCAATTTATGAGTATTTCTTTACCTGTGCTTCCTATCCCTGTTGATGTGATCCTGTATCTTTTATATGAATTAACTATGTAAACCTACTTGAGTCTTGATAAATAGAGATTACAAAAATAAATAAATGGTGAAATAGAAATGATTGGAAAAAAATAGACAGACGATATGTACTGCAAAAAGACAAACAGATATTTATTCAAGAATGAACAGAAGACAATTCTTTGCTGCCCAACTTAGCAGAAGAAGATTAACTGAGCATCCAACTTATGATGGCACACAAAGACATGGGGGCCGTAGCGTATCATGTCCGACAGACATCAGTGAACTGCTTGTGCAATGACGCCCCCTGCAGATTCGCGGCCAATAGGCTGCTAGCAGGGGGTGTCAATGAACCCGATCGTATTTGATCGGGTTGATTGCTGTACGCCACTCAGAGGTGGCGGATCTAGTTAAGGAGCAGCGGTCTTCCTATTATTATTATTATTATTAGCCAACCGATTCTGCAGCAATATAAACATAGGTGGTATACAAGGTAGCAATTATTGGGATCAAATGGGTAGAGGGCCCAGCCTAGAGTCGCACTGTTGCAGTCAGCTCTTGTGAAGGTGATCTGCAAGCAGTGCGACTCTTAGACTTACATTCTAAGGAGTTTCATGGTAGATAGCAATGTAGTAGAGGAACTGGTATTAGGAAAGGTTGGTGTAGGTTGTAGGCATCCCTGAACAGAAGAGTCTTTAGGGAGGGCCTGAAGCTTTCAATACTAGGGGAGAGTCTTGTGGAGCGAGGCAGAGGGTTCCACAAGATGGGAGCCAGTCTGGAGAAGTCCTGTAAACGGGAATGTGAGGAGGTAACAAGAGAGGAAGAGAGTAGGAGGTCGTGAGCAGAGCGAAGGGGACGGGAGGAGAGTATCTGGACACAAGGTCTGAGATATAGAGGGGAGCAGTGCAGTTGAGGGCTTTGTATGTCAGAGTCAGAATTTTGTGTTTAATCCTGGAGGCAAGAGGAAGCCATTGAAGGGCTTGGCAGAGAGGTGCAGCAAATAAAGAGCGACGTGTAAGGAAGATGAGCCTGGCAGAGGCATTCATTATGGATTGTAAAGGAGCTAGACGGCAGCTAGGGAGACAGAGTTGCAGTAGTCAAGGCGGGAATGGATGAGAGAGTGGATTAAAATCTTAGTTGTGTCTTGTGTAAGAAAATGTCTAATTTTAGAGATGTTTTTAAGAAGTGGAAGGACTGAATGTGAGGAGTGAAAGAAAGATCTGAGTCAAGTGTGATCCCAAGACATTGGGCATGCAGGGTAGGGGTAATGATATAGTTGTTGACAGTTATAAAGAGATGAGGGGTGGAGATTTTAGAAGAAGAAGGGAAAATAAGGAGCTCAGTTTTAGAGAGATTTAGCTTAAGGTAGTGAGAGGACATCCAGGAAGAGATGTGAGACAGACAGTTAATGACACAGGTTAGTAGGGAAGGAGATAGGTCTGGAGCAGAGATGTAGATTTTAGTGCCGTTGGCATACAAATGATATTGAAACCCGTGGAACTTTATTAGGGAACCAAATGATGATGTGTAGATTGAGAAGAGAAGGGGACCAAGGACAGAGCCTTGCGGTACCCCAACAGAAAGTGGTAACGGGGCAGAGGAAGCCCCAGAGAAGGCTACACTAAAGGTACGGTCAGACAGGTATGAAGAGAATCACGAGAGGGCTGTGTCACAAATGCCAAAGGATTGGAGGGTTTGGAGCAAAAGATGGTGTCCAACAGTATCAAAGGCTGCATACAGATCAAGGAAGATAAGCTGTGAGTAGGTTGTTGGTGTGAATGTTCTAGCTTTTCAATAAGCTTTGAGGCAAGAGGCAGTAGGGAAATAGGGCGGTAGTTGGATGGGGAGGTTGGATCGAGAGAAGGTTTTTTGAGGATAGCTGTGACCAGTGCATATTTTAGAGATGAGAGAAATATACCAGTGCTGTGGGAGAGGTTGAAAGTGTGTGTGAGTATAGGGGTAAGGGTAGAAGAGAGGGAGGGGAGTAGCTGTGAGGGGATGGGGGTCGAGGGGACAGGTAATGAGGTGAGAGCGCAGTATAAGTGCAGAAACTTCTTCCGCAGTAACAGGGGTGAAAGAGCTAAATATCTGGCTATGTGGGTTTTGGTTAATTGCAAGCTTTTGAGGGGGTTAGAGGCTAGAAGCATGTTGAGAGCTGATTTAGTTTCTGATGGAATCGATTTTTTTGTTATTGAAGTGGCTGGCAAAATCTTGAGCTGACAAAGAAGTAGTATTAGGAGGTGGGAAAGGGCGGAGAAGAGTGTTTAAAGTTGAGAACAGACGTTGCAGGTATGGTCAGTTTTACATAAGACTTTCTGTAGAATCTTTTTGACATAAATATGAAGACAATTGTGACCACATCCAAATGGTATGAATTCAGGGACATAAAACAACTTTGTCTTGATGGTTCCCAATCAGAAAGTGCTTGAACCTCAGAAATTTGTGTAGATGGTATAATTGCAATTAGGAACGCAGTTGTCAAAGTCAAAAGCCATAGGAAAAGGTCCTGTAATGGTTCATATATGTTTCCAGGAGAACCTCAAGAACTAAAAGCACATCCAGGTAGGCAAAATATATTTGACAGAAGTTATATTATCAAATTTAGTGACAAGAAACACCAGCTAGGGTTAATTACTAGTACAGCTTAAAAAAACTGTAGAAAAAAGAAATCCGAAAGATAAGAAAAGAGAAGACAATTCCAAACACACATTTAACATCCCTCAAACTCGAGGAACAAATCTATATATGATCAAATATCACAGACAATCCCTCAGGATAGCAAAACAACATAAAACGTAACTTTTAATAAATGTCATTACAATAATAATAACATTAAATAAAAACTAACGGTATCAAAGGGCTAAAAAATAGGGACCCAAAGAGGATCCATCAACACCATTACTCAACCAGCAACTCCAAAATCACTATCACTGCATCAACATCTACCTGGTGAGACTTTCCCTACAAAATGAACACTGTTTTTATGAGTGGGACAATTCCGTTGCTTATTAGTGTTACGCGATAGTAAACCATTTTGGTGGGATTAGGGTATAACGTGCCATAAAAGTATTTAGCCATTTGTTTAGGGTCATGCTCCTATCCATTAGATGAAGGTATTGCAGGTTCATCCTTCCATCTTGGCATCACGTGATGTTGTATACGTAAGCCTACTACTCCCTATCCCTATGGAGATGTTATGGATTTGCCAACTTATATTACTGTGACATATAGTCACGTGATTGTGATTATGCTAGTGTAACACTCCCACTTGCAAGTGAGAACCGAGATTGGTAAAAGTGGGGTGGGTAACTCAGGGATTGGTGAGTGTGCCGCCCTTTTTTGACTTCATTAAAGGGACAGTATACTTAAAAATTGCAATTGTTTAAAAAGATAGATAATCCCTTTATTTCCACTTACCAAGTTTTGCACAACCAATACTGTTATATTAATACACTTTTTACCTCTGTGATTACCTTGTATCTAAGCCTCTGCAGACTGCCCCTTATCTCAGTTCTTTTGACAAGCATACATTTCTGCCAATCAGTGCTGACTCATAAGTAACTCCACAGGAGTAAGCACAATGATACCTATATGGCACACTTGAACTAGCCATTTCTAACTGAAATTAGCATATGAGCCTACCTAGGTTTAGTTTTCAACAAAGAATAACAAGAGAACAAAGCAAATGTGATGATAAAAGTAAATTGGAAACTTGTTTAAAATTGCATGCCCTATTTGAATCATGAAAGTTTAATCTTGACTTGATTGTCCTTTTAAGGATATGAACTATATCACTGGTTTTCAAACCTATCCTCAGGCCTCTCCAACAGGCCAGGTTTTCAGGATTACCTTGGGTGAGAGCAGATAAAGTAACCATATTTACTAAACAGCTGATTATTTCACCTGTGCTCCAGTTCAGATATCTCCAAAATCTGGCCTGTTAGGGAGACATAAGGAGAGGTTTGAAAACCAGTGAACTATATAATGGGACCATAACCTTGAGTGCGCTCCCGTCTCTGATAAAACTCAGATTGGGAAACGTGCGTCAGGCATGGGACAAGTGGGCTGCTATTTCTTGGGTAGTTCATAGTATATGGTTTATTACTGCATTACCTATCAATACATATAATTTGTTTGGGACCACACAAAACCATAGTGTTCATTTTGAAAGCAAAGTCTCCCCATCTAGATGTTAATTCAGTGATGGTGGTGGTTATGGAATTGATGGTTGAGTAATGGTGTCAATGGATCCTTTTTGGGTCCCTATTTTTTTTGTTTAGCCCTTTTATACCTAGGACGATATTGTTTGTTTTTATTCAATATGGTTGTAATGAACATAGGATTTTAATATATTTTTGAATTTCTTTATTAAAAGTTACATTTTATGTTGTTTTGTTGAGGGATGGTCTGTGATATTTAATCATATATATGTATTTGTTCTTTTAGTTTTAGGGACGTTATATGTGTGTCTGGAATTGTCTTCTCTTTTGGTATCTTTAGGATTATTTTATTTCTACTTTAGTGTTTTTAGAAGACATAGGTCACCACCTACAGTTCTTAGTATAGGCTAGTTTGAAAGTCATGTGATCTGTTTTGGGGCTTGCATTGGTTGTATTGGGATAGCCCTACTTGATTCTGAAGTCTTAAAAACATAAGGCAGAGTAAATCTCAATCATACCAGATGACTGATGCATTTAAAGTGAAAGTAAATTTTCATGAATTAGTGGCAGGTTTTTAAAAATACTATTAAAAACAGGGGCACTTTCATTGATGAAAGTTTACATTGCAGCAAAGTTTTAACAATACTTACCTTTCTCTTGAGCAAAGCCGGATTGCTGATTCCCCCGCCTGCTTCTGCTGTACTTGCACACCAATGACAAAACCGGCTTCCTCCAATCAAAGCGTGGCCTCACGAGATGGACGCTCTGGAGGGAAAGCCATGATTGGAGGAAGCCGGTTTTGTCATTGGTGACGTAAGTACAGAGGAACTGCGGGCGGGGGGAAAGAGAAAGGTAAGTATTTTTAAAAATATGCTGCAATGAAAAGTTTCATGAATGAAAGTGCCCTTGTTTTTAATAGTATTTTTAAAAACCTGGCACTAATTCATGAAAGTTTACATTCACTTTAATTTAGATGTATCTATTAAAGATAAATCAAGAAATAAAAACGCTTTTTTCTTTCCTTAATATGCATTTCAGGTATATTAGCCTGTGCATCTGTTATATGAGAAAGGGGGGTGGGATAAGCGCTCTATATGGGAGCTCACCAGATACGAATGTCTGTGGTAATTTGTTCTGTTAGTTTAAAAAGAATAAAGCCAAGTGATATATAAAAGGTTTTAATAAAAAATATGTATTATTCATATGTGGATTTCGTAGTAATGAATACCATAATATACACTATACACAGATGGTTAAAAATACATATAAGATGCCGGCATCAATAGAGTTAAAATATAGCTGAGAATTAAGCTATATACATTCAATGTAACTATTTAAAAAACAATAAATGCAATATTGTAGCATAAGTATCTAAAACATAAATATAGCTTTGATTAGGCAGAGATGTAAATAAAGGCAATATATCGATCAGCCAAAAAACAGTATAGTAACAAAGAGCTAATAATGTCAAACCGCTCTTGTATCAGGAGCAAATATCGAGTGAGTCCAATCTGTTAGCCGTTAGTAGCAGTTATGAAAAAACGAGCCGTGAGCTGTGTGCATCACGTGACCTGACTAGTCAGAGTCCTCCAATCCTGTGAGCCAGAGGTAGATACAAATTTGAAACAAGAAAGTCTCAATAAAAAATAGACACTTTATATCCCTAGTAATACTTGCAAGTGTCCGACGAGTTTTTCGAAAAGTCAGTGATGACAAATCTTCAACTGTTTGAAACAGCTCAATGTCGATCCGTCTTTCTCCTCCCCAATGTATATAAAATTTCTTCTTTAGAAGTAGGCTCCGGCCTGTGCAATATCCGCTGT
>NC_069503.1:1130188670-1130281684 GCF_027579735.1 Bombina bombina
AAGGGAAATAGAGTACTTACATTGGTGCTGATTGGTGCCAAAGAGGACACACAGGTGCAATCAGGAGCAGCATCCAGGAGAGAGAGATACAGCGTGGGGGGATGACGTCATCGCCGCACACCCTGAACCACCGTTGTGTCTATGGCAACAGCCATAGTGAGCAGCGGCGGCGTGACATATCCCCCTTCCTAAAGGTTACCTCCGTGAACCAAAGTTGGCTTGGAGGGATGAGCAGTATGAAACCTTGGGACCAAAGATGGAGCATGCACATCACGGCAGGAATCCAGGAATGATCTGTCACAGAGTAACCCTTCCAATGCAGTAGGTACTGCTGTTGCCTGTGCCTGTATCTGGAGTCCTGGATCTTAGCAACCTCATACTCAGGTTCACCATGAATAAAGAGCGGAGGGGGAGGAGGTTTGAGTTGAGAATATCTGTTCTTGATGTAGGGCTTGAGTAGTGAGATGTGGAAGACTGGGTGTATGCGAAGGGTTCTGGGAAGGCCACTCTGTTAGCCCATTAGTTTGGGGATGGTAACCAGAAGACAAGGAAACAGTGGTTCCAATCAATTTGCAAAAAGCTTTCCAAAAGGTAGAGATGAATTGAGGACCTCAGTCAGAAACAATGTTCACGGGAATGCCCTGAAGTCGTACCACATGTAACAGAAAAAGAGTTGATAATTCTTGGGCAGATGGTAACTTGTTTAAGGGTATAAAATGAGCAAGTCTGGAAAATCGATCCACCACAACCCAGATAACAGTATGATGGTCAGAAGGAGGGAGGTCTACAACAAAATCCATGGTTATGTGTGTCCAAGGTTGTTTGGGAATGGACAATGGTTGGAGTAAGCCATGAAGCAAGGATCGGGGAGTCTTATTGGCAGCACAGGTCATGCAGGCCTTTACATAATCCTGTGAGTCAGACTTCATGGTAGGCCACCATACATGTTGGGAAAGAAGCTTAAAGGTTCTTGTCAGACCAGGATGTCCTGATAGTTTGCTGTCATGAGCTCAGGATAGCACAATCTTTGAAGTAGAGAGGTGACAAGTTGAGCACAGGGTTGAGAATTGAGTCATTGAGCAGTCTCTACGTACGTCAGATTCTTGTGGTCAGTGAGAATCTGAATGTGGTTGGCGGTACCCTCTAGCCAATGACGCCATTCAGTCAAGGCCATCTTAATGCCTAAGAGTTCATGATTACCCACATCGTATTTCCTCTCTGCATGAGTAAAGCATTTGGAAAAAAAGGCTACAGGGTACCACTTGGAGGTCAAAGGATCCCTTTGGGTTAAGACTTCACCAGCTCCTATCTCGGAGGCATCAACCTCTAAAGGGAACTGCAGGTCAGGATCAGGATGGCGGAGCACAGGAGCAGAACAAAATACCTTTTTCAGATGAGAGAATGCATCCACAGCTACAGGAGGCCAATTCTTACAGTCTCTGTTTCGTTTAGTCAGCTCAGTGAGTAGAGCGACTATCTGGGAGAAGTTCTTTATAAACTTGCGGTAATAGTTGGAGAACCCCAAGAATCTCTGTAGTTCCTTTAATAAGGGGGGTTGAGGCCATTCCAGAACTGCGGTTAGCTTAGTAGGATCCATGGCAAAACCTTCCTTTGAGATGACATAGCCAAGGAACTGGATCTGGACTTGATCAAACTCACATTTCTCCAGTTTGGCTACCAGAGAATTGTTCCTGAGATGAAGAAGTACCTGTTTTACATGCTTATGATGCTCCTCAAGGGTGGAGGAGGATATAAGGATATCATCCAGATGGACAATGACAGTGCGATTAAGGAGGTCATGGAAGACATAGCTGACAAATGCTTGGAAGACAGCAGGGGCATTACACAGCCCAAAAGGCATTACAAGGTATTGGTAATGCCCAGATCTCGTGTTAAGGGCAGTCTTCCATTCATGTCCTGGGAAGAAACGAATTAGATTGTACGCCCCACGTAGGTCCAACTTAGTGAAGTAGCGAGCATTTTGGAGCAAATCATATAGTTCAATGATCAAAGGAATAGGATAGCAATTCTTGATAGTGATGTTGTTTAGTGCTCTGTAGTCAATACACGGTCTGAGTCCACCAACCTTTTTACTGACAAAAAAGAAGCCTGCCCCAGCAGGAGAAGAGGAGGGGTGAATAAAACTTTTAGCTATGTTCTGTTGGATACATTCCTCCATGGCCTTGGTTTAAGCTTTGGAGAGTGGATAGGTCCTCCCTTTAGGAAGTGGGGCTCCAAGAAAGAGGTAAATTTTGCATTCGTAAGGATGGTGGGGTGGCAGCACATCAGCTGCTTTCTTTTCAAACACATCTGTAAAATCTGCATATACTGAGGGAAGGCTTGAAGGGGTCTATAGGCTGGCTGTGGGGATGTGAAGCAGTGGAGTTAACCTTAGCCAAGCAGGAGTGGAAGCAGGATGTACCCCAGGAGGCCAACTGTCCTTCAGTCCAGTCGAACTGTTGATTGTGTATACAAAGCCAAGGAAGACCAAGTATAATTGGTTGTGCTGGAGAATGAATGATATCGAACTGCAACTGTTCGGTATGAAGGTCTCCCACAGTCATGGTTAGGGGTGCCGATTCTATATGGATTAAACCTGATCCAAGGGGAGTGCCATCCAGAGTAGTTATTTTAAGACATTGTTTTTTCTGCAGAAAAGGCAACCCTGCCAGAATCATGAAACGGTGAACTAGAAAATTTCCTACTGCCCCATAATCAATAAAGGCTTGAGTGTGGACAGAATTCTGAAGAAAGGTAAGAGTAACATGTACCAGGATCCGAGAAGAGTGAGGAGATTTAGTAGTGGCCACGCTAAGAGGTACCCCAGTTTTATCCTCTAAGCATTGTTTTTTTCTGGCAGAATATCACAATTCTTAAATTGGTGTGAATTAGAACCACAATAGAAACACAGTCTCAATCTCCTTCTTCTCTGTCGTTCAGATTCTGTGGGCTTGAGGGAGGAGAGATCCATGGGTTCCTCTATAGAGATAACTGGAGGTGCTGAAGGGGTAGAGGATAGTCTAGAGACCGGACGGTTAGGAGGACGAGAGGGAGGGATTCTACGAAGTCTGTCTCTCTCAGCTTGTCTCTCCTGATAGAGAATCCAGACTGATACAAAGTGTTATGAATTCATCCAGGGAAGGAACATCACGATAAGCAAGCTTGTCCTTGATTTGCTCATGCAAGCCTTTCTTAAAGGCCGCCTTAAGAGCATTGCCATCCCAACTGGTCTCAAGTACCAAGGTGCGAAACTCGATGGCGTATTGTGCCACAGTTCTATTCCTCTGGCGAGATCCAAAAGAGAGTACTCTGCAGCAGAAGCGAGGCCGGAGGTCCCAAACACAGAAGATAATGCAGAAATGAAGGCATCAGCATCATTCAGGAGTTGAGCACTCTGTTCCATAAGGGGAGAAACCCAGGCTAGGGCCTTGTCTTTCAATAAAGAAATGATAAAAGTGATCTTTGATTGATGAGACTGGAAGGTGTGAGGATTATTGTGAAAGTGCAGCCTGCACTGGTTGAGAAAACCCCTACAATCAGTAGTACCATCATACTTGTCAGGCAATGGTATCCGGGGTACACTTCCAGAAGCAGGGGAAGAAGTAGCAGCTCTAGCAACTGGGACTGGCTGTGTAACAACAGCATAGCAGTTATAGCCTCTACTTTAGAATCCACATTCTGCAAGTGTATTGTATGGGTTCCCAGCATCTGTACCTGAAGAGTAACTGCTCTTGCTACCTCATTTGGGACCATGGCACAAGTATAATGTAATGCTCGTGGGGTAATTCTCTATCAGACCAAACTTGGCTAGTAGTCTTCTTATCCCGGCGTCAAGTGGAAGGATAGGAAATATCTATCCCAGAACAGAGTGAGTTTATAAAATGAGATAAGCAGTACTCACGGTAGACAGGGTAGTCCACAGCAATAAGATGAAGGCAGAGAATGGTCAAGACAGGCAAAGTCCAGCAACAGAAAGACAATCCAGCAGTATGACAGTTCAGGGGTAAACCAATAGAATGGTCAGGAACAGGCATTTGTCGCAACAAAGGAAATCAAGCAGTTTAACAGTTCAGGGGTAAACCAATAGAATGGTCAGACAAGCAGAGTTCAGCAATGATAAGGCAATCCAGCAATACAAGGGTTAAGCAGGCAGAGTGGTCAGACAGGCAGAGATCAGTAACAATATGGCAATCCAGCAGTACAAAAGTTAAGCAAGCAGAGTGTTTAGACAGGTAGAGTTCAGTAACAATATGGCAATCCAGCAGTACAAGGGTTAAGCAAGCAGAGTGGCCAGACAGACAGAATTCAGTAACGATATGACATTTCAGCAATATAAGTAATACAGCACCCAGGATTACACACAGTAACACCTATACTTGGGCAGTGTAGTAAGGGAAATAGAGTACTTACACAGGTGCAGATTGGTGCCAAGGAGGACACGCAGGTGCAATAAGGAGCGGCATTCAGGAGAGAGATATAGCGTGTGGCGATGATGTCATCGCTGCACGCTCTGAACCACTGCCGCGTCTATGGCAACGGCCATAAAGTGTCCCTTTAATCCTGGTAAAAAGCTATGATGAAAGAAGTCAAGTAAATGAAACTGTGTATGAGCTTTGTGATGCATCTTCCATGCTGAGAAAGTATCCTATATTTGGTAGTCTAGAGTAGAGGTAGCTGTTTTCATGGGCTGTAAAATAATTTGAATAATGATGCAGAAATATTTAGGTGCTAAATCCTGGCAATTTCATCAGCCAATCAACAGGTGCTGCGCATTTGGATGAAGGACAGGCCCTGGTGCAACTTTTTCACTGATAGAGGCAGAAACTATGGTGGAGCTATTGCCAGTTGTAGTAGTAATGGGAACAGGAAGGTGTTATGCCAATTACAGACGTTGAGCACTTTTTAATCCTTAGAAGCAGATAAGTAATTGGAGGAAAAACATAAATGAGATGAAAGCTCCAAAGCTACAAAAGAGCAAGTGTTTGATTCCATCTGAAAATGAGTGGAACCTGATCATTCAGACTGGATGCCATCAAACTGACCTCTGGGAGACACCACTTGCTTGTAATCTATTGGAACAGTTTGGTGCTCAATTTCCATTTTGTTGTAGACTGGGCTGAGAAAATCTCTTTCCATTTTGAGAGATCCTAGACTGCAGAGTGACCGACTGTATCTGACAGGCCTTATGAAAGATGCAAGAAGATAACATCTGAGCTTAGCTGGAAGGGGAACTTACTGTGAAAGCCTATTGTGCTTGCACCAATGGTAAATAAAGTGAAGCTGGACAGGTCAGTTTTGCCATGTTCCCCTTTTAACTAAATTAATTGCTGAGATTACATTCCCAAACATCTTAATAAAGATGGGGGCTGATGGGTAATGTATGTGCAGATGGCCTTTGAAAAAAATTACCCGGGACTGAACCTGTTGGAGAGGGAACAAAACCAAGACCTCTGGTTGTATTGAACTATGTGGAACACTATTTTCTTGGATGAATGCAGAGGACTCTTGTCTAAATTTAGCAACCAACCTCGATCTTGAAGAAATTGCAGTTTGAAGTTTCTGTGAGTGCCGACCTGATGAAACAAGTCTCTGAGGATTAAAATATTATCCAGGTAGTAGCAAATCTATGATGCTTAGAAGGAAATGATTCTTATGTCCTGAACATTTGGTTCTCAAAACTTTCAATTTTGTACCAAACATAATATCTCCTTCAATTGATAAGTTCAGGGTATTATCTTTAGAGCTGGAATCGGCATCCCAATAGCGCAACCAAAATCTGAATGAATTAGCGGTAGCCATGTATCTAACATTCAATTACTGTATATCAATAACTACAGATGTCCAAAAAGAAATGACTTAAAGGACCATTCAGATACTTTGGGGCAATGCCCCGCAAAAGGCCCTTTAAGGGCTATTCGTAATTTAGTATAGGGTAGGGCTTTTTGTTATTTTGGGGGGCTTTTTTTATATTATTAGGGGGATTAGATTAGGTGTAATTAGTTTAATTTTTTTTAATTATTTTATTATTTTCTGTAATTTAGTGGGTTTTTTTTTTGTACTTTAGATAATTGTTTTTAATTGTAGTTAATTGTAGTTAATGTAGGTAATTAATTTAATTATAGTGTAGTGTTAGGTGTAATTGTAACTTAGGTTAGGTTTTATTTTACAGGTACTTTTGTATTTATTTTAACTAGGAAGTTATTAAATAGTTAATAACTATTGTACCTTGTTAAAATGAATACAAAGTTGCCTGTAAAATAAAAATAAATCCCAAGATAGCTACAATGTAACTATTAGTTATATTGTAGATATCTTAGGGTTTATTTTATAGGTATATAAGTATTTAGTTTTAAATAGGAATAATTTGTTTCGATGTATTTAAATTATATTTAAGTTAGGGGGTGTTAGGGTTAGTCTTAGACTTAGGTTTAGGGGTTAATACATTTAATATAGTGGCGGCGGTGTAGGTGGGCAGATTAGGGGTTAATAAATATAATGTAGGTGGCGGCGGTGTAGGGGGGCAGATTAGGGGTTAATAAATATAATGTAGGTGGCGGTGGACTCCGGGAGCGGCGGTTTAGGGGGTTAAGCACTTTATTTAGTTGTGGCGGGGTTCGGGAGCGGCGGTTTAGGGGTTAATAACGTTATGTAGATGGGGGCGGAAGATTAGGGGTTAATATGTATAATGTAGGTGGCGGTGGGCTCCGGGAGCGGCGGTTTAGGGGTTAATACATTTATTAGAGTTGCGGTGGGCTACGGGAGTGGCGGTTTAGTGGTTAATAACTTTATTTAGTTGCGGCGGTATAGGGAGTACACAGTATAGTATAGTGTGGGTGTTTAGTGACAGGGTACCAAGAAAGCTGTAAAAAAGCCGAAGAGCAGCGAGATCGATGACTGTTAGTTAACAACAGTCCGCTGCTCATCGCACCGTACTTGGTGCGCCGCTTTTTGACAACTTTTTTGATAATTTTGGAGAACGTATTCAGGTTCGCGGCAGCGATGTTAGGGGATCTTAGGTGAGCGTATTGGTGCCGTCGAATGCAGGTAAGTTTACGGCTTGATTAATAGAGGCTTTAGTCTGAACTTCAAATGAGTAGTTGATTTTTTTTCTGACAATTTTAAAAGTTGTGTCTTTTTCCACTACCCTTGTACCATGTGACAGCCATCAGCCAATCACAAATGCATACACGTACCATGTGACAGCAATCAGCCAATCACAAATGCATACACACTTATTCTGTGAATTCTTGCACATGCTCAGTAGGAGCTGGTGACTCAAAAAGTTTAAATATAAAAAGACTGTGCACATTTTGTTAATGGAAGTAAATTGGAAAGTTGTTTAAAATTTCAGGCTCTATCTGAATAATGAAAGTTTAATTTTGGTTGAGTGTCCTTTTAAAGGGACACTAAACTCAAATTCAGATAGAGTATGCAATTTTAAGCAACTTTCTAATTTACTCCTAGTAACAATTTTTCTTCTTTCTCTTGCTATCTTTATTTAAAAAAGCAGGAATGTGATGCATAGGAGCCGGCCCATTTTTGGTTAAGAACCTGGGTTATGCTTGCTTATTGTTGGGTATATGTAAACCTCCAATAAGCAAGCGCTATCCATGGTGCTGAACCTAAAATGGTCTGGCTGCTAAGATTTGCATTCCTGCTTTTAAAATAAAGATAGCAAGAGAACGAAGAAAAATTGATAATAGGAGTAAATAAGAAAGTTGCTTAAAATTTAATTCTCTATCTGAATCATAAAAGAAAAAATGTGGGTTCAGTGTCCCTGTAAGGTCTGTTAGAAAACTATTTCAACTTCAGGTGAATCAGACACAAAATTAAAAGAGATGGAGGACCAGTACTCTAATAACTGAAACCATTGCTACTATGGAGTGAAACAATAATCCCAGCTGCAAGCATAGATTTTTTGAGAATCTGGTCCATCCATTATTATTTATATCTCTGAGTTTTCCTGAATCATGAACAGGAAAAAGCATTTTTTTGAAAAGTTTTTGTTATAGCAGGAGGTTCATCAGAAGTATCATAAAGGGCCTTAGGGAAGGGATTACATTTATCAAATTAAATTTTTTAGTTTAATGGTGCAAAATGTAAGAAAAAAATGAATCAGAAATGGTGCGTTTAATAACCCCGTACAATTGTCATTGGGGTAAGATACAGCACATAATGCGTGAACACTGACATATTTTGCATACTGATAAAGTGTTTCATCAGTTTCTCTCTCCCAACCCTTTGCTAACTGCAAAAAGAGCAGTAAGTCTTAGGGATAGCCTTGTACACTCGGAATTTGAAAAAAGGATGTCCCCTGTTAATTGGCTGAGCAGCCTACAACAGAGAGTGGGGTGTCACCCTTGGGGCAAGTGTACTTATTGCAGTAACATAAATAAAAGCAAAACTTTTAGTACCAACCCACAAAAAAAGTTTAAAATTAGACAATGGATAACTTGCAACACGTCAGGGGGTCATCTATTTATTGTATTGTTCTTGACCCAGATTTTATGTTGGTAAAACTAGTAGAGAATTAAACGATAGAGTAAAAGAGCACAGAAATGACACCAAGCAAAAATATATTGATAGTCTAGTGGCTAGGCACTTTGCAGAATGTCATGATGCAAAATACACCTGCTTAAAAGTGATAGATATCGAACATCCTAAACAAAAGAGAAGAGGTGGAAATTATGACAATATTCTTCTCCAACAAGAATCAAAATGGATGTACAGGTTGCAGACTTTAACCCCAAATGGGTTAAATGAAAAAATAGAGTATGCTTGTTTTTTATAATAATTAATAGCATGTACTAAATAAGTGATAACTCACTATAAACTTGTGCAATTATGTCTTCTCGATTGTTTTTCCATGTTTCTAAAAGGACTGATATTATTAGCTGTAAAAGTGTTATAAAATCCGTAATAACGACAAACAAAATGAGTGAATAAATAACTTGTTTGTTGCTATGCTATTGCCTCTTTCATAAGTAATGGTCCCAGAATAAATATATATGTTAGGGTTGTATTTAATCATTAATAGAATGTAATATAGCTTTAAGTAAGCACAAGATGTATCCTTATGGACGCTATAAAAGAGCCATTTAGGCTCACTGACAGATATCTGACGAAGCCCTGGTCAACCCCTGAGTTTGCGAAACACGTCATCTGGCATTACACACATGGTGTTCGTTTGGTGAAGACCTCACACGTTAAATTCCAGCAATGCAATATCGCATCTTCAAGTGTTTCAAGCAGCTATACTGGAGGGTAACTTATACGTAACGAATGTAGCTTACCTGGATACATTGCACGGGATTGCAACTTTGTTTGGCGTGCTTTATACAGTAACCGTTTGTTAATTGGGACGCCTTGATTTCTCTAAGAAAAGCAACAAATGTGCTAAACAGTGGTGAGATCACTCCAATACCGGTTGACCGGATCAAGGAAAAAAGGTACTTTTGCAAGTGGCTTTAAGATCATTACGATATGATCCTCTGCATAAAAGTGTAATTCCTTTGGGACTGATCCGTATCTAGGTAGGTAGGTATTTGAAAGTAGATGGTTACTTTTTGTTCTAATCAAATTACACCCATTTACTTTGGAGAGTGCTTTGGCACTTAGTGCTCCTGAAATTGCTGCAAAACTTTTCAGTTCAATTGCTGGGGAGCGGGCAACTAACAATATGAGCTTCCTTGTTATCATGTTTTGCAATTGAACCGGTTTTTGTATATGTTTATAATAAACGTATATGATGGGATATTGTGCAAACGTATGGTCCTACAAGTGGTGGTTCTTGTTATTTTTGTTCTCACAATAATTACAAATATAAAACAAAAATTTGCATGGGTGCTGCCTTGCTATTCTTTGACATATGAATATATATAATTTGTCCTTTTTTTTCTTGTATTTAAAGCAGAAACGTGGAATCGGACTCTTCCGTAAAAAACAGTCTTAATTCGAATCATGGTAGGTAAAATAACATATGGGAAACCCAGCAAATCTGGATTGGTGTCACAGGGCGCAGCACTGACAGGCTTACGCGTTTCGGATATACATCCGTAGTCACAGTCCTCTTCGACTGCAGCACAGGTTAGTGTACCGGGATCGGAGTGTGAACCCTTGATGATAGTGGTGAGAAGCCCCTCCAGTGTGGTGGTGAGTTACCCTGCAAATTGCATTACGACTCCGAACAAGACAGGACACTGTATGTGATATTATTGATTGACATTATCTACACATCTGGGTCATTGGGTTCCATATATTTTCTTTCTTTTTCTTGTGCATAAAAGATTATATTTATCAGGCATTGTAAATAGTTTCTAAGACTTTACAGAGACTAGAAGAGTTTCAACTGCAGCTGATTTAAATAAACATCAGTCTGTTCTCTTACGCTGTAGGACTTTCTGGGGTTTTTAAAAAAAAGACATGGCGCCAGTGATGTCACAGCAAAATGTAGTTAGGAGAAATGGCAACGACTTGTGTCTCATGGCTTAGGAGAACCGTAGCCCAGAAATAACCAGTCTAGGATCATAACAGCTGCAGGAGGAAACCACAGTCTGTGACCAAGGTGAGTCCCTGCAACCCGGTGCTTCAAAAGCCAAAAGAGGGTCCCTAGCTCTGACCACCATCAAGGATGTACAGAAGTATTAGTTACCCTTATAAGGTAAAATAGGGGAGTGGTCAATTCTGTCCTCACCTCTCTGGGGAGGATTCTCACTGGTAAGTATTACCAGGGGGAGCTAAGATAGATATTTATTATGGTTCATTTATTCATCCAACATTCATGTCAACTTCAGAAAAACAGTGAGCTACAAATCTTTCACAGAATTATGATGTTATTAAAATTGAAAGGCTTCTTTTGCTATTATCATTTAGGTTGAACTTGTGTCCTGATCTAAGGAAAATAAGTTAAAATAATTAATGAATGTATGTAGGTGCCCTATTTATGTGTATTTGTGTGCTTATGTCTGTGGGGTTTTAATATAATACTTCTCAAACTATCACTTGTATAGGAGTTGCTGGTTTTTTTTTAAATTATTTTTACCTTTTTTCTTACATTTTCTCTCTTTCTTTCTCCCTCTCTCTCCCCTTTCCCACCATTTCCACCTTCCTACTTGCTTCATTCAGTGACTGACAACCAGTTATCATTTCACCTTTTAACCAGTACAGTCCATCCCATATCTTAGCTCCCGGATAATTTGACAGTGTGGATTATCCGTCAATAAGAGGCAGTGCTGCTTAAACAACCCGTCCACATTCTCATTGTTATATCTTATTCTTCACATAAACCAATGGATTTTATAATTAAAACCATCAATAGAAACAATCAATGTTTTCCTCCTAATAACAATACAGCGACAACCCATCCGATAATGTGTCTATTTATAATAAGCACTTACATACATGTTGTCCATAAACACAGTGACAGACTAATAATACCTTTCTAATTAATTAAATGTATTAATTAGATAAGTATTAAATAATTGTCCACTCTAGGATTCCATAGTATATAAAAACACAGTGCATACAATAGTATAATTCACAAAAAGGAATGCTGCATTTGCCCCTTGTCAGACCTCCAGCCTCTGGGGACATTCACATTAACTGCACAAACACAAGAGGGAGCTCACATAGGCCTAGATCACACATGTAATACAAAAATGCACAAGATAAGCAAGGCTTATAGCACCTGTGTTTATGAATATTAATAATTAATAAAAATAACATTATTATTATTAAATAGTTAAGTTCTGACAGGTGTAGTATTATGAACACAGCGAATAGATTTTTGTAGTAACGAGGGCTCAGTTATGATAAAATATATAACAGATTTATTAAAACATTAACAAGATTCAAATAAGCGACAAGTCATTCAATTGATATAAAAGAAGAATAATAAGTTGCCAAAAGACTGCAAAATAGTTAATATAAATATATATTTGATCTTAAACCAATTCTGTTATATTGGAAAATAAAAAATAATCGTACAATTGGAAAACAGGCTTTAATCGTAAGATACAGTTTACAAATTATTCAAATGAATTTGATTTCTACCTGTTTGTCTGGTACAGTAGAAGCTATGAGGGCCTTAATATAAACTGCTGATATCCAAATCCCAATTTAATAACTACAAATCAGATGCCACAGTTTAAAAGTGGTAAAAAAATTCAGAATAAGCCAGTAGCCTTAACCAAAGACACAATATGGCTACTTGCAACATTTAGGTAGCAAGTATGAGCCAAATATTACAATTAAAATCTTAACCAACATTCAACAGATTGAGTTCCTAGGAAGTACAATTTAACTATCTGACTAAATAGCCTTATTATTATTATTATTGGTTATTTGTAGAGCGCCAACAGATTCCACAACACTAATATAAATTCAGTACATCAATCACAAAGCTTTATACAATTTAACTACCCAATACATTAATCAATGAATAGAAAGTGACTAAAATCAACTAAGATCCTTAAACATGCTTTTGGCTAAAAATAATTCAGCAGTATTCACTGAATAACCCTTTTATCTTAAATACACAATGTTTATTCAATAATATTAAATTAACAGTTTAATATAATATTCAGGAAATAATCATCTAGAAGACATTCTCCACTCTGGTATGCTCAAATTTGATACCACACAATTAAATAATATTTAATTTTTCCTACAGTAGGAATTTGGGATAAGACATTAAAATGTAATTTGACTGCCTAATTCCTAGGTTAGAAGAGATTTTAAATATTAAAATTATTACAATAATCAAAATTCTATTATGCAATACCAATTCCAGTTTTGGCACTGTTGAACCCCGTTTCTGTGTGTGTTAAGTCAGACTAATTGATCCCAGGGCCTCTGAGTGTCTGGAGCTATTTGTCTGGAGCAAGTGAGTAAGCTTTCCCTTTAAGGTATGTGCTATTTAACCTGAGGGACAAGGGGGGGGGGGGGGGGGCTAAGGGCTCCAATATAGCCACCCCCCCCCCCCCCTTAGGGTACAGCCCTTTAATGTATAAATAGGTGAGAATTTTCTTTTATTATTCTATATAGGATACATTTTGGTAGAACAGTTTTTTTTTTTGCTACACAGAGTGAGTTTGGATATGGGTAGGGTCATGCATACATTGTCATAATGGGTTTACAGTCCAGTGTCAAACAATACAGTAAATAAAATAAAACAGAGGCAATGTCGGGATCCCATAAACTTTGCTTGTGCCAAAATGCAAACTGCACAGTGGGGACACCACTTCCCTCACTGTGCCCTGTCTGGGATAGAACTGAGGACTCTAGGGGCCCAATCCGAACCAGCGCAAAAGCCGGCGACGCCGAAATTTGCGCTGGTTTGGTATCACATATACGACGTGACCTAGAAGTTACGCTCATATATTTCTGCCTTCGCCAGTAGTTTTTTGAGCCATAGGCAGGTATACCAAACCAGCGCAGTTTGGTATCCAATATACAGCGTAAGGACTTACGTGGCGAAAATGAAGAAATCTTACTCCATTTTCACCTCACCACAAAATGCAGCTGTAGTAAGCCTTAGGCTGTCTATTGGAGCCCCGTAACTCCCTAAACTACCTGCTAAATAAAACCTAACACCTAACGCATGCGCAATGTCTATCTACCTGTCAGCCGCGATCCCCCGCCGCAATCTCTAATAAAGTATTTAACCCCTAAACCGCCACTCCCGGACCCCGCCGCCACCTACAATAAAAGTATAACCCCCTAATGTGATCCCCCTACACCGTCACCAGCTACCTTACCTACCCCCTAAAGTGAGGGGGTAGGATTCTATCAGCCAATCGGAATTAAGGTAGAAAAATTAAGGTAGAAAAATTAAGGTAGAAAGATCAGCCAATCGGATTGAACTTGAATCTGATTGGCTGATTCAATCAGCCAATCAGATTTTTCTACCTTAATTTCCGATTGGCTGATAGAATCCTATCAGCCAATCGGAATTCGACGGACGCCATCTGACGGCGCCGTATATAGGATAGCTCGAGTTGCGAGCTGAAACTACGGGCGGCGGGGGTTCCCTTGCTTGCTCCGCAAACTACGATCTTTATCGGATTGCGCCCTAGGTTCAGAGTCTGGCTTGCTCTGTTTGTGACACCAGATAATGCTTATTTGTGCAAGAATTATCAGCAGCTGTGTGTCCCAGCTCCACCTTCTCTGGATGCCAGCCAATCAGGGAAGTGCTCTCTGACTATATATATTGAGCAGCCTATGCCTTTTCTCCTTGCTCTGGTATTGGAGGCTTTCCTGTATTTGTGCTCCTGTTTGTTGTGTGCAGGTTTGTTGTGTGCCTGTGTTTTGGACTACTTGCTGCCTGTTCTTGAATATTGGACTGATCTGACCTTATTTGGACAACTCTAGCCCTGTGTGCTGCATGCAGCCTGCCCCTTGCTGGGTCCAGAAGCGGGCACTCCCTTTGCTTGGCCCAGATGCGGGCACTTCCTTTTCCTTGGCCCTGAAGCAGGTAGTACCTTTTGCTTGGCCCTGAAGTGGGTGTGGTTATTAATTCATCTGAATTTTTAATTTAATACAAAATTGAATTCTATAATAAAACCACTAAATCTCATGGTTTACTAATTCCTAAGTTATGTGAAATAAACACTATAAAGGGTATCCATTATTTCCAAAGAATTTATAAGTAACCAATATATATATGTTGTAATAAGAGGAATATTTACAGGTATATATACACATATACTTTACAAAAAAACAGTCCAAATAATAATACAGGGCAACAACCCCAATTTGTGCAACACTGCCTACTAAATAAAATAATTACAGAGAATTTTATCCCAGGAGATAAGGTAAAATATAATGTGTGTGTTCTCTCTCTGTCCAAAATCAGCCATCTTCAGCAATAGGAGGGAAGAGAAGAGAGAGTGAGACCAGTTTGCTTTCCCAATTTCAAGTATTGATAGTTTGGCCTATCATATGTCAGTCAAAGGCTAATTGGGAGTATCCTTAACACCTAACCTAAGAGACAAAGTTGTATCTGGGGGGAAGGGATTTTAAAAACAGCAATGTGAATATTCCAGGGATAAAATCTATGTCACCACAGTGGGCACTCCCTTTTTGCTTGACTTAGCAGGTGTCCCCCTCAGTCTTCGGCCATAAAGTGGGCACTTCAGAACTTGGCTCTTCTCTGTCTCAACTTGCACCTGAAATAATCTATGCTGGTTTGTACAGTTTGCACCAGTTTACACTTGCCTTTACCTCTTTTTCTGTTTCCCAGCATAATCTGCTTCAGGAAATGACTTGCTATTTGTCTGTAACTTTCACATAATAAATAGAACTGTTGTATATATTTGAGTCTCCAGTATATTGCTATGCAATCTGCCCAGCTTCCCACTATCCCTGCCATTGAGCTCCATCTTGTTAGAGCGGCCATAACCCTGGCAGGTAAATAGTAAACAGATCATTGACAATGAACCTCAGAACCATTTGCGGTTTAAGAGACTTCTGTCCCTTTAAATACCATATAATGCATTTTTATGTTTGGCAATTTGGATAAGGAGGGAGGTAATGTATTGTGTAGCTTCCTTTAAAGGGAGATGACAGGCAAAGTTAACTCTTTATGGAGCAGATAGAGCACACAATTTGCAGAGACTTTTTAAAGTTACATCTGTCAAATTCACTTTATTCCCTGGAATTCTTTGGTGTTAAACATACCTGGGGAGGCTCAGGAGAACAATGCACTACTGGGAGCTAGATGGTGATTGGTTGCTATATACATATGCCATTTGTATTTGGCTCACCAGATATGTGCAGCTAGCTACTAGTAGTGCACTGCTGCTCTGGAGCTTACTTTAACTATGTGTTTATCTTCTTTGTAGGCGTTAAAACATAGTTATATGCAATAAATAATGAAATAAAAAATGAACTAAAACATAACAACATTTAAAGCACTGTTTTTCAAACCTGTACTCAGTCCTCCCCAACAGGCCAGATTTTCAGGATTACCTTGGATGAGAGCAGGTAAAATAACTAAAATAACCATGGTTACTAATGAGCTGGTTATTTCACTTGTGCTCTAGTTCAGATATCCTTAAAACCTGACCTGTTAGGGAGGTCTGAGGACAGTTTTGAAAACCAGTGATGTCAAGTGATCTTCAGCTGCACCAATATAACCTGGACACTAGAGGGCAGCATTGCTACAGAAGGTAAGACTAGGCGCACAGCTACAACAAGCACAAACTCAACCATTACATAAAATAAAAAGACTCAGTCTCAGACAAATAACAGAGAAAACCTAAACAGTAGCGCTAACAGCTCAATTCCTATAAAAGTTCAAACAATAACATAATTAATACACAGTAATTATAAAAAATAAATTAAAACAAAGAAAAAGTCCATATACTTATACATTGCAGGAAGTAAATTATAAACATAGACTTCCTACGTGTTCTTTTTGAGTCCACGGTTAAGAGGATACCATATATAGCAACACCAACAAACAGTCAGTGGACTACAAAGGTTGGAAAGAAGAAAAAAAGGAAATTTATGCTTACCTGATAAATTAATTTCTTCTAAGATATGACGAGTCCACGGATTCATCCTTTACTTGTGGGATATTATCCTCCTGCTAACAGGAAGTGTCAAAGAGCACCACAGCAGAGCTGTCTATATAGCTCCTTCCTTGACTCCACCCCCCAGTCATTCGACCAAAGGTATAGGAAGAAAAAGGAGAAACTAAAAGGTGCAGAGGTGACTGAAGTTTTAAACAAAAAAAATATAATCTGTCTTAAATTGACAGGGAGGGCCGTGGACTCGTCATATCTTAGTAGAAATCAATTTATCAGGTAAGCATAAATTTCCTTTTCTTCTACAAGATACGACGAGTACACGGATTCATCCATTACTTGTGGGATACAATACCAAAGCTACAGGACACGGATGAACAGGAGGGACAAGACAGATACCTAAACAGAAGGCACCACTGTTTGAAGAACTTTTCTTCCAAAAATAGCCTCAGAAGGTGCAAAAGTATCAAATGTGTAAAATTTGGAAAAGGTATGAAGGGAAGACCAAGTCGCAGCCTTACAAATCTGTTCAACAGAAGCATCGTTTTTAAAAGCCCATGTGGAAGCCACCGCTCTAGTAGAATGAGCTGTCATTTTTTTCAGGAGGCTGCTGTCCAGCACTCTCATATGCCAAACGGATGATGCTTTTCAGCCAAAAAGAAAGAGAGGTAGCCGTAGCTATTTGACCTCTACGCTTTCCAGAATAGACAACAAACAGAGAAGATGTTTTGACGGAAATCCATGGTCGCTTGGTCGCTTGCAAGTAAAACTTCAAGACACAAACCACGTCCAAGTTATGTAACAGGCACTCCTTCTTAGAAGAAGGGTTAGGACACAGAGAAGGAACAACAATTTCCTGATTAAAATTCTTATTTGAAACAACCTTAGGAAGGAATCCAGGTTTAGTACGCAAAACCACCTTATCAGAATGGAATATAAGATAAGGCGAATCGCATTGTAACGCAGATAGCTCAGAACTCTTCGAGCAGAAGAGATAGCAACTAAAAACAGAACTTTCCAAGATAGAAGTTTTATATCTATGGAATGCATGGGTTCAAACGGAACCCCTTGAAGAACATTAAGAACTAAATTCAAACTCCATGGCGGAGCAACAGGTTTAAACACAGGCTTAATTCTAACCAAAGCCTGACAAAATGACTGAACGTCTGGGACATCTGCCAGACACTTGTGTAGTAAGATTGACAAAGCAGAAATCTGTCCCTTTAAGGAACTAGCTGATAACCCCTTCTCCAATCCTTCTTGGAGAAAGGACAAAATCCTAGGAATCCTGATCTTACTCCATGAGTAGCCTTTGGATTCACACCAATAAAGATATTTACGCCATATCTTATGGTAAATTTTGCTAGTGACAGGCTTTTGAGCCTGAATCAAGGTATCAATGACCGACTCAGAGAATCCCCGCTTAGATAAAATCAAGCGTTCAATATCCAGGCAGTCAGCTGCAGAGAAACTAGATTTGGATGTTGGAACGGACCCTGAATGAGAAGGTCCTGTCTCAGTTGCAGTTTCCACGGTGGCAGAGATGACATTTCCACCAGGTATGCATACCAAGTCCTGCGTGGCCACGCAGGCGCTATCAAGATTACTGAAGCCCTCTCCTTTTTGATTCTGGCAATCAGACGAGGTAGGAGAGGAAAAAGAGGAAACACATAAGCCAGGTTGAACGACCAAGGTACTGCTAGAGCATCTATCAGTACTGCTTGAGGATCCCTTGATCTGGACCCGTAACAAGGAAGTTTGGCATTCTGACGAGATGCCATCAAATCCAATTCCGGTGTGCCCCATTGATGAATCAATTTTGCAAACACCTCCGGATGGAGCTCCCACTCCCCCGGATGAAAAGTCTGACGACTTAGAAAATCCGCTTCCCAGTACTCCACTCCTGGGATATATATTGCTGATAGATGGCAAGAGTGAGTCTCTGCCCATCAAATTATTTTGGAAACCTCTATCATCGCTAGAGAACTCTTTGTTCTCCTTTGATGATTGGTATATGCTACAGTTGTGATATTGTCCAACTGGAATCTTATGAATTTGGCCGAAGCCAGCTGAGGCCACGCTTGAAGCGCGTTGAATATCGCTCTCAGTTCCAGAATATTTATTGGTAGTAAGGATTCCCCCTTAGTCCACACACCCTGAGCCTTCAGGGAATTCCAGACTGCACCCCAGCCCAAGAGGCTGGCATCCATCATCACTATGACCCATGCTGGCCTGCAGAAGCACATTCCCTGGGACAGATGATCCTGTGACAACCACCAATGAAGAGAGTCTCTGGTCTCTAGATCCAGATTTATCCGCCGAGATAAATCCGCATAATCCCCATTCCACTGTCTGAGCATGCACAGCTGCAGTGGCCTGAGATGTAAGCGAGCAAACGGAACTATGTCCATTGCCGCTACCATTAATCCAATTACCTCCATGCACTGAGCCATTGATGGCCGAGGAATGGAATGAAGTGCTCGGCAAGTAGTTAAGATCTTTGATTTTCTGACCTCCGTCAGAAAAATTTCCATGTCTACTGAGTCTATCAGAGTTCCTTGTCAGAGGAACAAGTGAACTCTTTTTTATGTTCACCTTCCACCCGTGAGTTCTTAGAAAAGCCAACACGATGTCCGTGTGAGATTTGGCTAGATGGTAAGTTGACGCCTGAATCAAAATATTGTCCAGATAGGGTGCCACTGCTATGCCCCGCGGCCTTAGAACCGCCAGAAGGGACCCTAGCACCTTTGTGAAAATTCTGGGAGCTATGGCCCACCCGAAAGGAAGGGCCACAAACTGGTAATGTTTGTCCAGGAAGGCGAACCTGAGGAACTGGTGATGATCTTTGTGGATAGGAATGTGAAGATACGCATCCTTCAAATCCATGGTGGTCATATATTGACCCTCCTGGATCATTGGTAAAATTGTTCGTATGGTCTCCATCTTGAACGATGGGACTCTGAGAAATTTGTTTAGACTTTTGAGATCTAAAATCGGTCTGAAGGTTCCCTCTTTTTTGGGAACCACGAACAGATTGGAGTAAAACCCCTGCCCTTGTTCTAATTTTGGAACTGGGCAGATTACACCCATGGTATATAGGTCTTTTACACAGTGTAAGAACGCCTCTCTCTTTGTCTGGTCTACAGACAAACGTGAAAGATGAAATATTCCCCTTGGGAGAGAATCCTTGAATTCTAGACGATACCCCTGGGTCACAATTTCTAATGCCCAGGAATCCTGAACGTCTCTTGCCCAAGCCTGAGTGAAGAAAGAAAGTCTGCCCCCTACTAGATCTGGTCCCGGATCGGAAGCTGCCCCTTCATGCTGTCTTGGTAGCAGCAGCGGGCTTCTGGGCCTGTTTACCTTTATTCCAGGTCTGGTTAGGTCTCCAGACTGACTTGGATTGAGCAAAGTTCTCCTCCTGCTTGGAAGCGGATGAGGAAGTAGAGGGACCGCCTTTAAAGTTTTGAAAGGAACGAAAATTATTCTGTTTGGTCCTCATTTTAACCGTCTTGTCCTGAGGAAGGGCATGACCTTTACCTCCAGTAATGTCAGAAATGATCTCCTTTAATTCAGGCCCAAATAGGGTCTTACCCTTAAAGAGAATAGCTAAAAGCTTGGATTTAGATGACACATCAGCAGACCACGACTTAAGCCATAACGCTCTACGCGCTAAAATGGCAAAGCCTGCATTCTTTGCTGCTAATTTAGCCATTTGGAAAGCGGCATCTGTAATAAAAGAATTTGCTAGCTTGAGAGCCTTAATTTTATCCAAAATATCATCTAATGGGGTCTCAACCTTAAGAGACTCCTCTAGAGCCTCAAACCAAAAAGCTGCTGCAGTAGTTACAGGAACAATGCATGCTATAGGTTGTAGAAGAAAACCCTGATGAATAAACAACTTCTTTAGAAGCCCCTCTAATTTTTTATCCATAGGATCTTTGAAAGCACAACTGTCCTCAATAGGAATACTTGTACGCTTAGCCAGGGTAGAAATAGCTCCCTCTACCTTATGGACCGTCTGCCACGAATCCCGAATGGTGTTAGATATGGGAAACATTTTCTTAAAAGTAGGAGGGGGAGAGAACGGAATGCCTGGTCTATCCCATTCCTTAGTAACAATGTCCGAAATTCTTCTAGGGACTGGAAAAACATTAGTGTAAGTAGGAACCTCTAGATATCTATACATTTTACACAATTTCTCTGGAGGGATTACAGTAGGGTCACAGTCATCCAGAGTTGCTAAAACCTCCCTGAGTAACAAGCGGAGGTGTTCAAGTTTAAACTTAAAAGCCGTCATATTTGAGTCTGTTTGAGGGAACATCCTTCCTGAATCAGAAAGCTCTCCCTCAGACAGCAATTCCCCCACCCCCTGTGAGGGTACATCGGAGATGGCCAATAAAGCATCAGAGGGCTCAGCATTTACTCTAATACCTGACCTGCTGCGCTTACCCTGTAAACCTGGCAGTTTAGATAATACCTCTGTAAGGGTAGTAGACATAACTGCAGCCATATCTTGCAGGGTGAAAGAATTAGACGCACTAGAAGTACTTGGCGTCGCTTGGGCGGACGTTAAAGGTTGTGACACATGGGGAGAAGCAGATGGCATAACCTGATTCTCTTCTGTCTGAGAATCATCCTGAAACATACTTTTATCAGCTAAAATATGTTCTTTGCAATGTAAGGCCCTTTCAGTACATGAGGGACACATGTCAGACATGTTAAAACAGGCTAGTAATGACCACAAACAGTCTTGAAAACACTTTATTTAGTGGAAAAAATAACAATCTGAAAAAACGGTACTGCGCCTTTAAGAGGAAAAAAGCATACCATTTTTCCAAAACTGCTTTAAAATGATAAAATTATCTCAATTTTATTATATATGTATCCTAACTTGCCAGCTAAGATTGCACCACAAGAAAAGGATCACTTAACTCTATGTACAAAAAACGTTAGACAAAAAAACATTATGATTAGCCAAAAAAAACCCTGCCCTGCTGTGGCGCTACCTGCCCTCAGGGGTCTGCAAAATCAGTTTAACCCTTCGATTAGGCCCAAACTTTCCTGAAAGGCCCACCGGAGCTAGAGCTTGCTGCTTGCATGGGGAATACAACTGCGCAACTGAGGCACGAAAATAGGCCCCGCCCATCTACTTTGATGTCCCACAGCCTTGCAAAAGAACAGCTACAAAGCGGTCTAAAAAAACCTAGCCATGTGGGCTCATATACCCAAGTCTAACTGAAGCCATGTGCACCCTCCATTGCCAAAATAAATGAAAACGTTTGTCACAAAAAACGTTAATTACCTCCCAACATATAATCATTTGCCCACAAACATTATGTTATCAGTGTCAACCATTTTTTACAGCCCAACATACAGGTCCAGTAATACCCTTCTCTTTCACAATAGGATTACTGCTTACCCCTTCCCTCATGGGGATACTGTCAGCCAATTCTGAAATAACACAGTCTCTCCAGAAAAAAAATGACTGAACATACCTCAATGCTTGTAGCATGAAAAACGTTCCTCACACTGAAGTTTCTTAAGTATTCCTCAGCCATTCTGTGGGAACTACTCTGGATCTTAGTAACAACTGCTAATATCATCAGTCTCCAGGCAGAAATCTTCATCCATCTGCTGCCTGGGAAGAAATAGCACTCACCGGTACCATTTAAAATAAAAAAGTCTTGCTTGAAGAAAATAAAAACTAACATTTTATCACCTCTTTCACTTTACCCTTCCTATTACTTAGTATAGGCAAAGAGAATGACTGGGGGGTGGAGTCAAGGGAGGAGCTATATAGACAGCTGTGCTGTGGTGCTCTTTGCCACTTCCTGTTAGCAGGAGGATAATATCCCACAAGTAAAGGATGAATCCGTGGACTCGTCGTATCTTGTAGAAGAAATAACACTAAGAAAGGACGCCAAAACATTGATGATTCACCACTCAGTTATTTACCATACCACTAATGTAATATAGATAACAGGCCTAATGTCTGAATGTCTAATAAGCATCATGATTAAGTTATATTGTTACCACTCAAGGGAAAAGAGAACAGGAGAATATATAGAAGGGGCTTAGGTGTAAGTATGGGACTGGAAAAATGTTGGAATTGAATAAAAAAAGGGGGGGGGGGGGTGTGGAGGGAACTGGAAGGAAGGAAGTACCAGAGACAAGATTGGGGAAGATTTAATTCTGTGTGTTGGAGCTATGGGTATAAAAAGAAAAGAGCTGAGCCGGTCCAATAGTATTCATAAAACGTAACATTTATTTCACCCAATAGGGTATATTAAAAGTACATAATACTCCACCATAAAAATCTCACACAACAGTGCAAAGTTCAGAAATCAATAGTGAAAAAGGGTAGTGTACAAGCGCTAAGGTAATCCCCAAGCTGTATCCAAACAGAGATCCTAACCAACCTCCAAAAAATATGCACAAATAGTAAGAAGTGAATACAGCGCCAACAAGAGGCCAAGGGATAAATATACTCACAGAGAGATAAAAGAAGATTATTTAATGAACCATGTTAAAAAGCATCAGTAAAAGACTGTATGTAAAAGATGTAAAAAGTACATATAAATAAAATTACAAATATAGGAATATCTTACAAGAGCGGCTCAAAGGGCCAAAGCTGATAATTACAATAAAAAGAGAGATAATAACAGGTGATCAGTGTGAGTGGTACACCAGAATAAGAGTGTAAACTAGTGAAACAGAATTAGCCTAAGTACAACTATAACAAGTGCATCAAGCAAAAAATTAATAAACAATAGTACACACAATAGTGTTCAAAAAATAGTGTTTCAAAAAATAGAAAAATGCACTGCAGTGCAAAAAATAATTGTATAAATACAGTCAAATTGTTAGTGAGTGCAAATGGATATAATAAATGCTAGCTACTAATCCAGTGAGGTAAGGTTATAATTAAATAAAATACACAATATGCAATAACATAAAAAATATAATCCAAAAAAAGTTCCAAAAAGTTGATCAACAAATGTTAGTGAAGAACAAAAATAAGTCAATCAAAACCAAAAAAATGGAAAAATGGGTGATAAAAACAAGGTGAAAGTGAGGAAATTGATTCCTTCCAATATTAGTTACTTTAACAGATCCAAATTCCTGAGTGTGGTAGCTGAAGTAGCTGATTGGATCCTAGCACCTGTCAGCTGCTCCTATGGTATCCTAAAAAGTGTCCCTGTAAAAAAGAAATTCACAACATAGTGTATCCAATATGAGAATGAAGTAAAGATTAAAATAATGCTTACCAATATGTCAACGCGTTTCTGCCCTCAAAAAAGGGCCTTTCTCAAGACTAAAATATTGGTAATGGCAGCTAGCCTTATATACAGTTTAGAAGTAGCCTATATGTTAGTTTAATTGATTAATTGTATTGTTTGGGCGCCAAATCCCTCCACTTCCTGTGTAACATCTAAAAGATTCCCCCATAAAGTGTAACAATCACTTCCTGTGTAACATCTAAAAGATTCCCCCATATGGCAAACCGGAAGTATGTAAATCTTACCGGATTAATCTTATACATATCTAAATATATAGGTAATTCAAAAGGCATGTATATTGCCTTAGATTTATCCAGTTGTTTCTTTCTCAATTGCCGGTATGTTTGTTTTGGCTTACCGGTTTCAAGCCCAATATCGGAGCTACCCGGAAGTGACGTAACCGTTGACGTCACTTCCGGTCCGGCGATATTACATAGACAAGCCGCTAGCAACATTAGCATGCTGTACAATGCTAATATATGCGGCTGTCAGTTACGCCTCCCATCTAGCACACTAGATCCTCAGAGAGCCCCAGGGACGAAAATGTCAGAACAATGCCCACCAATGTGTCGCTCAAGGGGATAAGTGTCAAGGCACTACTGGCCCCCAAACGTTATAACGATAAATAAAGGCTATGTAATCACAAACAGTGAGACCTACAAAAAACAAACACATATTCTATGCCAGTGGGACAAAGGAAACAATAAAAACAATAAAGGCAAGTTTGCTCCAAAAATTGAGCATAGATAAATAAAAAATAAATAAAAAATAAAAAATACAAAGTCCCAATGGAAACAATTTGGACTTAGTTGTCCATCTATCTGATATGCATAATCAGTTATACGTATATAAAGATATAGATAAAACCAGGACATGGTATCTCATATTTAGCGAGAAGTAAAAGGGATATGTACCTGATTCTGGTCACATAAATATATTAAATTACAACGCCATCATAGTATTTGAATAAGGAAACTAGTGATAGCTGGACAAGTCCAGTGTATAAATTTTTATGTCAGAGAAAAAAACATACAAGTGTATGCTCATGAATGTAATTAAGGGTATATATATATATATATATATATATATATATATATATATATATAAAAGGGTATATAAATAGGAAAGAGTCTACATTTGCTGTTTAATAGTTGAGAACTAGAACAATGGAGAAAAAAGCCTTCTTCTTATGTTAATAGGATAACTGTATAGATGTCCACACTAATTGCTTAGAAGGTTGATTCTGCAAAACCTACTTTTAAATCATTCTAACCCACAATTATATAGTATTGTGGAGCTTAGATTTTAATGGTGATCAGAAGATCAAACAGAAGATGGTAAACAAATATGTGGTAGGGTGAAGGGTAACCTTAAGCAGACAAAAATTGATACGCAATCAATGAGCAAAAATGGATGAACTTCTGTGTATTTAGGTAAAGGGCTACAATGCCTATATAATGAGACTTTGGATTGGATATATACGATACCGGACCTTCTATAGATTAAAGTTCTAAATGATACAGCACTACCTTATAAGTCTAGGTTGTGTCTTTACATAGACTAGTTTTTCAATAGCCCAGATGATTCAAAGGTTTTTTTATTTTTTAAAAAGTCTTTGGAGAGGAATTTTATACTGTCCTATAAATTGAAGAGGTAGGTAAGATCCTCCCTATTATTCAGACCTTTCGGGTGTAAGCAGTCTAATAAGAAGATCCATTTGGATTCTGCTTTTAAGAGGCTCTTTTCAAAATTACCCCCTCTCCAGTTCTTGGCAACTTTTTGTATACCTATAAATTTCATGTCTTGTATTCTACCATTGTGCTTCGTGGCAAAATGTTTATAAAGTGTTGTTTCTTTATTTTGTTTTTCGATCAACAGTATGTGCTCTCTGAGCCTATCTCTGAGGCTTCTAGAGGTTTGGCCGATGTATTGGAGCCACATGAGCATTCCATAAGGTAGATAATTCCCGTATTTTGACATCTAATCAGACCTTTGATAGTAAATTCTTCTCCAGTCTGATTGGACTTGAATTGTTTAGTCTTTACCCCTCTTCTGCATGCTTTGCAGGTGGGGCACAGAAAAAATCCCTTTACTGGTCTCCCCATTGCATCGTGTATTGGTCTTCTTCTTCTTGGGTAGACTTGGTGCTAATCTATTTTTGAGATTCCCTGTCTTTCTATAAACAAATTTTGGCTGGTTGGGGAGTTTATCTCCAATAATGTCGTCGTTTTTTAGAAGGTGCCAGTGTCTTTTGAAGATATTTTCAATGATGTATCGATTGCTGCTGTATTCTGTTATTAATGGTACATTTATAGCTTCCTCTGTCTCATATTGCTTATGATCTTTGTATTTGGTTAACTCTTTCCTCTCCACCTGTCGTACTTCTTCTATTTTTTGGTCTAGATGTTCCTCCTTATAACCTCTTTCCACAAATTTCTCTTTTAGTCGTCTCACTTGTTTTTCCCAGGTTTCGATATTTGAACAATTCTTTCGGACCCTTAGGAATTGGCTCTTTGGGATATTGTCTTTCCATTTCTCATGGTGGCAGCTCTCATAGTGTATATAGCTGTTACTGTCAACCGATTTGAAGTACGTAGATGTTTCCCATTTTCCGTTTAGAGCTTCTATTTTTAGATCCAAGAAAACGATTTCCTTAAAGTTCCAGTTGTAGGTGAACTTCAGATTCTGATGGTTTTGATTCATGACCTCAATTGTATACAAGAGATCTTCTGTTGAGCCCTTCCAGACTATTAGGACATCATCAATATATCTACCACTCACACTGATCACCTGTTATTATCTCTGTTTTTATTGTAATTATCAGCTTTGGCCCTTTGAGCCGCTCTTGTAAGATATTCCTATATTTGTAATTTTATTTATATGTACTTTTTACATTTTTTACACACAGTCTTTTACTGATGCTTTTTAACATGGTTCATTAAATAATCTTCTTTTATCTCTCTGTGAGTATATTTATCCCTTGGCCTCTGGTTGGCGCTGTATTCACTTCTTACTATAAAGTTCAGAAATCAGCTGTGCAAAGCATACGCGTTTCAGCAAGAAGCCGTAGTCATAGCTTAACCAAACAAACACAATACTGAGTTTTATGACCCCAGTAGCACAGCAATTGGATAAAACAATTTTGATAACAGCTGAATCTAACAAGTTAATTAATTAAACCCTCTAATCTTACACACACCTTGTGAGGGAGCGGCAAAGGGCCCTCTAATGATTTGCTTACCAAAATTCCAGACTTTATTTCAGCAAGTATTGAACAGATCTACCTAAACCAATATTTACACAAATGTGGTAATTATATTAAGTTGCATTATATAAAATTAAATTAATTTAAATTAAATTAAACAGTATTGGCATACTGAATAACCCAAGTGAATTACTTGAGATAAATCTTACATCTCACTGCCATTTGCCAATGCAAGTTGCTAACAAAGAACAAGAGTCCTGTACTTACAGACATTTACAGGTGTCCTGCCGTCCACAGTCCTCCAGGTCCCTGGTTCAGGGCAGTTAGTCAGACGTCACTGCTCTCCCCTCCGGCAGGCTCCTTGCAGCTCGCTCTGGATCACAGACACACTGATGTCTTCAAGACAGTCACAGTGTGACAGTGATAGCAGGGACAGTGTGACAGACTGTGAGCTTAGTCGTGACTCCACGTGGCTGGCTCTCAATCTCTATGGCACAAGCAGCAGCAGCTCCCTCCTTGCTCTGAGCTCCAGCTCACTCACTGACTGACTTCCTTGTCGCTGACTGCCACTAATCCTAATGCGGTAACAGCTCCTTCACTCTGCTCTCTCTTCCCGCCCAGTCTCCTGGCTCTGAGTGGCTCCTAGATAGATATGAGAGAGGAGAGAGCAGGCTGCTGATTGGCTTAGGGCTCCAGAGGCTGCTAGAGAGAAGCCTCCTTGGGAGCTGTATGGGTCCACGAAAAGATTTAAGCTCCACTGGGTGGCGCAGTCTCTAGCAGCTCAAAGAAAAATACACTAAAGCATCCATATTGCGCAATGGGAGGGGAGCTGAATGGCTCACTGCCTCTCCCTGTTTGCGCAACATGGAGGATATTGGACGCAGCACAGCCTTTGCTTTTTTGGTATGTGGTGGAGTCGGTGGGGGGGCTAGGGGGGATACTTCCTTGGGTACAATTTTTTTTATACTAAATATATATACACTTAATTTTTTTTTTTTTTAAACAGAATTAAAAAAAGTGTAATTCCCACATAGGACAGGGGAGGCGCTGCCTCACCTGCCTCCTATGACAGCACGTCACTGATCTCAGCTATTTAGCAGAGAGGATAAAAAATATGTAGTTTTTTAATAATGATAGTTCTCAAATATTTTCTCTGTGGGAATCAAACTCTCAACCTGGAATCCAAGGGTAAGGGAAGTATCCACTAGTCTATGGAAGGATAATGTTAAAGTTCTTCATTTCAAAGGTCGTAATAAAGCCTTAATATAAATAGCCTAACCTGGTCTGAATATATGTTGTTGTTTGTAAAAGTTATATAAACATGCTAACATATTTCAAAGTTGTATTTTCTTTGTAGAGACCATAATTAGATGTAATAATGCGGTCGGTGAAAGACATAGCATAACATGGCAACATTTGCAAAATCCTCTCCTAGGGAATTGTCTAATCGGTAGTACTCATATTTACTTGACCACTGTGATGGTACCTGGATATACATAAAAGGTAATACATATATAAAAATTTTTTTAGTTGTAAATAACTAGGAAGGAATCGAACTCCTGCCCTTGTGGTTAGTATAAGTGGGCTATTTAGTTAAATTGTCTATTCCTTAAGTAGTAGGATTTCTAGGATTAATCAATATAGTATTACACCTAGGTATAATAGTGGAAAAGGAAATTGGTTAATATTACTCATGAGTAAAAAAGGGGGAACAACTAATGTTGGTAACACAAGCTTAATATACATCTTACTAGCCATAAATTCCAAGTAGTGGAATTTAAATAGAATATTGGATAAGAGCACACATGAGACCCTCACTAGACCTGCCAATGATTGATAAGATCGTATTCAGAGTTGAAGCCCTGTGGAACTCTGGTGTCCAATCTGAAGATCCAATACATCTCATTCCTACTTAGGATTTTACTTTTGTCCCCCCCTCTTTTGGGAAGGACAATCTTGTCTATTACCTGCCACCTGAAAGATTCTATACTCTTGTCATGATGCAGGGCAAAATGTTGGACCAGAGGGGTAGTGGATTTCCCCACTGAAATTGTAGAGAAATGTTCTCTAATTCGAGACTCAACGTCTCTGGTAGTTTGTCCAACATATTGCCGTCTGCATATGACATAGGTGATGAGATAGATAACAAAAGAGGAATTGCAATTCAGACAATGCTTAATGTAATTTCAGATTTAAAGGATTTGGAAAGTGTCAAATAATCACAAGGTTTGCACTTATTTCTCCCACATTTGTACATTCCCAGGTGAGTAAGCCATGAACTTTGTGTGGTTGATACAGACGGCAAATCGGATGGAGAGACCATGTTACCTATGCTCATTCCTCGCCTAAAAGAGGTATGGATACCTTCTTCTACGCATGGAATTAGCTTATCATCAGCTTTGAGAATGTCAAAGTGTTTCTTGATGATGCCACAGATTTGTTTGTACTGTTTACTGTGTCCTGTGACAAAGGTAACACCTCTGAATGTATTTTTCACATTACTGCCATCCCGCGTATTGCTCAAAAGTTGGTCCCGATTGAAGCCCGCCACCTCCCGGTTAGCTCTACTGATAACCTTATTAGGATAGCCTCTCTGTCTGAGGCGTGAGTCTAGTTCCTTCGCTCTAGTATGGTATTGGTTTGAGTCACTACAATTCTGTTTTAGACGTATGTATTGGCCTTTGGCCACGGCGTAAGGAACAAACTCAGGATGGCAAGATTTTGCATGGAGCAAGGAATTCCCTGCTATGGGTTTTCTATACACATCAGTGTACACCTTACCATCAGTTCCTGCTTTGAGAGTGACGTCCAAGTAATTAATGGACTCTTTTTGAAATTCAAAGGTGAAAGCCAAATTCAGATCGTTGACATTGTGCCAGGCCACAAACAGAGAAGCTTTATGTTTGTCACCTCTGAAGATGAAGATGAGGTCGTCAATATATCTCTTATAAAAAGAGATATACTCGCGGAAGGGGTTCTCATCTCCATATATGTGGGACAGCTCCCACCAACCTAAAAATAGGTTGGCGTAAGAGGGGGCAAACTTGGCCCCCATGGCTGTCCCACACACCTGGATCTATGGGTCCCTGATAGTCCAATAGTGTGCTATACTCTCTGTTGCAGTATAAAAACCTCTTTCCATGATGGATAGGTAATCTATCATTTGGGTAACCTGGAGTATGTTGGGTGCCTCAGGCTTTTTACAGCTACATGCTATGCAAATTTTAGCAGCTGAAAGGATAATAATCAGCAGAGTTTTTTGAGAGGTTATTATAGTTTCTATTACAATATGTAACAATGCAAGAGCTGGTGATTCATCCGTAACTATCGCTAATCCCTGACTCAGAAAATGTGGACCCACAGAGGGGCGACTTTAGGGCACAACCACCATATATGGATGTCTGAGCCACTATCCCCACATTGTCCCTAGCATCCAGATAAAGAATCGGGAAATTATTTAGCTACTTTAAGTGGAATCAAGTACCATTTCAACAGTAACTTAAAAATATGTTTCTAGATGAGAATTACAATGTAAAGATTTCTTAGTCAGCAGAATAGCCTTATCTAAGTCCCTTTTAGTAATCTTTCTATTTAGCTTTCTCTCTCACGCTTTTATCTGCCATGGGGAAATGAATTTTGGAAAAGGAGGGAATCTTGAGTTGTTAAGGGTTTAAGGGTTTAATTAGTCTCCCACCTGCCATCCACCTCTTCTTCCAATTAGTGCATTCCCATAAATGAAGTCTTTGGACCCCAAGATTGAAACATACTTATTACTCTGATGCTTTCAAAGACTAACCATCCAGAGGCTCCTTCTATAAGATCTACTATCTATTGGTGAGTAAGAAGTCTATTTTGTCTGTATTAGTCTCTCACTACGTTAATCTTCCATTTGTACCAGTCAGATGCATGTGGGAAGACCTTCAAGCAAACCTTTAAAGCCATGTATTAGGGTCGGGTGAGGTGCTACATCCTTGTGATGTCTAATTTTGTGCCAAGTATAAGATTTATCTAAAATTATATCATTAGTGATATGTAGGTCTGGCAGTTTGTGTTTGGGGATCCATAGAAGGTCACGTAGAGAAAGACTTAGAGAAAGTAGTGCTGTCTCAAGACTGTTCCATCCCGTGGTTTCAGTAGTATTTCTCCATGCTGCTATATGGTTCAATCTAGTGGCATCATGGTATAAAAAGATATTGGGAAATGTTATACCGCCCTTTGAGAATGGATGTTGCAGAATTCGGTATGCTACTCTCTGCCTCTTACCCTTCCAAACATATTGTAAGAATAAAGAATGAAGTTTTGATAGAAAGCGAGATTTAGCGAAATAGATATGTTATTTTTGTAGAATGGATTTTTTAATTGTAGCTATATGTAGAATTTGGTCAAAAAATCTTCCTTATCCATAAATCAGTAAAGTCTGTAAAATAAACAATAGAATATAGTGCAACTCCGCATGAATAGAACAAAAGTACACCTCTGCTACCAAAAAACAGGACTGGGAAAAACAGCTAATTGTCAATGCGTTTCAGCCCAGTATAAGGCTTTTTGCTTACAAATGTAGTAAATGCATCAGCTAATCTACAGTGTATACTTATGTGCATATGATCCCTTATGATACATGATGTACCATGATATAAGTCCTCTGCGTCAGTCTAAAGGATTTTTTTTAAACATGCTTTGTAGTATTATTGCTAGGAGTGTTCCAGAAAATGAGATAAACACCTTTATACGTATGGCTCTGTAGAACCCTTCTGCCACCCTATTTAGGACCAAATTACAAGTGGAGCGCAAAAATGTGCGTGCGAGCGATAAGGGGTTTATCCCTGGGGTTTGTGCTTGTTGGGCTTACCGCTCGTATTACGAGTTGAAAGTTAATTTGATCGCTTAAACACAATCGCGATTTATGCTAGAAAGATTACAGCCACTTTAGAGCTCTGGTTAATTGTATTGCGCAACAAAAAAGTTGCACAAAACACATCAAAAATACATTACAAAGTATAGTTACACTCATAATAATACTATCTAATAAAAATACATTACACAGTACAGTTACACTCATAATAACACTATTTAATAAATATACATTACACAGTACAGTTACACTTATAATAACACTGTCTAATAAATATACATTACACAGTATAGTTACACTCATAATAAAAACACAATCTAATAAATATACATTACACAGTACAGTTACACTCATAATAACACTGTCAAATAAATATACATTACACAGTACTGTTACACTCATAATAACACTGTCTAATAAATATACATTACACAGTACAGTTACACTCATAATAACACTGTCTAATAAATATACATTACAGTTACACACATAATAACAGCATCTAATAAATATACATTACACAGTACAGTTACACACATAATAACACTGTCTAATAAATATACATTACACAGTACAGTTACACTCATAATAACACAATCTAATAAATATACATCACACAGTACAGTTACATTCATAATAACACTATCTAATAAATATACATTATACAGTACAGTTACACATATAATAACACTGTCTATTCTAATAAATATACATTACACAGTACAGTTACACTCATAATAACACTGCCTAATACATATACATTACACAGTACAGTTAGACTCATAATAACACTGTCTAATAAATATACATTACACAGTACAGTTAGACTCATAATAACACAATCTAATAAATATACATTACACAGTACAGTTACACTCATAATAACACTATCTAATAAATATACATTGCACAGTACAGTTACACACATAGTAACACTATCTAATAAATATACATTACACAGTACAGTTACACTCATAATAGCACAATCTAATAAATATACATTACACAGAACAGTTACAAACATAACACTATCTTATAAATATACATTACACAGTATAGTTAAACTTATAATAACACCATCTAATAAATATACATTACACAGTATAGTTACACTTATAATAACACCTTCTAATAAAAATACATTACACAGTATAATTACACTTATAATAACACCATCTAATAAATATACATTACACAGTACAGTTACACTCATAATAACACTGTCAAATAAATATACATTACACAGTACTGTTACACTCATAATAACACTGTCTAATAAATATATATTACACAGTACAGTTACACTCATAATAACACTGTCTAATAAATATACATTACACAGTACAGTTACACACATAATAACAGCATCTAATAAATATACATTACACAGTACAGTTACACACATAATAATACTGTCTAATAAATATACATTACACAGTACAGTTACACTCATAATAACACAATCTAATAAATATACATCACACAGTACAGTTACATTCATAATAACACTATCTAATAAATATACATTATACAGTACAGTTACACATATAATAACACTGTCTATTCTAATAAATATACATTACACAGTACAGTTACACTCATAATAGGACTGCCTAATACATATACATTACATAGTACAGTTAGACTCATAATAACACTGTCTAATAAATATACATTACACAGTACAGTTAGACTCATAATAACACAATCTAATAAATATACATTACACAGTACAGTTACACTCATAATAACACTATCTAATAAATATACATTACACAGAACAGTTACACACATAACACTATCTAATAAATATACATTACACAGTATAGTTAAACTTATAATAACACCATCTAATAAATATACATTACACAGTATAGTTACACTTATAATAACACCTTCTAATAAAAATACATTACACAGTATAATTACACTTATAATAACACCATCTAATAAATATACATTACACAGTATAGTTACACTTATAATAACACCATCTAATAAAAATACATTACAGTTACACGCATAATAACACCATCTAATAAATATACATTACACAGTATAGTTACACTTATAATAACACCATCTAAAAAAAAATTACAGTTACAGTTACACGCATAATAACACTATCTAATAAATATACATTACACAGTACAGTTACACTCATAATAACACAATCTAATAAATATACATCACACAGTACAGTTACATTCATAATAACACTATCTAATAAATATACATTATACAGTACAGTTACACATATAATAACACTGTCTATTCTAATAAATATACATTACACAGTACAGTTACACTCATAATAGCACTGCCTAATACATATACATTACACAGTACAGTTAGACTCATAATAACACTGTCTAATAAATATACATTACACAGTACAGTTAGACTCATAATAACACAATCTAATAAATATACATTACACAGTACAGTTACACTGATAATAACACTATCTAATAAATATACATTACACAGAACAGTTACACACATAACACTATCTAATAAATATACATTACACAGTATAGTTAAACTTATAATAACACCATCTAATAAATATACATTACACAGTATAGTTACACTTATAATAACACCTTCTAATAAAAATACATTACACAGTATAATTACACTTATAATAACACCATCTAATAAATATACATTACACAGTATAGTTACACTTATAATAACACCATCTAATAAAAATACATTACAGTTACACGCATAATAACACCATCTAATAAATATACATTACACAGTATAGTTACACTTATAATAACACCATCTAAAAAAAAAATTACAGTTACAGTTACACGCATAATAACACTATCTAATAAATATACATTACACAGTACAGTTACACACATAACTGTCAAGGTATCTGTGTATAAATAAATAATATATACATATATATATTTATATTATTTGATAGATTTGTGGCTGTGTACATCAAATAATTCATTTAATTTCTAAAAACTTCAAATGGCACTGTGTGAAATTTAGCCCCACTGTTTTTGATTACACAGGATGAATCATAAAGGTCACTTCAAAGAAGGATAGATTGTCAGATAGATTACCCCATACAGTGAATAGAGACGTAAATGTCTAAAACTTTTCATTTAAAGCCTAATGAGATGCTCACAATTTCAAGGAAATGGAAATTAGCATGATGGAGCCTCAAAAGTACATGCTCATATATGGGTTTCCTGCCCAAGGTGTAGCCGATCGGTCTGTGACTATGTTTGAAAATACAAACATATTGAAGGAATTGTAGCTTTTAACAACTACCTGTTAAATTATCCCCTGTGAGCTGTGTACACATCTTACACAACCATATGTCCATGCTGTATTTGAATCCATAAATTCTAGACAAGGAAAGTGGCCAGGCAGAGACAAATAACATTCATATTTGCTGAGATTGATAAATATTGCAAATAGATTTATGAATTTTTAACATTCTAACAATTATCTCTTTCATTTCAGGCATCTAAGAAGTACACATATAATTGATATTTTAAATGATATCCTATATATTTTATCATCTCAAAGAGAGATATACAAATATGAAATATTAATCTGTATGGAATAATAATCCAATGTAGATATAATTGTGTGAGAACCACATATATCTATGTATGTGATGTTGAGCGGATGGCTGAAGAAGGAAATTGAATCCAGGATGAGGATATTATGATTTTAAGTTATTTCATAAAAGATATGGTTTTAAATGCATTTGATATATTATAAGTGGAATAAATTCACGTGTGGTCTTAAAATAATCAGAATAAATAATGTGAAATAATACAGTACATTTGAACATGTAACTTATTAATAAAAATAATCAAAAGAGCAAGGCAAGTGTTCAGTATAAAGATTCCCCGAGGGGGCTATAAGTAGTATAAGTATAACACCCTCTTGTTTCCAGGGAATGAGTCCCAATAAAATCCGTATTTCTCAGGGACAACAGTCAGTGTGCAGTAAGTACAAAAGTCCCAGCGTTGGTTCCTGGTGTTTAGGCTCCGTATTTAGGTAATCGTGTAGATGCCACTCCAGCCTAGATGTCACGGGTGTCTAAGTGCAGAGATATATACAGTCATAGTAAACTTATCCGGAAGATCTCTTACCCTCCACAAGACTTGGTGGGGTGCCTGGGCGCACTGCTGTACTTCTCCTCGGACTGGCGTGGAAACCCTTCCGTGGGGGTGCAGCGTGTGGGTCCTTCTCGGCGTGCTTGGAGATCCGGCTCTGGTAGCGTGGTGTACTCTTGCGCTCCCCGTGACGTCACTAGGTGGATTGTGGGTATTGTAGTTCCGGGCACTCCCGGAAATCAACGCTGGTTGTGCTACTGATGCAACAGAACAGTATGCGGTATATCCTCCGCTATAGAACAATGATCAAGTAAGGAATAAAAGTCTGTTGACTCAATGATGTTTTGCTGGAAAAAACTTGTTTTATTGCGAAAGTCCAAAACAAGTTGAAGTAAGCAAAAGTAAACAAAGTAAAGTACAAACAGGTCACAGTGAGGGACGCCTGACGCGTTTCGCGCATGCGTAGATGCGCTTCTTCAGAGGCTAATTAGTTAATGGCCAATACAACTATTTAAACAATACAACCACCAATCCTAGGGTAGCTGTTGGGGATGGCCAATGGGTGCTACATATCCAAGCTGCAGTGTGTTAACATATAATATGTAATTAAGGTATATTACAGATAGTTGCTGTTTGGAAAGGGCACATCAAAATACAGAATTCACTGTTAACAACTCTTCAAAATATATAAAACATGTAAATAAACAATATTCCCTTAGGAACCGGACGGAAACAATACCTAAAAATGAAATAAAATAAAATATATGTACTAGGAATCAATGATTAAAAGTAAAAATTAAAAGTAATGAATGGGAAATAAATGTAACTGTGTCATATGGTTTGCTATTCGTCCTAGAATAACATAGATGTGAATATGATATACTTAGTCCCAAGAATGTCTCAATAAGGCATAATTCAGGCAAGATAGGGGGTGAACCAGGACGGGGTCTGAAAAGACAGAGCTGAAAACAAATAAAATATTTTAAATAAGGCAAAAACTAATAAAACTTGAGAGGTATCTATATAGAAATAGATATAGATACGGGGGAAGGGAAGGTGTATAAAAACTTTGACAAAATTGTCTACAGGGTCTTCTAGACTGAAATCAAAGTAAGGATATCAAAGGGGGATGTATATCTATCCATCTCCTATTGATGTGGATATTGAAATTGATGTTATAGAGTCTACACTTATGTGGATAGTTATATTTCTTGTGTTATAACTATGCATATAATATGGATCAATTATTTCGATAGCTAGTGTCCCTCAGACCCATGGGTATTAGTTTGCTAAGGTAAGATTATTTAGAGTATTAAGAGTATTAAGAAATCTATGGATTCCCACTGGTTTAATACTGGGGTTAGTTAGGGTAGTAGTACCTATACATATAGGTCAACATCTAGTCTTTTATTGATGCCATGGGGGTATCTTGTGTTCAATTTTAGGATCCAATATACTTCTCTTTTTAGTAGTCTAGATGTTCTATCTCCTCTTCTGGCATTTTGTACAATTCTCTCAATCCCCATAAAGGAGAAAAATGTAGTCCCTATTCCATGTTGGCGAAAATGTTTCGCCACTGGTGTTTTGGGATCTTTTTCAGTTAGGGACAATAAATGCTCTCTTATTCGGTCCTTTAAAGGACGTGTGGTAATTCCTGTATATTGTTGGAAACAATATTGGCATGTAATCAGATAGATAACGTATTGCGATGTGCAATCTATTCTTTGTCTAATAGTGTATGTTTCTTTAGTGTTGGTTGAGGTAAAAGTATGGTTTTTTTCTGTGTAGTCACAACTCTTACAAGGTGTGTGACCACACTTAAAGGAGCCTGGAGTCAAACTTGTAAGAGTTGTGACTACACAGAAAAAAACCATACTTTTACCTCAACCAACACTAAAGAAACATACACTATTAGACAAAGAATAGATTGCACATCGCAATACGTTATCTATCTGATTACATGCCAATATTGTTTCCAACAATATACAGGAATTACCACACGTCCTTTAAAGGACCGAATAAGAGAGCATTTATTGTCCCTAACTGAAAAAGATCCCAAAACACCAGTGGCGAAACATTTTCCCCAACATGGAATAGGGACTACATTTTTCTCCTTTATGGGGATTGAGAGAATTGTACAAAATGCCAGAAGAGGAGATAGAACATCTAGACTACTAAAAAGAGAAGTATATTGGATCCTAAAATTGAACACAAGATACCCCCATGGCATCAATAAAAGACTAGATGTTGACCTATATGTATAGGTACTACTACCCTAACTAACCCCAGTATTAAACCAGTGGGAATCCGTAGATTTCTTAATACTCTTAATACTCTAAATAATCTTACCTTAGCAAACTAATACCCATGGGTCTGAGGTACACTAGCTATCGAAATAATTGATCCATATTATATGCATAGTTACAACACAAGAAATATAACTATCCACATAAGTGTAGACTCTATAACATCAATTTCAATATCCACATCAATAGGAGATGGATAGATATACATCCTCCTTTGATATCCTTACTTTGATTTCAGTCTAGAAGACCCTGTAGACAACTTTGTCAAAGTTTTTATACACCTTCCCTTCCCCCGTATCTATATCTATTTCTATATAGATACCTCTCAAGTTTTATTAGTTTTTGCCTTATTTAAAATATTTTATTTGTTTTCAGCTCTGTCTTTTCAGACCCCGTCCTGGTTCACCCCCTATCTTGCCTGAATTATGCCTTATTGAGACATTCTTGGGACTAAGTATATCATATTCGCATCTATGTTATTCTAGGACGAATAGCAAACCATATGACACAGTTACATTTATTTCCCATTCATTACTTTTAATTTTTACTTTTAATCATTGATTCCTAGTACATATATTTTATTTTATTTCATTTTTAGGTATTGTTTCCGTCCGGTTCCTAAGGGAATATTGTTTATTTACATGTTTTATATATTTTGAAGAGTTGTTAACAGTGAATTCTGTATTTTGATGTGCCCTTTCCAAACAGCAACTATCTGTAATATACCTTAATTACATATTATATGTTAACACACTGCAGCTTGGATATGTAGCACCCATTGGCCATCCCCAACAGCTACCCTAGGATTGGTGGTTGTATTGTTTAAATAGTTGTATTGGCCATTAACTAATTAGCCTCTGAAGAAGCGCATCTACGCATGCGCGAAACGCGTCAGGCGTCCCTCACTGTGACCTGTTTGTACTTTACTTTGTTTACTTTTGCTTACTTCAACTTGTTTTGGACTTTCGCAATAAAACAAGTTTTTTCCAGCAAAACATCATTGAGTCAACAGACTTTTATTCCTTTCTTGATCATTAACTTATTAATATAAAGAAATTATAACATTTTAAATTACAGATTTTAAAGAAATGCTTTTAATTGTTAGAAATGATTAAATGAAACTGTTTGTTTGTCATGCTGCCCCCAAAGGCCAAAATCCAGTATAACAGTCAAAAGATTTGATTAAGAGATACTTCCCAGATGAACCAATCCATGCTCAGCTTCGTAAGGGCCAATCACAAAGCAGATCCGGAGGGCCTAACTAATTCGTCATTGATGGTACAGAACAAAAAAGGGGTGGAGTTATATTGCATGATTTAACCCCAAGCATAGAGAGAGAAAGGGGGCTAACGCTGGCTAACTCTTGCTAACTGGCTGTCTGTCTGTGAGCTAAACTGTGACTGATGAATATTTGGCTGCGTTACATACAGTTACAAAAGGCATAATAGCTACCTTTCTTTTCCACATGCAAAAACTGATTTTTGGTATTCTGAGGCGAGTTGGATAAACAAAGAAGTTTTTGAGAGATAACTACAAATTGGTTCAAACTGGTGATGTATGATTGTTCTAATTTTTTATATTTGAAACAAGGGTAATTGGTAAGACCATAGTCAAATTGTAGTTAATAGATTTAAAGGGGCACTCAGTATTTTAAACTGTGTTTCATAGTCCTGTATAGTGTTAAGTTTGTATTTTGTATGCTAAGTAATTTATCTTTGCAAAATATAGATATATATATATCTTAGAATTGGTTTTAATTATAAGTAACTAAGAATTTATTTAAGCTTAAATAAATGGGCATTTAAAGTGACTGTTTACATTAAGAATATATGTACTTTTAGTGTCCTAATTAAAATTGTATTAGAATCAATTGTAGCTATATAGCTGATTGTACTGTTTGAATGTTAGTAGCTTATATCTTGGTCTCATTGTGGTATTTTAAATGCAACTCTGATTTGATAGACTATTGTGAAAAAGGCAACATTTATGATGTTTGAATAGCATATTACAATAGTTTAAACACTGTATAGTATTGACTCATATTCTGGTTTCTACAAATATATTTCAATGTTTCTATAGATATTAACTAATAAAAAGAATTCAGGAATTTATATTAATTTTATGGTTTTTGGTATATGCATATTTTATTGGGGTTTAGTTTAAAGGATAATTATTAAATATATTGTGTTATAACCCGGCCATATACTGACATAACACAATCTAATAAATATACATTACACAGTACAGTTACACTCATAATAACACAATCTAATAAATATACATTACACAATACAATTACACTCATAATAACACTATCTAATAAATATACATTACACAGTACAGTTACACACATAATAACACTATCTAATAAATATACATTACACAGTACAGTTACACACATAATAACACTATCTAATAAATATACATTACACAATACAGTTACACTCTTAATAACACTATCTAATAAATATACATTACACAGTACAGTTACACACATAATAACACTATCTAATAAATATACATTACACAGTACAGTTACACTCATAATAACACAATCTAATAAATATACATTACACAGAACAGTTACACACATAATAATACTATCTAATTAATATACATTACAGTTACAGTTACACGCATAATAACACTATCTAATAAATATACATTACACAGTACAGTTATACTCATAATAGCACTGTCTAATAAATATACATTACACAGTACAGTTACACACATAATAACACTATATAATAAATCTACATTACACAGTATAGTTACACTCATAATAACACCATCTAATAAATATACATTACACAGTACAGTTACACTCATAATAACACAATCTAATAAATATACATTACACAGTATAGTTACACTCATAATAACACCATCTAATAATAATACATTACAAAGTATAGTTACACTCATAATAACACCATATAATTAATATACATTACACAGTACAGTTACACTCATAATAACACCATCTAATAAATATACATTACACAGTACAGTTACACTCATAATAACACCATCTAATAAATTTACATTACACAGTACAGTTACACTCATAATAACACCATCTAATAAATATACATTACATGGTACAGTTACACTTATAATAACACTATGTAATAAATATACATTACATAGTACAGTTACACTTATAATAACACTATGTAATAAATATACATTACACAGTACAGTTACACTCATAATAACACAATCTAATAAATATACATTACACAGTATAGTTACACTCATAATAACACCATCTAATAATAATACATTACAAAGTATAGTTACACTCATAATAACACCATATAATTAATATACATTACACAGTACAGTTACACTCATAATAACACCATCTAATAAATATACATTACACAGTACAGTTACACTCATATTAACACTGTCTAATAAATATACATTACACAGTACAGTTACACTCATAATAACACTGTCTAATAAATATATATTACACAGTACAGTTACACTCATATTAACACTGTCTAATAAATATACATTACACAGTACAGTTACACTCATAATAACACTGTCTAATAAATATACATTACTCAGTACAGTTACACTCATATTAACACTGTCTAATAAATATACATTACACAGTACAGTTACACTCATAATAACACTGTCTAATAAATATATATTACACAGTACAGTTACACTCATATTAACAGATCTAATAAATATACATTACACAGTACAGTTACACTCATAATAACACCATCTATTAAATATTCATTACACAGTACAGTTACACACATAATAACACTGTCTAATAAATATACATTACACAGTACAGTTACACTCATAATAACACCATCTAATAAATATACATGACACAGTACAGTTACACACATAATAACACTGTCTAATAAATATACATTACACAGTACAGTTACACTCATAAAAACACTGTCTAATAAATATACATTACACAGTACAGTTACACTCATATTAACACTGTCTAATAAATATACATTACATAGTACAGTTACACTCATAATAACACCATCTAATAAATATACATTACATAGTACAGTTACACACATAATAACACTATCTAATAAATAAATATACATTACACAGTACAGTTACACTAATAATAACACCATCTAATAAATATACATTACACAGTACAGTTACACTCATAATAACACTATCTAATAAATATACATTACACAGTACAGTTACACTAATAATAACACCATCTAATAAATATACATTACACAGTACAGTTACACTCATAATAACACTGTCTAATAAATATACATTACATAGTACAGTTACACTCATAATAACACTATCTAATAAATATACATTACACAGTACAGTTACACTCATAATAACACTGTCTAATAAATATACATTACACAGTACAGTTACACTCATAATAACACTATCTAATAAATATACATTACACAGTACAGTTACACTCATAATAACACCATCTAATAAATATACATCACATAGTACAGTTACACTCATAATAACACTGTCTAATAAATATACATTACACAGTACAGTTACACTTATAATAACACTGTCTAATAAATATACATTGCACAGTACAGTTACACACATAATAACACTGTCTAATAAATATACATTGCACAGTACAGTTACACTCATAATAACACCATCTAATAAATATACATGACACAGTACAGTTACACACATAATAACACTGTCTAATAAATATACATTACACAGTACAGTTACACTCATAAAAACACTGTCTAATAAATATACATTACACAGTACAGTTACACTCATATTAACACTGTCTAATAAATATACATTACATAGTACAGTTACACTCATAATAACACCATCTAATAAATATACATTACATAGTACAGTTACACACATAATAACACTATCTAATAAATAAATATACATTACACAGTACAGTTACACTAATAATAACACCATCTAATAAATATACATTACACAGTACAGTTACACTCATAATAACACTATCTAATAAATATACATTACACAGTACAGTTACACTAATAATAACACCATCTAATAAATATACATTACACAGTACAGTTACACTCATAATAACACTGTCTAATAAATATACATTACATAGTACAGTTACACTCATAATAACACTATCTAATAAATATACATTACACAGTACAGTTACACTCATAATAACACTGTCTAATAAATATACATTACACAGTACAGTTACACTCATAATAACACTATCTAATAAATATACATTACACAGTACAGTTACACTCATAATAACACCATCTAATAAATATACATCACATAGTACAGTTACACTCATAATAACACTGTCTAATAAATATACATTACACAGTACAGTTACACTTATAATAACACTGTCTAATAAATATACATTACACAGTACAGTTACACACATAATAACACTGTCTAATAAATATATATTACACAGTACAGTTACACACATAATAACACCATCTAATAAATATACATCACATAGTACAGTTACACTCATAATAACACTGTCTAATAAATATACATTACACAGTACAGTTACACTTATAATAACACTGTCTAATAAATATACATTACACAGTACAGTTACACGCATAATAACACTGTCTAATAAATATAAATTACACAGTACAGTTACACACATAATAACACCGTCTAATAAATATACATTACACAGTACAGTTACACACATAATAACACTGTCTAATAAATATAAATTACACAGTACAGTTACACACATAATAACACTATCTAATAAATATACATTACACAGTACAGTTACACTCATAATAACACTATCTAATAAATATACATTACACAGTACAGTTACACTCATAATAACACTGTCTAATAAATATACATTACACAGTACAGTTACACTCATAATAACACTATCTAATAAATATACATTACACAGTACAGTTACACTCATATAGCACTGTCTAATAAATATACATTACACAGTACAGTTACACACATAATAACACTGTCTAATAAATATACATTACACAGTACAGTTACACTCATAATAACACTATCTAATAAATATACATTACACAGTACAGTTACACTCATATAGCACTGTCTAATAAATATACATTACACAGTACAGTTACACACATAATAACACTGTCTGATAAATATACGTTACACAGTACAGTTACACTCATAATAACACTGTCTAATAAATATACATTACATAGTACAGTTACACACATAATAACACAATCTAATAAATATACATTACATAGTACAGTTACACAAATAATAACACTGTCTAATAAATATACATTACACAGTACAGTTACACACATAATAACACTGTCTGATAAATATACGTTACACAGTACAGTTACACTCATAATAACACTGTCTAATAAATATACATTACATAGTACAGTTACACTCATAATAACACCATCTAATAAATATACATTACACAGTACAGTTACACACATAATAACACTGTCTAATAAATATACATTACACAGTACAGTTACACTCATAATAACACAGTCTAATAAATATACATTACATAGTACAGTTACACTCATAATAACACTGTCTAATAAATATACATTACATAGTACAGTTACACTCATAATAACACAGTCTAATAAATATACAACACATAGTACAGTTACACTCATAATAACACAGTCTAATAAATATACATTACATAGTACAGTTACACTCATAATAACACTGTCTAATAAATATACATTACATAGTACAGTTACACTCATAATAACACAGTCTAATAAATATACATTACATAGTACAGTTACACTCATAATAACACTGTCTAATAAATATACATTACATAGTACAGTTACACTCATAATAACACAGTCTAATAAATATACAACACATAGTACAGTTACACTCATAATAACACAGTCTAATAAACATACATTACACAGTACAGTTACACACATAATAACACTATCTAATAAATATACATTACACAGTACAGTTACACACATAATAACACTGTCTAATAAACATACATTACACAGTATAGTTACACACATATTAACACTGTCTAATAAATATACATTACACAGTACAGTTACACTCATAATAACACTGTCTAATAAATATACATTACTCAGTACAGTTACACTCATATTAACACTGTCTAATAAATATACATTACACAGTACAGTTACATACATAATAACACTATCTAATAAATATACATTACATAGTACAGTTACACTCATAATAACACTGTCTAATAAATATACATTACACAGTACAATTACACTCATAATAACACTATCTAATAAATATACATTACATAGTACAGTTACACTCATAATAACACTGTCTAATAAATATACATTACACAGTACAATTACACTCATAATAACACTATCTAATAAATATACATTACATAGTACAGTTACACTCATAATAACACAGTCTAATAAATATACATTACACAGTACAGTTGCACACATAATAACACCATCTAATAAAAATGATCTAATAAAAATATTGCAATCAACAGGCTTCATAACCAGGTTTCAGAAGGGATTGCGTCTTTGTGACTGCAAAGACAAAGCGTGTTCACAACAATGTGGTTTCCAGTTTTTGCAGCTACTTTATTGAAATCCCAGTCACTAAGGTACAATCCTGTTTGAAAGCCTGGTCATGAAGTCACAATCCTGTTTGTACTACTACATTAACTAAGAAACAAAAATGTGAAAAAAGAGGTCATACTGTGAAGCCGAAATCAGCGGTTTAGACTGCACTGGCCCCTCAGTATGAGGGATACTGTGAAATAATCTGTAAAATAATCTTCACGCAGGTGCTTCTATTCTGGAGTTGCAGCGATTGTCACTTGCTTTATCTAGTAGTTTTTTTATACTTGCCTCAATCACAATCTTTTCATTATCGGCGATATGGGAAGTGCGTTTAAAAAGTGATCATAATCCAAATGGATTTGACCACTTAAAGCCCTTCAGCGATTATCAGCTGCATGTTATATATATAAAAAAAAGCAGCTAATCAGCTCCCTTTCAAGTTCTGGGACTAGCATCTTGATTGGCAGCTTAAAGTCCCTTTACAATGAAACGTGGCTACTGAGGAAAATTTGAACATATCTTTCTTTTTTACATGGAGATGTAACAGGTGACCAGCTTTTTACAGATATGCTACATCACTTTCAAGTTGACATTTGCAGCACTGAATAATTTATTTTAAACAAATCATTTGTAATGAATAAGCTGAAAAATACATTTTTCTGAATATTCGTGTGCTGCACTTTTCTGTATTTGGTTAGTTTAAAATTAAAGGAATACTGTACTGAATATTCATTAACATTTCTTTAAAATGAATATAAATGCTATCTTACTGCAGGAGTCAGGTACACTTATAGCGCGCTGGGGAGCTTCTTCTTTATCGAGTCCAGGGCCACGCTAATATGAATATAAGTAAGGCAGATCCCAGAGCCTGCACTTAAAAGGACATTATATACTAGATTTGTCTTTGCATAAATGTTTTGTATATGATACATTTATATAGCACATCTGGTAGTGTTTTTATAAAAATGTATAGTTTTGCTTATTTTTTAAGAATATTGTGTTAGACTCCTAACTAAGCCCTTTCAGTGGGTGTCCCAGACCATCTCATCAACAGTGCTAAACTGGGAGCTTCTAAGTAAGTTTTTAAACAGTTTGATACTGGATTTTTAGATCAGCATCTGTGCATATTCTTCTTTATAGTAGTGTCTCTTACATACAGTTATATGAAAATTGGTGTATACTGCCCCTTTAAGGACCTTCTCCTTTATCTCAGGCAGAGGGGGGGACGCTAATCCAACCCTTCTTTACAGATTCCAGTCCCTATTTCTGCTATTAGTGTGGCGCTGGGCTCTGTGAAGAAGGTCGGATTAGCGTGGCCCCGGCCTGCGCTAAAGGAGAAAGTTCTTTAGCGAAGGCTCTGGGATCCACAACGCTTATCCTCCTATTTGCGGGCCCTGGAGTCTATGAAGAAAAAGAGAATCAGTGCGAACGAATATACCAATGAATTTCGTTAGCATACATTAGTTATTATTTAAATTAAATTCGTTAGTGCAATCATTCACATACTCCTTTTGTTAAAATAAAACGAATATCCCAATATTTTTCACAAATTTGTATTTGTGATGAACCAAATTCACATCTCTACTTTCAAGTGCTTCAAAATTTATCATCTCCCTTTAATGTATCAGAGCACTGCAGTAATACCTAAACTGTACCACTAGGGGTCAGTATTGCTACATGCTCATATCATTTATCCTATAGCAATTGTTTGCCAGAGAACTGCAGCACATTGCTCTGCATCTCAGCACTGATGACTTGTATGTATGTATGTATGTATGTATGTATGTATGTATGTATGTATGTATGTATATATGTATGTATGTATATATGTATGTATGTATATATGTATGTATGTATGTATGTATGTATGTATATATGTATGTATGTATATATGTATGTATGTATATATGTATGTATGTATATATGTATGTATGTATGTATGTATGTATGTATGTATGTATGTATGTATGTATGTATGTATGTATATAAAGCAGCTATTGATGGGCCCTGCAGTGATTATGAGAGTACACAATTATTAGGCCACATGCATAACTCTATCTCTGTTTGTTTATGAAGACAGTGGTGCAGAAAAATTATAGGGCCCCTCAAACTTAAAGAGGTAGTAAAGTCAAAATTATTTTTCCATGACTAGATAGCGCTTGTAATTTTAAATACTTCCCAATTTGCTTCTAATTTCAACTTTGATTTGTTCTCTTTATATCCTTTCCTGATAAGAATACCTAGGTAGGCTCAGGACCTGTAATGCACTACTGGAAACTACAGACATGACTGAAAGTATTGGTACCCTTGTATTGTATAGTATTGGTACCCTTGTATTTTATAGTATTGGTACCCTTGTATTTTATAGTATTGGTACCATTGCATTTTATAGTATTGGTACAATTGTATTTTATAGTATTGGTACCATTGCATTTTATAGTATTGGTACCATTGCATTTTATAGTATTGGTACAATTGTATTTTATAGTATTGGTACCATTGCATTTTATAGTATTGGTACAATTGTATTTTATAGTATTGGTACCATTGCATTTTATAGTATTGGTACCATTGCATTTTATAGTATTGGTACCCTTGTATTTTATAGTATTGGTCCCCTTGTATTGTATAGTATTGGTACCATTGCATTTTATAGTATTGGTACAATTGTATTTTATAGTATTGGTACCATTGCATTTTATAGTATTGGTACCCTTGTATTGTATAGTATTGGTACCCTTGTATTGTATAGTATTGGTACCCTTGTATTTTATAGTATTGGTACCATTGCATTTTATAGTACTGGTACCCTTGTATTTTATAGTATTGGTACCCTTGTATTTTATAGTATTGGTACCCTTGTATTGTATAGTATTGGTACCATTGCATTTTATAGTATTGGTACCATTGCATTTTATAGTATTGGTACCCTTGTATTTTATAGTATTGGTACCATTGCATTTTATAGTATTGGTACCCTTGTATTGTATAGTATTGGTACCATTGCATTTTATAGTATTGGTACCATTGCATTTTATAGTATTGGTACCCTTGTATTTTATAGTATTGGTACCATTGCATTTTATAGTATTGTTACCCTTGTATTTTATAGTATTGGTACCATTGCATTTTATAGTATTGGTACCCTTGTATTTTATAGTATTGGTACCATTGCATTTTATAGTATTGGTACCATTGCATTTTATAGTATTGGTACCCTTGTATTTTATAGTATTGGTACCATTGCATTTTATAGTATTGGTACCCTTGTATTTTATAGTATTGGTACCATTGCATTTTATATTATTGGTACCCTTGTATTTTATAGTATTGGTACCCTTGCATTGTATAGTATTGGTACTCTTGTATTTTATAGTATTGGTACCCTTGCATTGTATAGTATTGGTACCCTTGCATTGTATAGTATTGGTACCCTTGTATTATATAGTATTGGTACCATTGCATTTTAAAGTATTGGTACCCTTGTATTTTATAGTATTGGTACCCTTGTATTGTATAGTATTGGTACTCTTGTATTTTATAGTATTGGTACCCTTGCATTGCATAGTATTGGTACCCTTGCATTGTATAGTATTGGTACCATTGTATTTTATAGTATTGGTACCTTTGTATTTTATAGTATTGGTACCCTTGTATTTTATAGTATTGGTACCCTTGTATTTTATAGTATTGGTACCATTGCATTTTATAGTATTGATACCCTTGTATTGTATAGTATTGATACCATTGTATTTTATAGTATTGGTACCCTTGTATTGTATAGTATTGATACCATTGTATTTTATAGTATCGGTACCTTGTATTTTATAGGATTGGTACCCTTGCATTGTATAGTATTGGTACCCTTGTATTTTATAGTATTGGTACCCTTGCATTGTATAGTATTGGTACCCTTGTATTTTATAGTATTGGTACCCTTGCGTTGTATAGTATTGGTACCCTTGTATTTAATAGTATTGGTACCCTTGCATTGTATAGTATTGGTACCCTTGTATTTTATAGTATTGGTACCCTTGCGTTGTATAGTATTGGTACCCTTGTATTTTATAGTATTAGTACCCTTCTATTTTATAGTATTGGTACCCTTATACTTTATAGTATTGGTACCCTTGTATTTTATAGTATTGGTACCATTGTATTTTATAGTATTGGTACCCTTGTATTCTATAGTATTAGTATTTTTGCAGTTTATAATATTATTACCCTGGCATTTTATAGTATTGGTACCCTTGCATTTTATAGTATTGGTACTTTTGCATTTTAAAGTATTGGTATCCTTTTATTTTATAGAATTGGTACACTTGCATTTAAGAGGAACTGGTACATTTGCATTTTATAATATTGGTAAACTTGTATTGTATAGTATTGGTACCCTTGCATTGTAAAATATTGGTACCCTTGTATTATAAAGTATTGTAACCATTGCATTTTAAAGTATCTTTACTTTTGCATTCTAAAGTATTGGTACCCTTGCATTGTAAAGTATTTGTACTTTTGCATGTTATAGTAGTGGTACAATTGCATTTTATAGTATTGGTACCCTTGCATTGTATAGTATTGGTACCTTTGTATTTTATAGTATTGGTACCCTTGGATTTTATAGTATTGGTACCCTTGGATTTTATAGTATTGGTACTCTTGCAATGTATAGTATTGGTACCCTTGCATTGTAAAGTATTGGTACTTTTGCATGTTATAGTAGTGGTACAATTGCATTTTATAGTATTGGTACCCTTGCATTGTATAGTATTGGTACCTTTGCATTTTATAGTATTGGTACCCTTGGATTTTATAGTATTGGTACCCTTGCATTGTATAGTATTGGTACCCTTGTATTTTATAGTATTGGTACCCTTGTATTTTATAGTATTGGTACCCTTATACTTTATAGTATTGGTACCCTTGTATTTTATAGTATTGGTACCCTTGTATTTTATAGTATTGGTACCCTTGCAATGTATAGTATTGGTACCCTTGCATTGTAAAGTATTGGTACCCTTGCATTGTAAAGTATTGGTACTTCTGCATGTTATAGTAGTGGTACAATTGCATTTTATATTATTGGTACCCTTGCATTGTATAGTATTGATACCTTTGTATTTTATAGTATTGGTACCCTTGCATTTTATAGCATTGGTACCCTTGTATTTTATAGTATTGGTACCCTTGCATTGTAAAGTATTGGAACCCTTGCATTTTATAGTATTGGTACTTTTGCATTTTATAGTATTGGTACCCTTACATTGTATAGTATTGGTACCCTTGCACTCTTCGCAAAGACATCTTCAGAATCTAATACTACCAGGAGGCTATACTTATTTATGACTTTGGAGCAGCTGGACAGACTATTGAGCCCTACAGCGACGGCTCATTACTAGGCCAAGACCCCCCCCCCCCAGTAACACGGGTTATTAGCCACTACTGGATTAAAGAATATACCAGCACCTTCCGTTAGATTTATCCTTCTATATCACTGCTCAGTTATAACCTAATATTAAGTAGACCACTTCATAGCTATTTCACATTATGCAGAGAAAGATCTGATATCTAATTTAGATAAAGTATAATTAAAGTTTGAGCTAAAGATGGCGTCAATACTGGAGAGAGGGTTTAATGAGATCCCAACACACCAGAAGACCCGAAAACCCGCTGCAAACATTTTTTTACAAAATATGTTCTCATATAGCAGCTTGAAGCCAAGGCTGTCGGCAAGAACTGACAATCGCTGTATACCTTATGTCCCATTATATTACTCTTTGTGTAAGAGATTACATATTAGTCTGTCCTCGGATTTGCTTAAGATTAAGTAGCCCAACCCAGTACACCATTGCTTACTTATTAGTGTGAAGTGGATTAGGAGCGCCTAAAAGGCTTAAGTGGCAAACAATATGTATTAAAATGCATTTATTTACATAAAAAATACTATAAAAACCTAGAATGTCCTAAAAGGAAAGGAAATACTTAGAATATTAAATAATATCTAGTAAAGCAAATTGCAGAACAGGAATATATCAATAGCAAGGAATAATAAAAAGATGAAAGAATAATGAAAAAATGAAAAATGTGGAAACTTGGTAGTGTCAATGACCCATATCCACTAAGAACAATAATAAATATATATATATATATATATATATATATATATATATATATATATATATATATATATATATATATACAGTATATATAAAGGTAAATGTCCTAAAAAGAATACAGGTGGCCCTCATTTTACAACGGTTCAATTTACACCGTTTCAGAATAACAACCTTTTTTCCCAGTCATGTGAATGCTATTGAAAAGCATTGCAAAGCAGTGCATTTATTAAAATAGCCAGTAGGTGGAGCTGTCCGCTTGTGTTGCAGCAAAGCCAAGCAAGCTGAAATTAATCAGTTTAACCAGACCTGAGCTATCGAGCAGATTTCACGATCTTCCTGTCTATAAATCAGTCCAAATTGGATTGCATAGAAAGAACAGTTTGCAGAAAAATGCAAGTGAAGTCTGTGTTGTATGATTATTTTATTAGTTTTATAATGCTGTTTAGCAAATGTTTTTGTTCATTTAACTTAGTTTAATTATATATTCCGTGTTGTGTGATTATTTTATTAGGTTTATAATGCTGTTTAGCAAATGTTTTTGTTCATTTAACTTAGTTTAATTATATATTCCGTGTTGTGTGATTATTTTATTAGGTTTATAATGTGGTTTAGCATTTAAAGTCTTCATTTCAAAGCTTTAAAAATAATGTATTAGGTGTTACCTATGACAATTTTGAGAGGGGCCTGGAACCTAACTCCCTCACTTCCCATTGACTTGCAATATAAACTGGGTTTCAATTTACAACGGTTTTGATTTACAACCATTCCTTCTGGAACCTAACCCCGGCGTAAACTGAGGGCTACCTGTATATATATATATATATATAGTGATGTATCTAGGAATATCCAGAAAAAAATCAAAACAAAAATAGATTGGATATAGTGTGTCCAAAAGACAAATAGTCTGTGATCCAGAGGGGAAAAAAATGGGAATGGAGTGATCCCAAACACGTATTTAGAGTGGATAAAAGATATTCCTTGTGTGGCTAATTCTTCCTGTTTACTGAAGAAACGCAGGCAAGTAGAGGTGTTTGGTGATCGTTAACTTTAGTGAGCTTGTGTGCTACTCTATTTGACGCTAATACTATACATCCTATTGTGTGATATCTCTAGTTATATTACTGTGTTTAACCTTTTTTTGCATATTTACTAGAAAGTCTTCCCTGGTTTACCTCTTATTTCGTTTAGTTCATACTTTGGACACTAGAGGGCCCCTTTAGTAGTGTAAGAAGGAGCAATGATATTTGTTTCATACCCAGGTATCTGTGCAATAGGTTAAATTTCCTCATATGTGGTTCAAAAAGAATTTACCAGTGCCCAAACTCTTTTAAAGGGACAGTATACACTCATTTTCATATAACTGCATGTAATAGACACTACTATAAAGAATAAGATGCACAGATACTGATATAAAAATCCAGTATAAAACTGTTTAAAAACTTACTTAGAAGCTCTCAGTTTAGCTCTGTTGAAAAGGTAGCTGGAAAGTCCACTGCAAGTGGGAAATAAGACACTCCCCCCTCCCCCTTCTTTTGCATATGAAAAGACCCTTTACACAAACAGGAGCAAGCTGGAGTAGGTAGCTGACAGTTTTCTCATAAAACTTTGGGGCTTGGTTAGGAGTCTGAAAATCAGAGCAAAGTTATTTAAAAATAAGCAAAACTTAACATTTTTTAAAAGAAAAAACTTTATTGGCTATATAAATAGATCATCTACAACACATTTATGCAAAGAAAAAATGAGTGTATAATGTCCCTTTAAGTCTGCCATTATATTTCCAATATTTATAATAGTCAACACTGTAATAAAGTTATTTTTTGTTGTTTTAGATACTAATTGTATATCCAGTCCTGGCTTTTGCATTAATATCTTCTATAAAGCTTTTTATCCACATAGGATGCACCTTTGTATGTTTTATTATTCTTCTTTTCTTTTTTTGCATACGTTTACCGCTGGATCACAGAATATTACTGTATCACATGTCCAAGAGTGACTTACATAGACAAGTAAAGGGGAATCATAAGGACTACAATTTTGTATGTATAATACAGGTTCTCAGACATTATGTGAATGTTTGATGCAATGACTATATTTATTATTGTCTGTTCACTTATTTATATTTATATATTTATTTCTTTATTTTTATTTAATATAATATTTATACCATCCTTATACCTTTTTAGTTGAATGTCCCTTTAAAGGGGTATGAAACCCAAAAGCTTTCTTTTGTGAGTGAGGCCCTAATATTCAAAAGCTTGCCGCTCAGGTGAGATATTCTTAAAGGGACAGTCTACACCAGGATTTTTATTGTTTTAAAAGATAGATAATCCCTTTATTACCCATTCCCCAGTTTTGCATAACCAACACAGTTATATTAATATACTTTTAACCTCTGTGATTATCTTGTATCTAAACCTCTGCAAACTGCCCCTTTCTATCAGTTCTTTTGACAGACTTGCAGTTTAGCCAATCAGTGCCTGCTCCCAGATAACTTCACGTGCACAAGCACAATGTTATCTATATGAAATACATGAACTAACACCCTCTAGTGGTGAAAAACTGTTAAAATGCATTCTGAAAAGAGGTGGCCTCCAAGGTCTAAGAAATTAGCATTGAAACCTCCTAGGTTAAGCTTTCAACTAAGAATACCAAGAGAACAAAGCAAAATTGGTGATAAAAGTAAATTGGAAAATTGTTTAAAATTACATGCTCTATCTGAATCATGAAAGTTTATTTTGGCCTAGACTGTCCCTTTAAATGATCCTCCAGCACTGCGAGATCCCTAGTGAGATTTTCAAAAGTCAGATTTTGCTTTTCTTCTCCAAAGGGACGTTCCCTAGATTTCTATATATCAAGGAGAGACAAGACCAGTGCAATATAGCATTTCATGACATGACAGTTCTGCTGCATTTATACTTTGTGCTTTGTATTTTATATTACTTTACACTTCAGAATACTTTTTATTACATTAAAACTTTGCACTTTCTATTTTGTATTTTATTTTGTATACAGCAGTGTGATTTTACAAATTGTGATTATAGTGCTGACTTCACAGGAGCAGAACTCACTGAATGTTCTAAAATAAGAGGAGTAACCTGGGAATCCTAGAGAGATGCCTTCCATAGAATGAAGCTCTCTGGGATACAAAATTTAATATTGGAGAGCGATAGGGTTGCCACATCAGCCTTGTGAGTTACACATGCTGCAGGGTACTTTAATAGAGTTGTCCAGAAACACAATACATGTTCCTTCCTGCACACCCTGCAGCATATATAACTCATAAGTGTGCAGGAAATCATGGCTGAGGTGGCAACACTAGAGAGAGAAGGTACTGTAGCTGGATAACCCTTCCGGCTGATATAAAGGCTCAGTTTGCATCACTTACAAATTAAACTGAAATGTTTTCACTACAATTTAACTTGCTTTTGTCCAGATTTTAGTATATACTACTTTTCTATTAGTTAAAATAAGTGTATTGTGAATTTCGAGCAAACTTCACCTGCATGCAGCTGGCAAGACATATCAGTGAGACCAGCTTGTGAGAGAGCGTCAGACATACCCAGGGAACTGCCCTGTCCATCCCACTTTCTGAAACTGTCAGTTTACAATAGAGAAAATACAAAGTGCAATGTAATTTATAAAAGATACACAGAAATATACAAAGTATGATCCTAACGGCTAGATTACGAGTCTTACTTTAGCCTTAAAAAGCAGCGTTGAGAGGTCCCAACGCTGCTTTTTAACACCCGCTGGTATTACGAGTCTGGCAGGTACAGGTGTACCGCTCACTTATTTCCGCGACTCGAGCATACCACAAATCCACTTACGTCAATTGCGTATCCTATCTTTTTAATGGGATTTGCCTAATGCTGGTATTACGAGTCTCGGAAAAAGTGAGCGGTACACCCTCTCCTGTCAAGACTCCTACCACATTTAAAAGTCAGTAGTTAAGAGTTTTATGGGCTAACGCCGTAACATAAAACTCTTAACTAAAGTGCTAAAAAGTACACAAACACCCATAAACTACCTATTAACCACTAAACTGAGGCCCCCTCCCCACATCGCAAACACTTAAATACATTTTTTAACCCCTAATCTGCCGACCGGACATCGTCGCCAATTCAATAAATATATTAGCCACTAAACCGCCGCACTCCCGCCTTGCAAATATTAGTTAAATTTTATTAACCCCTAATCTGCCATCCCTAACATCGCCGACACCTACCTACATTTAATAACCCCTAATCTGCTGCCCCCAACGTCACCGTAACTATATTAAATGTATTAACCCCTAAACCTAAGTCTAACCCTAACACCCCCCTAACTTAAATATAATTTAAAATAATCTAAATAAACACTACCTAACTACCTAACCTAACACTACACTATAATTACATTAATTAACTAAACTAATTACAATTAATTACAATTAAATTAAATAAAGTACGAAACCCCCCACTAAATTACAGAAAATAATTTAAAAAAAATTAAACTAATTACACCTAATGTAATCCCCCTAATAAAATAAAAAAGCCCCCCAAAATAAAAAAAATCCTACCCTATACTAAATTACACATAGCCCTTAAAATGGCCTTTTGTGGGGCATTGCCCCAAAGTAATCAGCTCTTTTACCTGTAAAAAAAAAAAAAAAACTCCCCCAACATTACCAACCACCAGCCACACAACCAACCCTACTCTAAAACCCACCCAATACCCCCTTAATAAAACCTAACACTAACCCCTTGAAGATCACCCTACCTTGAGACATCTTCACCCAACCGGGCAGATGTGGTCCTCCAGACGGCCAGAAGTCTTCATCCGATCCGGGCAGAAGAGGACCTCCAGACAGCCAGACGTCTTCTTCCAGACGGCATCTTCTATCTTCATCTATCCGGAGCGGAGCGGGTCCATCTTCAAGCCATCCAACGCAGAGCATCCTCTTCCATCCAACGACTAACACTAAATGACGGTACCTTTAAGTGACGTCATCCAAGATGGCGTCCCTTCAATTCAGATTGGCTGATAGAATTCTATCAGCCAATCGGAATTAAGGTAGAAAAAATCCTATTGGCTGATACAATCAGCCAATAGGATTGAGCTCGAATTCTATTGGCTGATTGGAACAGCCAATAAATTATATTTAAGTTAAGGGGGTGTTAGGGTTAGACTTAGGTTTAGGGGTTAATAAGTTTATTATAGTGGCGGCGACGTTGGCGGCGGCAGATTAGGGGTTAATGAGTGTAGTTAGATTGCGGCGACATTGGGGGCGGCAGATTAGGGGTTAATAAATATAATGCAGGTGTTGGTGATGTTGGGGGCGGCGGACTAGGGGTTAATAAGTGTAAGATTAGGGGTGTTTAGACTCGGGGTTCATGTTAGGGTGTAGACATTAAAAGTATTTCCCCATAGAAATCAATGGGGCTGCGTTAGGAGCTTTACGCTGCTTTTTTGCAGGTGTTAGGTTTTTTTTCAGCCGGCTCTGCCCCATTGATTCCTATGGGGAAATCGTGCACGAGATGTGGAGCTAAATTCTGCTCTAAGCTCACCTTTTTGCGGCTAACGCCGGGTTTAAAAAACCCCGTAATACCAGCGTTGTCTGTAGGTGAGCGGTGAGGGAAAACTGCTCGTTAGCACTGCACCCCTGTTAACGCAAAACTCGTAATCTAGGTGTAAGTTATTAAAGTAACACAGAAACTTTCAAAGCATAATCAGAATGTGTAAAATCATTGCTAGATCAAAATATAAATGTATTAAAATACAAATGAGAAGGTGCAAAGCTTAAATGCATTAATACTGGAAGGACACAATCTGAAATGTATAGTAATATAAAATACAATGCACACGTGTAACAAACTCTCATATTATGCAGTGCTGTATTGCACTGGGCTTGTCTCTGCTTCACATACAGAAATGATAGAGATCTCGCCGTGCTGGAGAGTTTCACCCTTTTTCTTTTGTAAATTCAGTGAGTTCAGCCGCTGTGAAGTCTGAACTACAATTTCTCTCCAGTCTAGAGAGTCTCTGAATATCAGGGTCTGAGGCAGAGCAAACAATTCAAAAAAGTTTCCAATTCACTTCTGTTATCAAATTTGGTTCATTACCATCTAGTGCTGATGCAAATAGATGGTCACAGACACATGCACGCTCCTGAGCTTAAACACCTGCTTTCCAACAAAAGATAACAAGAGAATGAAGAAAATGTGATAATGGAAGTAAATTATAAAGTTGTTTAACATTTCATGCTCTATCTGAAAGAAAGAATTTGGGTTTCATGTCCCTTAAAGCCAATATCTTTATGATGATGATGTGACTAGGTAAAATAATAGAGAGGTTACTTTACTTAGTTTTAACCCTATTACTGAACTGTTCTCAGCTATATATATATATGAGCCAAGTGTTACTTTTCCTGAGAGTTAAACATATAGATTTGCATAATCAACAAATGCAAGATAACGAGACAATGCAATAGCACTTAGTCTGAACTTTAAATGAGTAGTAGATTTTTTTTCTGACAATTTTAAAAGTTATGTCTTTTTCCACTCCCCCTGTACGATGTGACAGCCATCAGCCAATCACAAATGCATACACGTACCATGTGACAGCAATCAGCCATGCACAAATGCTTACATGCTTATTCTTGCACATGCTCAGTAGGAGCTGGTGACTGAAAAAGTTTAAATATATAAAGACTGTGCACATTAAGGCCTAGATTTGGAGTTTGGCGGTAGATGGGTTGTTAACGCTCCGCGGGCTTTTTTCTGGCCGCACCATAAATTTAACTCTGGTATCGAGAGTTTAATCAAATGCTGCGTTAGGCTCCAAAAAAGGAGCGTAGAGCATTTTTACCGCAAATGCAACTCTCGATACCAGAGTTGCTTACGGACGCGGCCGGCCTCAAAAACGTGCTCGTGCACGATTCTCCCATAGGAAACAATGGGGCTGTTTGAGCTGAAAAAAAACCTAACACCTGCAAAAAAGCAGCGTTCAGCTCCTAACGCAGCCCCATTGTTTCCTATGGGGAAACACTTCCTACGTCTGCACCTAACACTCTAACATGTACCCCGAGTCTAAACACCCCTAACCTTACACTTATTAACCCCTAATCTGCCGCCCCCGCTATCGCTGACACCTGCATATTTTTTTTAACCCCTAATCTGCCGCTCCGTACACCGCCGCAACCTACGTTATCCCTATGTACCCCTAATCTGCTGCCCCTAACCCAAGCCGACCCCTATATTATATTTATTAACCCCTAATCTGCCCCCCTCAACGTCGCCGACACCTGCCTACACTTATTAACTCCTAATCTGCCGAGCGGACCTGAGCGCTACTATAATAAAGTTATTAACCCCTAATCCGCCTCACTAACCCTATCATAAATAGTATTAACCCCTAATCTGCCCTCCCTAACATCGCCGACACCTACCTTCAATTATTAACCCCTAATCTGCCGAGCGGACCTCACCGCTACTATAATAAATGTATTAACCCCTAAAGCTAAGTCTAACCCTAATACTAACACCCCCCTAAGTTAAATATAATTTACATCTAACGAAATTAATTAACTCTTATTAAATAACTTATTCCTATTTAAAGCTAAATACTTACCTGTAAAATAAATCCTAATATAGCTACAATATAAATTATAATTATATTATAGCTATTTTAGGATTAATATTTATTTTACAGGCAACTTTTTAATTATTTTAACCAGGTACAATAGCTATTAAATAGTTAAGAACTATTTAATAGTTACCTAGTTAAAATAATAACAAATTTACCTGTAAAATAAATCCTAACCTAAGATATAATTAAACCTAACACTACCCTATCAATAAATTAATTAAATAAACTACCTACAATTAACCTAACACTACACTATCAATAAATTAATTAAACACAATTGCTACAAATAAATACAATTAAATAAACTAGCTAAAGTACAAAAAATAAAAAAGAACTAAGTTACAAAAAATAATAAAATATTTACAAACATAAGAAAAATATTACAACAATTTTAAACTAATTACACCTACTCTAAGCCCCCTAATAAAATAACAAAGACCCCCAAAATAACAAATTCCCTACCCTATTCTAAATTAAAAAAGTTACAAGCTCTTTTACCTTACCAGCCCTGAACAGGGCCCTTTGCGGGGCATGCCCCAAGGATTTCAGCTCTTTTGCCTGTAAAAAAAAACATACCATACCCCCCCCCCCAACATTACAACCCACCACCCACATACCCCTAATCTAACCCAAACCCCCCTTAAATAAACCTAACACTAAGCCCCTGAAGATCTTCCTACCTTGTCTTCACCATACCAGGTTCACCGATCCGTCCTGGCTCCAACATCTTCATCCAACCCAAGCGGGGGTTGGCGATCCATCATCCGGTGCTGAAGAGGTCCAGAAGAGGCTCCAAAGTCTTCCTCCTATCCGGCAAGAAGAGGACATCCAGACCGGCAAACATCTTCTCCAAGCGGCATCTTCAATCTTCTTCCATCCGGTGCGGAGCGGGTCCATCTTGAAGCAGGCGACGCGGATCCATCCTCTTCTTCCGTTGTCTCCCGACGAATGACGGTTCCTTTAAGGGACGTCATCCAAGATGGCGTCCCTCGAATTCCGATTGGCTGATAGGATTCTATCAGCCAATCGGAATTAAGGTAGGAATTTTCTGATTGGCTGATGGAATCAGCCAATCAGAATCAAGTTCAATCCGATTGGCTGATCCAATCAGCCAATCAGATTGAGCTCGCATTCTATTGGCTGATCGGAACAGCCAATAGAATGCGAGCTCAATCTGATTGGCTGATTGGATCAGCCAATCGGATTGAACTTGATTCTGATTGGCTGATTCCATCAGCCAATCAGAAAATTCCTACCTTAATTCCGATTGGCTGATAGAATCCTATCAGCCAATCGGAATTCGAGGGACGCCATCTTGGATGACGTCCCTTAAAGGAACCATCATTCGTCGGGAGACAACGGAAGAAGAGGATGGATCCGCGTCGCCTGCTTCAAGATGGACCCGCTCCGCACCGGATGGAAGAAGATTGAAGATGCCGCTTGGAGAAGATGTTTGCCGGTCCGGATGTCCTCTTCTTGCCGGATAGGAGGAAGACTTTGGAGCCTCTTCTGGACCTCTTCAGCACCGGATGATGGATCGCCAACCCCCGCTTGGGTTGGATGAAGATGTTGGAGCCAGGACGGATCAGTGAACCTGGTATGGTGAAGACAAGGTAGGAAGATCTTCAGGGGCTTAGTGTTAGGTTTATTTAAGGGGGGTTTGGGTTAGATTAGGGGTATGTGGGTGGTGGGTTGTAATGTTGGGGGGGGGTATGGTATGTTTTTTTTTACAGGCAAAAGAGCTGAAATCCTTGGGGCATGCCCCGCAAAGGGCCCTGTTCAGGGCTGGTAAGGTAAAAGAGCTTGTAACTTTTTAAATTTAGAATAGGGTAGGGAATTTTTTATTTTGGGGGTCTTTGTTATTTTATTAGGGGGCTTAGAGTAGGTGTAATTAGTTTAAAATTGTTGTAATATTTTTCTTATGTTTGTAAATATTTTATTATTTTTTGTAACTTAGTTCTTTTTTATTTTTTGTACTTTAGCTAGTTTAGTTAATTGTATTTATTTGTAGGAATTGTGTTTAATTAATTTATTGATAGTGTAGTGTTAGGTTAATTGTAGGTAATTGTAGGTAGTTTATTTAATTAATTTATTGATAGGGTAGTGTTAGGTTTAATTATATCTTAGGTTAGGATTTATTTTACAGGTAAATTTGTTATTATTTTAACTAGGTAACTATTAAATAGTTCTTAACTATTTAATAGCTATTGTACCTGGTTAAAATAATTAAAAAGTTGCCTGTAAAATAAATATTAATCCTAAAATAGCTATAATATAATTATAATTTATATTGTAGCTATATTAGGATTTATTTTACAGGTAAGTATTTAGCTTTAAATAGGAATAAGTTATTTAATAAGAGTTAATTAATTTCGTTAGATGTAAATTATATTTAACTTAGGGGAGTGTTAGTGTTAGGGTTAGACTTAGCTTTAGGGGTTAATCAATTTATTAGAATAGCGGTGAGCTCCGGTCGTCAGATTAGGGGTTAATAATTGAAGGTAGGTGTCGGCGATGTTAGGGAGGGCAGATTAGGGGTTAATACTATTTATGATAGGGTTAGTGAGGCGGGTTAGGGGTTAATAACTTTATTATAGTAGCGCTCAGGTCCGCTCGGCAGATTAGGGGTTAAAAAGTGTAGGCAGGTGTCGGCGACGTTGAGGGGGGCAGATTAGGGGTTAATAAATATAATATAGGGGTCGGCGGTGTTAGGGGTAGCAGATTAGGGGTACATAGGGATAACGTAGGTGGCGGCGCTTTGCGGTCGGAAGATTAGGGGTTAATTATTTTAAGTAGCTGGCGGCGACGTTGTGGGGGGCAGGTTAGGGGTTAATAAATGTAATACAGGGGTCGGCGGGGTTAGGGGCAGCAGATTAGGGGTACATAAGTATAACGTAGGTGGCGGTCGGCAGATTAGGGGTTAAAATTTTTAATCGAGTGGCGGCGATGTGGGGGGAGCTCGGTTTAGGGGTACATAGGTAGTTTATGGGTGTTAGTGTACTTTAGGGTACAGTAGTTAAGAGCTTTATGAACCGGCGTTAGCCAGAAAGCTCTTAACTCCTGCTATTTTAAGGCGGCTGGAATTTTGTCGTTAGAGCTCTAACGCTCACTTCAGAAACGACTCTAAATACCAGCGTTAGAAAGATCCCATTGAAAAGATAGGCTACGCAAATGGCGTAGGGGGATCTGCGGTATGGAAAATGATTGAGTGTCCCTTTAAAGGCTTACCAGGTTGTTCCCAGAAGCAAAGGGGGGGGGGGGGCAATAGCTCAAATAATAATACTAATAATATTATTACCCTCACATCCCACCATAAATAAACACAAACATCACTGTTCCCCTTTATTAGAAAATGAAATTAACATTAAAACCGACATTAACTATAACTCTGATGACAACAAATAAGAAGCTAAAACTACCACGACTGCAGAGGTCAGCGGCCCCATGCAAACCACAGCAGAGGGACTCTGCTCGAGAGGAGATGATATTAGGGGTATTTTGAGTTCTGTTGGCCCACCTACCCGGAGGGAGGGGCACTCCAGCTAACTGAAGCAATCGGCCCCACCCTCATCAGCCTGACCATCACTCCCTCCATTCCCCATCTCCATGCGCTCAAGGCCGTGACCTCCCGCAGCTAGGGTGCTTGTAAAACCGGGAGGCTCAGTGACCACTGGGCCACTCAAACCGGATAGTCGTTGGAGGGAGGAAAAAATTAACGCTATGGGGGCGGAGCCAGCTGCAAATGAAGCAAGACGTACATGCAGGGAGCTCCTGGCAATAAAAGGATTAACAGACTGTTGAGATTTTATAAAGAAAAACTTTTATACTTTAAATATGGTGCCTTATAGTGCCCAGTGATATTGAACACCCCAGAAATTTTGAATAGCTGTCTTTGGTCTGAGTCTGACACAGAAAGCTAACCATGTTTGAGGCCTCGAGTGATTGGAAGTCGACAATGGCGCATCTCCTTGCTGATCATTTTTCCAGCCTAGCGCTGGTATTGTGGGGATCGTGCGAGGTTACAGCAGTCAGTGGAGCTACCTACACACGTGGGGCTGACCGGCTTATGGACCCTAGCTATGAAGACCCCGAGATTGCCGCATCTAACAGCGGTTACACAGAAGCAGGCGTTTCCCAGATTATGGATGGCCATATTGGGCATTTTCAGCAAGCCGTTGATACAGCATACAGTGGCAGAGAAAAGCTACGCCGAGCTGCACACAACTATATATGCGAAGAAGATAACGTCACACCTGATGAGAACTCTGCATTTTGGCTGCCAAACAAAATGTCTTATCCTCCATGTGGTCAACCTAATGGGGTAAAGTTAACCCGGATGCAGCGTGTTCGCCATAGGAGTAGTAGCAGACAACTTCCTAAGTCCCACAATCTCCATCCCTACATCTTGGCGATTCTCATCGGACATATCAGAGTTGCTGAGTCAGCCCTCTTCATTTGTGGACTGCAGCAGCCAAGAACTACAAATGAGCCATATAGATCTGGTATTGGCTAGGATAACAGAGGCAGCTAGAAAGGGGTCTTATTGCCATGGACCTTGTTTGCTATAACGGGTTCCCTAACGGTTATCCCTTAAGATTTTTTTTAATTTTTTTTTATTTATTATTATCTATCTTAGTGAGGGCCTGTTCTCCTGAATGACAGTTGCTGAACATTTGCCGTATAATATGACTCTTTCTCATTTCAGTTAATATTGTTATCAGCACAGGGTTTGCAATTTGTAGCATTGGACAAAAGGTTAATACTATGAATAATGAAGATCCGCAGATTTGATTTGAGGTGACATCATAGTAATCATCTTGTTTTCTTATCATGAAGTGGGTTAATCACGCTAACAGACGATTTTGCTCCCTGAGATAATAGACAATATGTTTGACACGGACAATTGTCTCATCTGAATGTTTTATATGCGCAAGTTTGTTTTCTATGTTGTGATACAAGCACAAAACTTTGCTGGTTATTGACCTGATATGTACATTTGTCTAACCTGTTGGACACTGGGACTTCTTTAAAAGTTTCTTTATGATAATGTTTACTTAGTTTGGTCAAGACTGCCCTGATGACCCCATATACTAAATAATAATGCTGTTAAATTTTTCTACCAGTATGCACATGTGTCCAGGTTATTTGAATTGGTTTGGAGAGCCAGTTAGAGTAGATTCTATTAGATTACATGTTCCAAACATTGACATTTATGGTTTTGGGTGTCTGTGATCAACAACACTACTCTCCCTCTATGTTACTATTTATAAGCTGACTATTTAACCTTTAGACTTTTGGAATAATTTGCATGTTATTATACAATCTGCTGCATTAAGTGTTATCATTCTCATTTGAGCAATCCTCATTGTAGACATGGCCTCCTGGTGTCTTGATGTTAAATTGATCTGGGCTCAGTTCTGTGTTGGCATTGCTTACAGTTTATTTGCGCACATTGTGATATTAATGGAACTTAAATTTAGCACCATCTAAATATGCCTTTATGCTGACCTAAGTAAGGTTTGACTACCACCTCCCTAGTTAGGTCTCTGTTTCAAAGAAGATTTTTATGTATTATATTTATTCCTGGAGCTTGGATATAGCTTCTAATTGGGGCGAACTGCTGCCTGCGGCCGGGGCAGCGTGACACCTGTATTATATTAATGTATGGCTCTATAGAAAAGTTCTGGACCTAGCTTCACATTGCAATAAAAATTATCCTATATAAGTGATGCTATTATTTTGTAACAGGGTTCTAGGTATGGTGTCAATGTACTATATATGGCTGTTAAGTAGTTATGGCAAACACATATGTCTTCTATACTAACCCACTCCATATCGATTGTGCTGCTATTTAATCAGTTCCCATTTTCATAAACTTAAGCACGGTTGGTCCTGTCAAGTTTTCACTGTAATCTTTTATTATAAGTGGTTTCCCCCATCCTATCATGAAGTACACACTCATACTACAGGCCATTCTAGCTGGCATCAAATGTCTATATATAATATTTTTTTTTCTTTTCTCTTTGAGAGTCTCCTTACAGGAGGAGCTTTATCCTTATTAATAATCATTATCACCAATTATTTCACTGCCATAGTTTCTAGTTTACATTATCTTCCATGCCTACATGACCCCCCCCCCATTTCCATATAAAGTACCTTCCTGTTTGGAAGGGCTACTTAAGCGGTCTATCTTACATGTACCGCAACCTTAAATATTGAGAGAGTATTATTGTGACATCTCTTTATCTCATTTATGCTGTAATATAAGTTATATATGTCAATTTTGTTTAACGCAATACTAAATCTGAAAATGTGAGGTATTTATCCTGTATGGTTAAAGTTTTTCTGTGATATAATGGCTATGGTTAGATATGATTTAGCTTTTTGGGCTTTTCCTGTATTGGTATACTTCTTGTAACATAGCATGTATGTCATAGTCTGTTCTTAACCTTCACCTCAATAAAAAAATATTTAAAAATAAAATAAAAATGAACGCTATGGGCTTACAAAGATTAGTACGCCTGTCCCTATCTCAGCCATAGCTGATTCACGCCGCCATCAGACAGGGAGAGAGGGCAACTTGACAGCTTCTTGTCCAGGAGAAAAGAGGAACAGGAACTGATGGCATCAGGATAAAAAGTTAAGGCACACACAAGCTCTCAGCTACTTCCCTTCATCTTTCCCACTCCTTTCCAGCATTAACCCGTATGGCGCTGCAAGCCTATTCTGGCTTTACACTAACTTTTTATTAGTCTCTTCTCTTGATTCAAAGAAATACAGTTTTTCTTTGTTGCAGAAAAATGAAAGTTATGTTAAAAACCTCAATAATCAATTTTTACTCATTTGAAGGTTAAAGACAGTATCAGTGCCACTAAAGTGTGCTAAGTGAGGGACACTTTGTTACATGGATTTAAAACACTTGGCACTGTGTCCCTTTAACATAGTAACTCAATAGATGGCAACTAAGGGGGACATTAATCAAGGTCTGGGTGGACAGCTTGGGACCCTGTCTACCAGGTTTGGGGTCAGCAAGCAGGATCCGCTGCCTGCGTTTACAGTGGTCCTATGACCGCAGCTCCTAAATTAGCCGTTTGCTGACGTGCACAAGTCCCCTGTACCACAAGTTCAGTCTCCCAAGCCTGATAAATGGAACCCAAACAGTCCATTTACAGATTGTCTCTAATCCCTGTTTTTTGTATAAACCTACACTGGCAGGTATATGAATAAAATGTAATAATCACTATAGAATGAGACACACTGTGTTAGAAACGAATAACTTACTGTATATAAATATATTTTCTTGTTTCTGTGACTAGCGTTGCCATCTTTCTTGGAAAAAATGTAGTCATGCTGATTTGTTTAAATAATTATGCAACATCATTCAGAAACTATTAGAACTGATTGTTTTTAAATGATAATTTATTTCAAATTAATTTGCCTCTACATGGCCTGTATTCCTATATTTATTAGCTATATTCACCTGATGCTTAACAATCTGTCCCTTCTGGTAAAATATCAGCTGGGTCACAACTAGACATACGCACAGGCGAAACATTTGTTTCAGCTGAAAGATTTGTTTTGGATTTTTCAAATGATAAGTTCAGCCCGAATTTTGTCCATGTAGGGATTCAGTACGCACGGATATTTCATTCAGACTGTTATTTCCAATGGGAACAGCTAATCTAGACAATTAATATTAACAAAAATCTTACATTATATAATGCAAACAACAAAAAGGACCTATTTTAACATAAATTCCTGTAATACTACAGTATTTAGTGCCTAACATCAGTCATTAGTAAAGCTATAGCGAGATTGGAAAGGCGGACGATGGGCAAATGAATGGTCAGACCCCCCTGTACATCATTACAAACTAAACAATATAACTTCTTCACCCCTTTCCTGTACCTTTTTTGGTGCCAAATGCCATGAGCGAATGAACGAATCGATTTCATCAAGCAATCATTCATTTTTCGTGCATTAATGTATTTACTTGTTTCTATGTCAAACAGCTCAACAAATCAGCACAAATGGGACAAATTTGCATGTGTTGGAATCCCAAATGCACATCTCTAGTGACACCTGACGCCGTGACATCCATGTGCCCCTTGCTTGCTTGGGAATCATCGGATTTACCAGAGGACCGTGAATAAAGTATTATGCCATGTGTTACAGCCAAATGGTTACATGATGGCCTGAGAACTATATTGCAGAAGTGACGTAAATATTTTTCTGCTTATGATAAAAATGAAGTCCGGCTGCAGAGAGTTGGCGCTCCTGAGCAGGACACAACCAGTGAGCCAATCAGAAATGGCAGTCTCACAACCACGAGTTAAAAGGTCATTAGTAAATATATGACATGCTTTAATTATGTTTGCGCTACAATATCCCTTAAATCTTACAGCTACTTTGAAAATGTCTAATAATTATTTTTCATTTGTTCAGTTCCTTTCAGCATTTAAACTGCAAACACTCGGAACATATTGTTTAATGAGTTAAAGAGATAGTAAAGTCCAAATTAAACTTTCATGATTCAGATAGGGCATGTAATTTTAAACCACTTTCTTATTTACTTTTATCATCAAATTTGCTTTGTTCTCTTAGTATTCTTAGTTGAAAGCTAAACCTAGGTAGACTCATATGCTAATTTCTATGCCCTTGAAGGCCGCCTTTTATCAAAATGCATTTGACAGTTTTTTACAGCTAGAGAACGTTAGTTCATGGGTTTCACATAAATAGCATTGTGCTTACGCACGTTAAGTTATTTAAGAGTCAGTACTAATTGCCTGAAATGCAAGTCTGTCAAAAGATTTGAGATAAGGAGGCCGTCTGCAGAAGCTTAGATACAAGGTAATTACAGAGATAAAAAGTATATTTATATAACTGTGTTGGTTAAGCAGAACTGGGAAATGGTAAATAAAGGGATTATCTATCTTTTTAAACAATAACATTTTTGGTGTTTACTATCCCGTTAAAGGGACAGTATACACTCATTTTCATATAACTGCATGTAATAGACACTACTATAAAAAATAAAATGCACAGATACTGATATAAAAATCCAGTATAAAACTGTTTAAAAACTTACTTAGAAGCTCTCAGTTTTGCTCTGTTGAAAAGGTAGCTGGAAAGCCCACTGCAAGTGGCAAATAAGACACTCCCCCCTCCCCCTTCTTTTGCATATGAAAAGATCCTTTACACAAACAGCAGCAAGCTGGAGTAGGTAGTCGAGCGTATTCACATAAAACTTTGGGGCTTGGTTAGGAGTCTGAAAATCACAACAATGTTATTTAAAAACAAGCAAAACTATACATTTTTTAAAAAACAAAAAAAAACTGTATGGGCTTTATAAATAGATCATCTACAAAACATTTATGCAAATAAAAAATGAGTGTATAATGTCCCTTTAACGTAAACTGCATATGTACAGGGCAGATTATCTGGGGATAACATTATATTATAAGACTTTTCAGTGTTAATCCTACAAATGACTCTACAACCGGGTAGGGCAGAGGATGTCTGATTATTGTGTGATGTGCTTATAGACAGCTCTTGTTTAGCGCACAAAACATATCACTGCTAAATGACATTGCCACATATGGAGAGCACCATTATTTCCAGCACTGTCATTGTCAGCGCGTCTCCAGTTTAAGCTGTACGATATCAGAGTTAGAATTTCTGCCGCTTTCTATAGACTGCTGTGCATCAGCATTTTGTCTAGACATCTTGGCCCAAATAATCTCTGCTTAATGTGGCGTTGATCAAATACCATATGACGATGCTGGAACCTAAGGTTTTTATTTTATTTAAAAAGAGTAATATTCCTAATTTCATGCATTTAATCGTATGAACCAGGTATTACATAAGCTGTTTTATAACACAATTCAGTTTCAGCTATACAAATCAAATGACTCAGACCAGAATAAAAGCTAAATGATAATATAATAATATAAATAAATATGCATTGAACCCCCCCAGAAACTATATTTATTAGTACATTGCCAGAGGCCTCACGCGTTTCTGTAATTTCTCCCTGATTAAGTTCAAAAAAGAAAAATACACTCTATAAACAGTTAAACTTCCTTTTAACCCTGTGTGCTCTTTATTCAACATCAGGCTTATTTCTGTGTTTTAAGTGTAACAATAAAGCTGAAAGTTTGCAGAATATATTGTTTTAGTATGTCAAGGTTACAAGTCTTCATCCTCTAGTAGATACATAGGGAGGTTTAGATTAAAAGGATATTAAACACCAAATTCACTCATAAAATGTTTAATTAAGCATAGTAAAAAAGCTCTGTGCATTCATTATTTAGTTTGCCTGCAATTTACCGTGTGCATTTACCATCTCACTGTACTAGTGTATATATCAGTTTGTACCTCTGGAAATAAAGAGCAAAAATACACAGTAATTGTCTCGTACTGCACAGAGATGTGCACAAGCTTTTCTTGGTCTCTGCAGTGCTCTGGATTTCTAAATCCCTGCACATTTTTAATACAAAAAACATAACAACAAAAAAACAGTTTTAATGCATTAAAAACACATTAATTTTGTGTGCACATCTAAACAGATATAAACAGATTTATAATGGTTGATCAGTTTAACTTCTTTGACTGTTTTTCAGTGCACATAATAAACACTACTGTACTGAACTGAGCAAGTACAGAAGGAACAGTTTGAAATATAAAAAATATTAATAAAAGAAATTACCTTGAAATATATGACATATAGAGTTTTTTTCTCCATACATCAAAGAATTGTTTTCATATATGCAACAGAAATTAAGAAATGGATTGCAAAATTTTTGCAGATAGAAGGCACGTTATACAGGCATTTAAAAAAAATAAAATAAAAAATATATATATATATATATAAATAACATTTATTTTGTTTTTTGCAGACCAAGAACTGACTCTAATGTAAATTTTATCCCCTAAGATATAAATGAGCTCCTGCATATATCAACCAATCAACAAGCAGCATGTAGCAAGGTTAGGATTCTGCATTGAACAGAATGTATTCCATTCTCTGTGGGGGGAAAACATACAATATATAGATTTTAATAACAGGTAAAGCAAAATAACTAATTAAAATACAATGCAATTTTGTTTCATTGTCCTATTGAAACAATTTACAGGAATCACATCTTGAATTAAATGTTTAATAATGGATTAACAGCTATATAAGCAAACACTTATACAGACAATAGCTGTGACACTGGGCTGGTACCTTTATCACTATATGTTGCTGCTGCTGATCCGTTCAGCCTGACATATTACCCTATCAGTTCCTATAGTGTTGTGATCCACGAATACTGTCATCTTTATGCCTTGTTTTCTCCATGCTTTCCCAATATCTGTGTTATTTTATTTAAACACTGCTACATTTCCCCCCAGAAAGGCTGTTGTGCATCCTGTAGGGTGAGAGCTTCAACAGTGCAGAAGTTCATTTATCTCAGTGCATATTGACAGGTTTTTTTTTACAGCTAGACAGCGCTAGTTCATTTGTGCCATATAGATAACATTGTGCTCACTCCCATGGAGATACTTAGGAGTCAGCACTGATTGGCCAAAATGCAAGTCTGTCAAAAGAACTGAAATAAAGGGACAGGCTGCAGAGGGTTAGATACAAGGTAATCACAGAGGTAAAAAGTGTATTAATATAACTGTGTTGGTTATGCAAAACTGGGGAATGGATAATAAAGGGATTATCTATCTTTTTAAACAATAAACATTTTTAAGTAGACTGTCCCTTTAATCTTTTAACATGGAAAATATTTTAAAACATTGGAATAGTACTTTTTCATATATATGATACAAATGTTAACAGTGTTCTGTCCCTTTCAATAACAGACAACATAATTGATATATTTAACCCTTTGGTAAAAGGAGAGCGGTAATATATTGTGTTGCTAGGATGTGACCCTTTCTGGCAGCTTTGGGCTTCATTTAAGAAATATTGATGGTGGTTGAATGTATTCACTATTTAAGAAATACATTATGGGCAACATAAAATAGGCTTATTTAACTTTACCTTCAAAAGTACAATATATTTTTTATTATATTACTGTGCATCCTAGACCCCTAACTGATTTATCTGTATTCACACAGAAGTGCCCTTAAATTCTGGTCTGTTTTCAGCTAAATGTTGGATACCTTAAAAATAAAAGTAGATAATGGTTGTGTTGGCTTTCCAGCATGTAAAAGGTTAAGAGCTTAAAGCAGTTAGTGACTGCAATACTAGAATAATGCTCTAGATGGCAGTATTGACGCACCTATCACCAGCCTGCCTGCTGCTCGCTCCCCAGTGTGCACCAGTTTATATCTGAAGTAACATTGCTTCACTGACATTTGCTTGGTCATCAGTTTTACAGGAGCCCCTGGGACGCTCAGGTCTCTCCTGGCTGCACAGAACTCAGTCTCACTGCCTGCTTGGCCATGCAATCACTGAACTGAATTTCAGGGGATAAACTAAGGCATTTATAGGGTTCACTGCAGGCATTAGGGGATACTTGTGTAAATATCTGCTTATCTCTAACTTATTATGGGAAATATCCATTTTGTGTAAAAAGTTTCAGTTCAGCTTACATCAGTGCTCATATAAATTTGTGGTTCTGACCATTAGCAACTTGAATTTGGCATTTCAAAGTATTGAGGAGGACAGGGGGACCCAAACTTTCAGTTGAGTAATAGTGGGATTGGCAAGGAGCCAACATACATTATACTCACACTGATGTGAAAGATAACACCTCAATATAAAATTAGATTATACTCTTATTTCTAGTTACTTAGGTATTAATTTAATGTATCTGCATATACTACACACGTTTACACAATTTGGTGCAAATACACAAACCTTAATGACCTAATTAGAAGCTTTTTTGATCACAAATGATTGAAATCAGTTTTCTGCTCAGTGGTGCCGAGGTCACACACAAAAATAACTTGGGGTTTTCTAATCTGGGAGATTTCATAATTAACCTGTAATATAGTTCAGTCTGATAAGCACAAATGAAGTATGTTGCAAAAACACTTAGCCCAGCACTATGTGCGACAATATTACAAAGCAAATACATTTTCTTCACACTTTATATGAAGTCAGAATACAGTTTAAAGTTAATTCATGATGGTGGGGAAGGGGTTAAATATGTTGTGCTCATTTTTGCTAGGGAAAAGTACAAGATATGTATAATGGACAATGAATTATTAAAGTACATTATTTCTTGTATCTAATAGAGGATATTGTAAATGTAGTTGCATTTTTAAGCAGAGTTTTCTGTACTTTTTCTGTTCTTGGTGGTGTGGGCATAAAATATAGCTGTGGTAGTTGGTCAGCTAATAAACCACCTGTCCCTAGGATTGAAATGGGCACAAACGTATTATTTGTTTATATATAGTCAGTTTTACACTTTTTTGCAAACAATCATTTTAGCATGCTCGATTGACGCTCTGTCTATTGTAAATATCTGAGTAAAATGTGTATTTAGTTTGATACTATTATGCCCTTTTCATTTTATTCTATGTGTATGTGTTTTTATATCTAGTGTGTGTAGTATGTACATGGTATGTGTATGTAGTTTGTATGTAAAGTGTGTGTGTGGTTTGTGTATATGTGTGTAGTTTGTGTGTGTAATATGTGTATGTAGTGTGTGCATATGCGTGTTTTTATATCTAGTGTGTGTAATATGTACATGGTATGTGTATGTTGTTTGTATGTAAAGTGTGTGTGTGTGGTTTGTGTGTGTAATATGTGTATGTAGTGTGTGCATATGTGTGTTTTTATATCTAGTGTGTGTAGTATGTACATGGTATGTGTATGTAGTTTGTATGTAAAGTGTGTGTGTGTGGTTTGTGTATATGTGTGTAGTTTGTGTGTGTGTAATATGTGTATGTAGTGTGTGCATATGCGTGTTTTTATATCTAGTGCGTGTAATATGTACATGGTATGTGTATGTTGTTTGTATGTAAAGTGTGTGTGTGTGGTTTGTGTGTGTAATATGTGTATGTAGTGTGTGCATATGTGTGTTTTTATATCTAGTGTGTGTGTAGTATGTACATGGTATGTGTATGTAGTTTGTATGTAAAGTGTGTGTGTGTGGTTTGTGTATATGTGTGTAGTTTGTGTGTGTAATATGTGTATGTAGTGTGTGCATATGTGTGTTTTTATATCTAGTGTGTGTAGTATGTACATAGTATATGTGTGTAGTTTGTATGTAAAGTGTGTGTGTGTGTGGTTTGTGTATATGTGTGTAGTTTGTGTGTGTAATATGTGTATGTAGTGTGTGCATATGTGTGTTTTTATATCTAGTGTGTGTAGTATGTACATAGTATATGTGTGTAGTTTGTATGTAAAGTGTGTGTGTGTGGTTTGTGTATATGTGTGTAGTTTGTGTGTGTAATATGTGTATGTAGTGTGTGCATATGTGTGTTTTTATATATATTGTGTGTAGTATGTGCATAGTATGTGTATGTTGTTTGTATGTAAAGTGTGTGTGTGTGGTTTGTGTGTGTAATATGTGTATGTAGTGTGTGCATATGTGTGTTTTTATATCTAGTGTGTGTAGTATGTACATGGTATGTGTATGTAGTTTGTATGTAAAGTGTGTGTGTGTGGTTTGTGTATATGTGTGTAGTTTGTGTGTGTAATATGTGTATGTAGTGTGTGCATATGTGTGTTTTTATATCTAGTGTGTGTAGTATGTACATAGTATATGTGTGTAGTTTGTATGTAAAGTGTGTGTGTGTGTGTGGTTTGTGTATATGTGTGTAGTTTGTGTGTGTAATATGTGTATGTAGTGTGTGCATATGTGTGTTTTTATATCTAGTGTGTGTAGTATGTACATAGTATATGTGTGTAGTTTGTATGTAAAGTGTGTGTGTGTGGTTTGTGTATATGTGTGTAGTTTGTGTGTGTAATATGTGTATGTAGTGTGTGCATATGTGTGTTTTTATATATATTGTGTGTAGTATGTGCATAGTATGTTTATGTAGTTTGTATGTAAAGTGTGTGTGGGGTTTGTCTGTGTAATATGTGTATGCAGTGTGTGCATTTGTGTGTATTTATATCTAATGTGTCTAGTATGTATGTTGTATGTGTGTGTAATTTATTGCCAGCTAGTTACATAATTGCATTTTAAAAGTAAGATATTTTTTTCCCTATACAGTATTTAATAATGGGTGGGCTTGTACTTTTTCTCCTGATTACTATTTTGCTTGTAATCCACAGTAATATTCCCAGTATGTGTGTGTGTGTGTGTGTGTATTTAAATATATATACATACAGATCCCCAAATCCGAAATTCCAATATCCAGGATTATCCAGACTTTCATTAATATTTTGTTAAAAATTAAATATAAAAAAAACCCTACAAATTTCCCTGCACTATCTTTTCTACCTCTAAACGGCAAATAACCTAAATTTATTTAAACAGCACCTATTATCTGTCTGATCTGTGCTATCTTTCTGATGTTAAAATTTATACAAAATCAATAAAATTATATAAAACTACCTTTAGGTAACACGAATAAGCTGTATTATATAACATATAAATATTACCTGTCTGATTACTGTCTGTCTGAGGGTGCTGTGTATAAACATGATATAAAACTACCTTTAGGTTACATGTATAAGGTGTATTATATAACATATAAATATTACTGTCTGATTAATGTACTGTCTGTGTGAGGGTGCTGTGTATAAACATGATATAAAACTACCTTTAGGTTACATGTATAAGCTGTATTATATAACATATAAATATTACCTGTCTGATTACAGCACTGTACTGTCTGAGGGTGCTGTGTATAAACTGATATAAAACTACCTTTAGGTTACATGTATAAGCTGTATTATATAATATAAATATTACTGTCTGATTACAGTACTGTCTGTCTGAGGGTGCTGCGTATAAACTGATATAAAACTACCTTTAGGTTACATGTATAAGCTGTATTATATAACCTATAAATATTACCTGTCTGATTATAGTACTGTCTGAGGGTGCTGTGTATAAACATGATATAAAACTACCTTTAGGTTACATGTATAAGCTGTATTATATAACATATAAATATTACCTGTCTGATTACAGTACTGTCTGTCTGTCTGAGGGTGCTGTGTATAAACATGATATAAAACTACCTTTAGGTTACATGTATAAGCTGTATTATATAACATATAAATATTACCTGTCTGATTACAGTACTGTCTGTCTGTCTGAGGGTGCTGTGTATAAACATGATATAAAACTACCTTTAGGTTACATGTATAAGCTGTATTATATAACATATAAATATTACCTGTCTGATTACAGTACTGTCTGTCTGAGGGTGCTGTGTATAAACATGATATAAAACTACCTTTAGTTACATGTATAAGCTGTATTATATAACATATAAATATTACCTGTCTGATTACAGTACTGTCTGTCTGAGGGTGCTGTTTATAAACATGATATAAAACTACCTTTAGGTTACATGTATAAGCTGTATTATATAACATATGAATATTACCTGTCTGATTACTGTCTGTCTGAGGGTGCTGTGTATAAACATGATATAAAACTACCTTTAGGTTACATGTATAAGCTGTATTATATAACATATAAATATTACCTGTCTGATTACTGTACTGTCTGTCTGAGGGTGCTGTGTATAAACATGATATAAACTACCTTTAGGTTACATGTATAAGCTGTATTATATAACATATAAATATTACCTGTCTGATTACTGTACTGTCTGTCTGAGGGTGCTGTGTATAAACATGATATAAAACTACCTTTAGGTTACATGTATAAGCTGTATTATATAACATATAAATATTACCTGTCCGATTACAGTACTGTACTGTCTGTCTGAGGGTGCTGTGTATAAACATGATATAAAACTATCTTTAGGTTACATGTATAAGCTGTATTATATAACATATAAATATTACCTGTCTGATTACAGTACTGTCTGTCTGAGGGTGCTGTGTATAAACATGAAATAAAACTACCTTTAGGTTACATGTATAAGCTGTATTATATAACATATACATATTACCCGTCTGATTACTGTACTGTCTGAGGGTGCTGTGTATAAATATGATATAAAACTACCTTTAGGTTACATGTATAAGCTGTATTATATAACATATAAATATTACCTGTCTGATTACTGTACTGTCTGTCTGAGGGTGCTGTGTATAAACATGATATAAAACTACCTTTAGGTTACATGTATAAGCTGTATTATATAACATATAAATATTACTGTCTGATAACTGTACTGTACTGTCTGTCTGAGGGTGCTGTGTATAAACATGATATAAAACTACCTTTAGGTTACATGTATAAGCTGTATTATATAACATATAAATATTAACTGTCTGATTACAGTACTGTACTGTCTGTCTGAGGGTGCTGTGTATAAACATGATATAAAACTACCTTTAGGTTACATGTATAAGCTGTATTATATAACATATAAATATTACCTGTCTGATTACAGTACTGTCTGTTTGAGGGTGCTGTGTATAAACATGATATAAAACTACCTTTAGGTTACATGTATAAGCTGTATTATATAACATATAAATATTACCTGTCTGATTACAGTACTGTCTGTCTGAGGGTGCTGTGTATAAACATGATATAAAACTACCTTTAGGTTACATGTATAAGCTGTATTATATAACATATAAATATTACTGTCTGATAACTGTACTGTACTGTCTGTCTGAGGGTGCTGTGTATAAACATGATATAAAACTACCTTTAGGTTACATGTATAAGCTGTATTATATAACATATAAATATTACCTGTCTGATTACAGTACTGTACTGTCTGTCTGAGGGTGCTGTGTATAAACATGATATAAAACTACCTTTAGGTTACATGTATAAGCTGTATTACATAACATATAAATATTACCTGTCTGATTACTGTACTGTACTGTCTGAGGGTGCTGTGTATAAACATGATATAAAACTACCTTTAGTTTACATGTATAAGCTGTATTATATAACATATAAATATTACTGTCTGATTACAGTACTGTACTGTCTGAGGGTGCTGTGTATAAACATGATATAAAACTACCTTTAGATTACATGTATAAGATGTATTATATAACATATAAATATTACTGTCTGATTACAGTACTATCTGTCTGAGGGTGCTGTGTATAAACATGATATAAAACTACCTTTAGTTACATGTATAAGCTGTATTATATAACATATATATATATATTACTGTCTGATTACAGTACTGTCTGTCTGTCTGAGGGTGCTGTGTATAAACATGATATAAAACTACCTTTAGGTTACATGTATAAGCTGTATTATATAACATATAAATATTACCTGTCTTATTACAGTACTGTACTGTCTATCTGAGGGTGCTGTGTATAAACATGATATAAAACTACCTTTAGGTAACACGTATAAGCTGTGTTATATAACATATAAATATCACTTGTCTGATTATTGAACTGTGTCTGAGGGTGCTGTGTATAAACATGATATAAAACTACCTTTAGGTTACATGTATAAGCTGTATTATATAACATATAAATATTTCTGTCTGATTACTGTACTGTCTGTCTGAGGATGCTGTGTATAAACATGATATAAAACTACCTTTAGGTTACATGTATAAGCTGTATTATATAACATATAAATATTACTGTCTGATTACTGTACTGTCTGTCTGAGGATGCTGTGTATAAACATGATATAAAACTACCTTTAGGTTACATGTAAAAGCTGTATTATATAACATATACATATTACCTGTCTGATTACTGCACTGTCTGTCTCAGGGTGCTGTGTATAAACATGATATACAACTACCTTTAGGTTACATGTATAAGCTGTATTATATAACATATAAATATTACCTGTCTGATTACTGCACTGTCTGTCTCAGGGTGCTGTGTATAAGCATTGATCAAATCTATCACTTTGCGGGTGTTGTCCGGTGCCTCTCTTCCAGAGACAAACCCCACCTGGTCTAAGTGTATTAAATCAGTAAGTATAGGATTCAATCGATTTGCCAATATTTTTGTGAATAGTTTTATATCCTGGTTTATTAATGATATAGGTCTATAGTTTTGACAGTGCTGCTTATTTTTACCGGGCTTTGGAATTACTGCAATTCTAGCTGCTAACATCTCTGGGGGAATTACCTTGTTTTGTAGTATCGAGTTGAATACTTTTACTAGTTGAGGTATTAAAATTGGTTGTAATAATTTATAAAATATCCCCGAATATCCATCTGGTCCTGGGGCCTTTGAATTTTTAAGAGTTTTTATACCTAATTTGACTTCTTCATTTGTGATTGGCTTATTTAGGGATTCCCTATCCTGCTCAGTTATAGATGGTAAGGAGCTGTTTTCTAAAAATGTATCTAATTCTATTGTTTTGTCTGTATCTCCTATGTTGTGTGGGAGATTGTATAGTTTGTGGTAGTATTCAGCAAACGTGTTTGCTATTGCTAAGGGATCATTAGTCATTTTATTGTCCGGTAGTTTTAATTGAGGTACTGTGGTGATCCTAGTGATTTCTTTCAGTTTATTGGCCAACATTCTATCGGGTTTATTGCCATTAATATAGTATTGTGTGTCAATCATTTTAATTGTCCTAATAGCATCTTTGTTCAGGAGCTGGTCTAACTTGTCGTTTTTGGTTTTTAATTGTTTTGTTAGCTCTTTAGTGGGTTTATCTAGACTTTTAGCTCTTAAGAGGTTAATTTCTGACTTTAGTTGCTCTATTTGGGTGTTTTTGAGTTTACGTTGCTTGCTAGCCTCTGTGATCAATAGACCTCTAGCGTAGGCTTTTAATGCTCCCCATTAATATATTGGATTTGAGGTGGTGTCGTTATTTAGTGTAATAAATTCCTGTATTTGCTGTTGGAGTGAATTCAGTATTAAACTATCCTGTAATAAGTGAGGGTTAAGTGTCCATGCTTTTGTTCTATTTGGGTTGATTATGCCTGATAGTGTGATTTCTACCATAGCATGGTCTGACCAGGCACAATTTAATATTGAGGTATTGACTAGTAAAGGCACCATGATCTGACTTATGAAAATGTAGTCAATTCTGGAGTGTGATTTATGAACTGGGGAGTAGTATGTGTAGTCTCTGGCTGTACTGTTAAGTGTTCGCCAGCTGTCTGTCAGATTGTGGTCAAGGGTGAAGTCTCTTAGGACTCTGTGGGATGTTCTATTTTTTTTTGTTTGTTGTGAGGTGGTTACTGGTGATCTATCTACGTTGTTGTCCATAGTTGTATTGAAGTCCCCCCCAATAATTGTTTTATACCTTTTCCATAGTGTAAGTTGTTTACTTAGTCTGGATATAAATACAGATTGATGTTCGTTAGGGGCGTACACATTGACTAACAGTACCGGGGTGTCTTGTATAAGGCCTTTTACTATTAAGAATCTACCTTCTTTATCTCTAATGACTGATTCTTCTTTAAAGTTTAATGAGGTGTGGAGAAGGATCGTAACTCCACATTTTTTGTTTGGGTTAATTGAATGATATTGTCTAGGGTATGTTTTATCCCAATATTTGGGAGTGTATGCTCTGGTAAAGTGTGTTTCCTGTAGCATCACTATTTGTGCTTTCAGGGATTTATATTCATTAATAGCCTTTCTGCGTTTTATGTCAGAGTTTAGTCCTCTGACGTTGTGTGATATTATTTTAATTGACATAATAGTGTGAGGGGTACATCTTTAGCGTTTCCTTACCTTCGGTTACAATGTATACATCGTAGTGTACCCTTGTACCCTCGTCAAAATGTCGCAAGACATCGTACCTTACGGTGATTCCTTCAATATATCTTAGTGGGGGATAAAAATATGTATTGAGAACAAGCTGAGAATAAATACAGATACATAGACAGAGACCATACAATAATGAGAGCTTCAACAGTGATCTCAATCTGTAGTGTAGAGCAGTTTTGATAGACACATGTAATAAAAACAAAAAACTGTAAATGTTAATGATTCAAACTTAAACGTATATAATAGGGGAACGAATTATGGCATGCAATCAATGTGAACAATGAGCATGTGCAGTTCTAACTGTAGAAAGGAAGGATAAACCTAGCAAATAATGTTATGGGAATATGAAGGTAGGGGGTGGTGGGGAGGGGAAGGGGGAAAGGGAGGAAAGGGGGAGGGAAGGGATATAGGGGAGGGGACCCGAGATATATTTCAATTACTCAATTCACATAAATTAAACTTTAATGCAGCAATAGAAGTGCAACTCTTAGAAATTAGGGACCTCCAATGAAACTAGTAGGAGGGCTCCAAGTATTGCTAAAAACTATATAAAGTTAGTCTCTGGAACTTAACATGGTTAACTGTTAATTCAAGAATTCTTCAAAGAGTTTTTGGAAGCTTTGCGGCCTCCGCAGGTGCAATTACCAGTGTTGTTACCTCCCTTCAATCCGGATCATCCTCTTCTATTGAGGATTCTGATTCTATGGGGTCATCTGGTGTAGGTTTTCTTTTCTTGTTCTTTGTCGAGTCTCGGACAGGCGTCCATTCTCTGTGGAAGTTTTTCTTAGGTGTCTTGCTAGGCGGTGGTGGACTGGATTCTTCAGATGGGATTTTGAGTTTATTCAGCAGTGAAAAGCCTTCTTCTTTGGTAGCGCAGCTGTACATGGTGTTCTGAATCGAGAAGACTAATTTGAATGGGAAGTTCCATCTGTATCTGATGTGAGCTGCATTGAGGGCTGTTGTTATGGGTTTTAGATCTCTTCTTTTTCGGAGAGTAATGGGGGCTAAATCAGTGTAGATTTGAATATTATGTCCATCATATGTGATAGTCTGGCTATTCCTTGCGGCTTTCATGATGAGTTCTTTAACGTGGAAGTAGTGAAGTTTAGTTATAATATCCCTAGAGGTGGATTGCTGTGGTTTCGTTAGTGCCCTGTGCACACGATCCATAAGTAACATTCCTACTTCGACTTCAGGGACAAGTTGATGGAAAAGGTCCGTTATTGTTTCATCTAGGTTCTTATATGTTTCCGGAAGGTTTCTGATGCGGATATTTGATCTGCGTGATCTATTTTCAAGATCTTCGATGTGATCTTCTAATTTAGTTATGCAGGTCGAGTTTTCTTGTATAGAGTGGCGTAATTGAGGAATTTCCTCCACCACGTTATCCAGTTTGTCTTCTAATTCGGCCGTGCGGCCTCCAATTTCTCTAATATCCAGCCTCAATTCTGAAATAGCAGACTTTAACTCCTCCTGAAATAGAGATTTTATCTGGGTCAAGAGTTCTTTATTGGTTATCGATGAGTTAAGTTGATCGGGGTCTGTTTGTGGGTTTTTTGCAGGGCTGGGATTTTGAGAAATAAGGCTTTTATCTGAAGCTTTTTGTTTTGCTTGAGATTTAGATAAGCATTCCTTAACTGTCTGCGTTTTATTCTTCATCTTGTTGCCACTTGTTTTAGATATCATGAACTTTAGAAGTTGTTTGCTGTATGACTGTAGTTCTAATTCAGGAAAGCCAGTCGATGTTATATGGCTTAAATAATATACTCGGGATCTAGGGATTGTTTAGTGATACACCATTAATTAGAACTGTCCATGCTTGCTAGTAAAAAATATTGTTAGTCACATTGATTATTCATCGTGCTTTATCCTGCTATTTCTTTCCCCATTTTGCGTGGCACATTACATTTCTCTTCTTGTCTTGCTGAGGGAGAGTTATATATAATTTCTAAGGAGTCTTGTGGGACCCTGCAGTTCCTGTTCCTCCGTTAGACTACTGAGCCCCTTGGTTCTAGCCACCTGTACCTTCCTGTTCTCAGGTTAGACCCCTCTAAAACAGGGCAGGCAGCCTGGATGGTATGTACGCGGAGGGCCGAAAAGGAAAGGGAATCTGCAGTCTTAGTTTATTAGTTTTTAAATTTCTCTGCCATTAGCAGTGGGTCTGTCCTTTCTGAAGCGCTGCTGTCAATTTATCCCACTCTGTAATTGATCAATTTGGGTGTATGTGGAGAGGGGTCCCTCTTAGCTTTTTTGTGATCCCAGTGTAGCAATCTATGGAGGGGAATAAGGATGCAAGATGGCGCTTTTTCCCGCCTTTCAATTTGACAGTCTATAGTGCTGCTCTTCAGTGAGAAGGACAGAAAAGTATCCCCAAAGTTATCGTACCCGCTCTCTGTGAGCCTAACCGTTAAATGTGCCAGTCTATGTAGCGTGGATTGAGTGTCTCTCACCTGAAGTCTTCGCGGGGCTGAGTTCCCCTGTTATGCTGTATGAAGCGCGTCTCACTTGTGGTGTCGGGTGGGCTTTGCCGTTGTCTGATAATTTACAAGGCGTCTGGTCAGCTGAAAATGTGGTAATGACAAGGGAGGTCGCCCTGATTCCTTTGATATTTGTTCGAGGCCTTTTGAACATCCGTCGGAGCGGAGCCCCGACCCTCCGGCGTTGTCTTGCAGCGGGCCGTGAAAAATGTCAATCCGGCGTTTAATGCCCCAATGCTGTGACCGGAATCTTCTCTAAGGGCTCTCTAGTGCTTGCCTTTTTCAGATCTGTGTCTTCGGTGACTTTTATATTCATGCCCCAGGAATTATTAACTAAAATAAGCTCTTTATTAGCGGAGCTCTGTCTCGGCACGTCTAACCGCTAAGGCTGCTGTATAAGCTGTATTATATAACATATAAATATTACCTGACTGATTACTGTACTGTCTGTCTGAGGGTGCTGTGTATAAACATGATATAAAGCTACCTTTAGGTTACATGTATAAGCTGTATTATATAACATAGAAATATTACCTGTCCGATTACAGTACTGTCTGTCTGAGGGTGCTGTCTATAAACATGATATAAAAAAACTACCTTTAGGTTACATGTATAAGCTGTATTATATAACATATAAATATTACCTGTCTGATTACAGTACTGTCTGTCTGTCTGTCTGAGGGTGCTGTGTATAAACATGATATAAAATTACCTTTGGGTTACATTTATAAGCTGTATTATATAACATATAAATATTACCTGTCTGATTACAGTACTGTCTGTCTGAGGGTGCTGTGTATAAACATGATATAAAACTACCTTTAGTTACATGTATAAGCTGTATTATATAACATATAAATATTACCTGTCTGATTACAGTACTGTCTGTCTGAGGGTGCTGTGTATAAACATGATATAAAACTACCTTTAGGTTACATGTATAAGCTGTATTATATAACATATACATATTACCTGTCTGATTACAGTACTGTCTGTCTGTCTGAGGGTGCTGTGTATAAACATGATATAAAACTACCTTTAGGTTACATGTATAAGCTGTATTATATAACATATAAATATTACCTGTCTGATTACAGTACTGTCTGTCTGAGGGTGCTGTGTATAAACATGATATAAAACTACCTTTAGGTTACATGTATAAGCTGTATTATATAACATATAAATATTACCTGACTGATTACAGTACTGTACTGTCTGAGGGTGCTGTGTATAAACATGATATAAAACTACCATTAGGTTACATGTATAAGCTGTATTATATAACATATAAATATTACCTGTCTGATTACTGTCTGTCTGTCTGAGGGTGCTGTGTATAAACATGATATAAAACTACCTTTAGGTTACATGTATAAGCTGTATTATAAAACATATAAATATTACCTGTCTGATTACTGTACTGTCTGTCTGAGGGTGCTGTGTATAAACTGATATAAAACTACCTTTAGGTTACATGTATAAGCAGTATTATATAACATATAAATATTACCTGTCTGATTACTGTACTGTCTGTCTGAGGGTGCTGTGTATAAACTGATATAAAACTACCTTTAGGTTACATGTATAAGCAGTATTATATAACATTTAAATATTACCTGTCTGATTACAGTACTGTACTGTCTGAGGGTGCTGTGTATAAACAGGATATAAAACTACCTTTAGGTTACATGTATAAGCTGTATTATATAACATATAAATATTACCTGTCTGATTACAGTACTGTCTGTCTGAGGGTGCTGTGTATAAACATGATATAAAACTACCTTTAGGTTACATGTATAAGCTGTATTATATAACATATAAATATTACTGTCTGATTACAGTACTGTCTGTCTGAGGGTGTTGTGTATAAACATGATATAAAACTACCTTTAGGTTACATGTATAAGATGTATTATATAACATATAAATATTACCTGTCTGATTACTGTACTGTCTGTCTGAGGGTGCCGTGTATAAACTGATATAAAACTACCTTTAGTTTACATGTATAAGCTGTATTATATAACATATAAATATTACCTGTCTGATTACAGTACTGTCTGTCTGAGGATGCTGTGTATAAACATGATATAAAACTACCTTTAGGTTACATGTATAAGCTGTATTATATAACATATAAATATTACCTGTCTGATTACAGTACTGTACTGACTGAGGGTGCTGTGTATAAACATGATATAAAACTAGGTTTAGGTTACATGTATAAGCTGTATTATATAACATATAAATATTACTGTCTGATTACAGTACTGTACTGTCTGTCTGAGGGTGCTGTGTATAAACATGATATAAAACTACCTTTAGGTTACATGTATAAGCTGTATTATATAACATATAAATATTACCTGTCTGATTACAGTACTGTACTATCTGTATGAGGGTGCTATGTATAAACATGATATAAAACTACCTTTAGGTTACATGTATAAGCTGTATTATATAACATATAAATATTACTGTCTGATTACTGTACTGTCTGTCTGAGGGTGCTGTGTATAAACATGATATAAAACTACCTTTAGTTTACATGTATAAGCTGTATTATATAACATATAAATATTACCTATCTGATTACTGTACTGTACTGACTTAATTAATTAAATGCCCTATCCTCCTGGCTTGCTGTCATAAAATATATATAAGAGCCATAAAACTGACTCAACCATAACTATATACATAACCATAACTTATTTATAACTTTGAATAAATAACACAGACACAAGTGTGGGTAAAGACCCGTGGGTCACATTTATTGAAGAACATGAGAACCGGCTGGACGCAACAGGGCCAGCTAAACATGTGGCGGCAATCTAGCTAGGAGAGTAAGCAACCCCCTGCTAGGAAGAAGGGCCGCGCCTATGAATGCCTACACAAGTGGAGCTTAGCTGCACGCAGAAGGCTTAGGGAGTTCTCAGCATCTTTCGAATGGGAGGGACCCCAGGCGCCCGCCTGCAGAGATCACCCTCCCCTGGGCAGCCATCACGCTACCCCTGATGGCAAACCGGGTCGCGAACCAACCGCCTAACCAGGGTGTAAATCAAAGATCTCCAGACCAGTAGGACCAGGTGTGACTAGGCGCGTGTGCATGCCACTACCTGGGGAGTCAAAAACTACAGTCCTTGGACTTAAGGAAACAAGCTGCGTAGCCCTCATCCTGCCTCGGACACCCTGCTGAAACACCATAGTGATGCCCAGCCTAAAAATTGCTGCAGTATCAAATTGAAGGGAGGGAGGGAAACTATGAAGAGGAGCTGGAAAGAGGGTTTGGGGCCTGTAACCTGACTACTTAAAGGGTAAGCTAAACTCCACCCTCACTAATGCAACATTGTTGCCACTTCACAGCAGCACACTCCTAAGGGCCTTAATTATTATGTTGGTTCCGGGCTATGCTGCCCTCCACTGTCTTAATTAATTAATTAAATGCCCTATCCTCCTGGCTTGCTGTCATAAAATATATTTATCAGAGCCATAAAACGGACTCAACCATAACTATATACATAACCATAACTTATTTATAACTTTGAATAAATAACACAGACACAAGTGTGGGTAAAGACCCGTGGGTCACATTTATTGAAGAACATGAGAACCGGCTGGACGCAACAGGGCCAGCTAAATATGTGGCGGCAATCTAGCTAGGAGAGTAAGCAACCCCCTGCTAGGAAGAAGGGCCGCGCCCGTGAATGCCTACACAAGCGGAGCTTAGCTGCACGCAGAAGGCTTAGGGAGTTCTCGGCATCTTTCGAATGGGAGGGAACCCCAGACACGCGCCTGCAGAGATCACCCTCCCGTGGGCAGCCGTCACTCTACCTTTCATGGCAAACCGGGGTGCGGACCAACCGCCACAAGAGACAGCCCAACAGGCACAGCTCTTGCCGCCACACTAATAGGAGTAGTAAAATAGAATGCCTCAAATTACAGAGGAACAGGTCAATGCCCCTCTCAGTGAGGTGCACCCCGTCCCTTCTGTAGAGGCTCCTCTCAGCCGTTGTAATGTTCCCATGCTCTACAACAAAACCTCCTGACTGGCCTAAGAAGATTCTAACCTCCCTGTTGATCTTCTTACGGACGTGGAAAGCTGCCCGGTGGGACTGCATATGTCGCCACTCGATTCTGGGGATAATGTTGGACCACCCAATCTTTACTTGAGGGTCCCAAGTCTGAAACATGCGCAGATCTGATTGAATAACTGCACTGAGCTGCTTGCATGGCAGGAGCCCCATATCATTCCCCCCGGCGTGAATGATTAAAACATGGGGTTTCTCCCACCTGCGCAACGCCCCCTGCAGTAACTCAGACAGACCTTGCCATGTCAGACCCCTACGCCCTAACCATCTAATGGTGACATGGGATGAGGGGAACCCCAGCTGACGCCCATCAGGTCTCGCGATCACTCTCAGCTCCGCCCAGTGGATGTAAGAGTGACCCATAATACAAACTCTCAGTGGACCGCTCCTCAGCCCTAAAAAGAAATAAAAGTTAACCGTGGAAAATTACAGAAGTAAAGCATCATCTACACAGTTAAAGGCCTAACGTACAGCAAATACCTTTTAGACCTCCATCTCCCCAATGCTCTGATATGGTCTGCAGACCAACCTAAACCCGCAGTGGTGGTAGCCGCTCCAACTCTGAACGAATGAGGAGCAATGACCCTCGGGTCAAGGCCCACTGGAGATGCTGCCCAGCCCAATACTCTCCAAAACTGGAATCTCGTCAACGGAGAACCGTCCCCGTGAACAAGGAATTGTGAGGAACCTTCCAGACGCACATCCATGTAGGCTTTGATGAGCTGGACTGGGCAACATACAGATCCCTCGTGGGCCGGCAAAGATAACCAAGCTCCTTTCTCTTCCTGGTCAGTTTTGGATCTGGGCATGAAGACAAGAATCGACGACTCGTCGCTCTTGACACAGGAGGCCATAAGGCCTTCAGGCTTGCTCTTCGAAGGCCGAACCAGTTCCCCCACCCTGAGTGCCCCGTGAAAAGCCAGCCCAAAGGTGGCTGAAAACAGGGTGGCCTCGTAGGCGGACGAACATACCGCCGGCAAGGCCTGACATAACACTACCAAGCGCTCAATAGTAACCAGTTCCCTAACATTCCTTGTTCTGGGCACCATACGCCCCCAACCCTTCAGTACCTGCCGAACCAGGAAAGTCCTAGAGGAGTCAGTGAGACCATATAGTTTGCAGAAGAAGGACACAGCGGTAAGCCGAGACCCAACTGCACTCTTTGAAACCCCATTACCTTTGAGTTCGGTAATCCATTCAAGAAAACCCCATTGGTCGCCGCCGCAAGATGGACAGCCCCTAGAGTCACAGAAAGCGATCCATTCTGTCCAGTGCTTTACATAAGTTGTCCAGGTGGACGGGGTGAGCGAAGAACGAATCATCGCGACCACAGGTCCCCATCCAGCGCCACCTGCCATAAATAATCGGGACAAGGCGAACCATTAGTATCCGCAAGTGGAACCTACGCATAGAAGGCTTCCCATTGAAAACGTAAGTGCATCAGCAATCCTATTCTAGACGCCCGGAACATGCCGAGCACGGAACACGATATTCAGGTGCAGACACCTCAACACCAAAAGCCTTAAATATCGCACCACCAGAGGGGATACAGACGTGAGCTTGTTAATAGCAAAAACAACGCTCATGTTATCAGTCCAGAATATTACCTCGCGGCCTCGCAGCTGATTGCCCCAAATCTCAAGGGCAACCATGATGGGGAAGAGCTCCAAAAGGCATAGGTTCTGGACCAGCCCTTTGTCCACCCACGAGCGAGGCCACGGGCCGGCGCTCCACTGCCCGGACAGGAAAGCGCCATACCCGTGAGACCCGGCCGCATCAGTAAACAGTTGCAACACTGCATTGGAAGGAATGACCTCCCGCCACAAGCAAATACCATTAAAGTGTGTTAAAAATTCTTCCCATACTTTAAGGTCATCCACCATTTCCCGGGATACCCGAAACCTGCGCGTCTGTGACCTCTCGCCACACAACTGCCATTCAAGCCGACGAAGGAAAGCCTTCCCATAGGAATAATCCTGCCCGCAAAATTAAGTAAGCCCAACAAAGTCTAAAGATCCTTCACGGATTGATAGGGCTCTGTTCTTATAGCCCGTACAGCCACAAGCATACGTTCAACTTTATCCTGCGGCAAACGGCACTGCCTTGCCACAGAATCAATTTCAATGCCCAGAAAAGTAAGGTATGTACAAGGGCCCTGGGTCTTGTCCTCAGCCAAAGGAACTCCCATCCTGCGCAGCAGCAATCTTGTCGCTTTCATCAAGAAAGCGCATTCTGAAGATCCCACATGCCCGACGAGCAAAAAATCATCCAAGTAGTGTGCCAGGCCATCAAAACCGACAACCGCCTTGATGGCCCAGTGTAAGAAACTACTGAAAGCTTCAAAGTGTGTGCAGGAAATTGAGCACCCCATAGGCAAGCACTTGTCCACATAATACTTGCCATCAAACCAACATCCCATGAGCCGAAAGAAAGAGGGGTGATTTGGGAGGAGCCGAAACGTGGATTCCACATCCAGTTTTGCCATATCAGCCCCAACCCCGGCCCTACGAACCAACGCTAGGGCATCATCGAAGGACTGGTAGGGGGGGGGGATAGCGGGGAAACAACCAACCCCGGAATTGGAATCTCCTCAAATGGGCCCGCAATGCGACCCAACGCTATCTCTTTGTTCAGTTTCTCCTTCAAAACACAGGGAAACTGATATGCGGACTTCAAGTTCCTATGAGTGGAGGAACCTACCACATGCGATCTGACGGGGATAATAAATCCCAATCAGAGACCATCCCTGAGTAAAACGGCGGCTTCCTGAAACGGATAAAGAAGCAGCCATTTCTCAATTACGGCTACCCTCAGCGGGGTGGCCGCCCTTTCCCGAAGAGAAAGGCTTGGGACCCGTGCCTGGTCTTTCCTGGGAACGACTTGCATCCTGGGGCCTGTTACACTCGGAACTCGAGTGGCCACCCCCGCAGTGCTTACAGGCATGGCGGAAGGCGCATGCCGTACCCCTGGCACAGAGCTTGTCTTGGAAATGCCAGCACACACCTGTAGGCCGCCTTCGAGAGCGCTGTGAGGCCTTGGCACCCGGTAAACCACCAGGAGACTGTCCAGGTGCCACCTGCCTTTCAGGCCCCAATTGCACCCACAGTCGCAAATCAACATCGCCGAATGTAAGAAGAGGGTTACCAACCATCTTCCTGCGAAACGCCGCGTCATAATCCCGCCACGCCCCTTCTTTGTATTTCTCAAAAACCGTCTCGATAGAATCCTGATACTTCAGGATATTCAAGGCCTGGTCAGGGAATCTGGTTATGTAACACGACGCATAAACCCGGAAACACTTGCGCCACTCATCATACGAATCGGGCCTTTTGATTTTTTTAGGGCCCGTGCCGTCATCCGCCATTTCTTTCTGGCGGTAGGCTTCTGCTGAAAGCTCAAACATATGCACTTATTTTCCGTCCTGAATCCGCCGCACCATCTTAGATTTAAGATGCTCATGCAGACTGAATGCGGGCAACGTATCCGTGTCCCCATGCATAGCCGCTCTACGCCTATTGGTCGCAACCGGGCTAACTAGTCCCGTTCGCGCGGGAGGTGTCGGCAAAGGAACATGGGGCTCCATGTGGGATGAACCAGGGGGGGAGGGGTAAACCCATAGCCTTCCTTTCTTCAACTAGCCATTTAACCATCCTATACATCCTCTTCTGCCCCTTAGCTTCCAACCCCAGGGATCTATCACTCTCGGACCCCGAATTATCAGAGGATGAGCTGAAACCCCTATGTTCATAAGTCACATTGTGCTTACCAGCTCCCGTGAGGCGCTGCACCGGCAAAGGATCTGAGGAGGTGGATGGTTGTTCCAGACTCTGCTCCTCCCTTTCACCAACACCAGGACTGGACTGCAGTGGCACCAAGGCATTTCTGGGCTCCATGATATTCTGAAAAGAAAAATGCGAGAGAGGTGTACCACAGGGGGAGGATGAAGGCCCACAATCAACAACATCAATCCCCCCTGGGCTAGGACTCCTACGCTCTATGCCACACTCATGCCTCACACTGCTCGACACACTTCCCATGTGCGCATCCAAAACAGTGTCAGCGAACTGAACCTGTCTGCCTAGGCCCTGTTCTGGAATAACTGATGCTTGACATAAGCTGGGCGTGGATACTGGAGCTTTCTTGGCCGAAGCATTAGTAACAACTCCCGGGGGGCCCCCGCTGAGGGCCACACCCACGGGCGACACGCACGCACCCTGCGATGTGCGTCTACTAGGCCGCGAACTACTTGCGGCTCGCCGTTTGCCCCCCGCCTGTCTAATCGGGCCCTGAGGCCCTACTTCCTGAGAAACTACTGGCGTGTCCCCTGTCAAGCCTGTGGCCTGCTCATATATGCCAGAATCACCCTTATCTTGCTGCCCACTAACAGCTGATGTCGCCCCTGCCTCTTGCCCATCTGCGACACAAATGCCCCCTGACTGCGCATTAGCAGATAATAACGTACCCCCGGTCAGGCCTGCGGCCTGCTCATGTGAGCCCTCATGCTGCTGCCGACCGTGCCCAGAGGACACCAAAACAGTGCCCCCACGCGAGCGCTGTGTACTTGAGGCTCGCTGCGACCCCCCCGCAGGCTTCGCCCCCCCGCAGAGGTACTCCTCTCTTACCTGCGTACCCCGGAGGCGACGACGATTCTGCCTGTTTGCTTCTCAGGTCCGGAATGGCGTTTCCGGAAGTGACGTCACCGGAAACAGCCAAACCGGAAGTGACATCACCCGACACCGGCATGGATGCCCGCGTGGATGACGGACCCGACCGACGAACCGGAGAAGAGTACCTGACGCCTGGAGATGACGACCCCCCGCCGGAAAGCACCGATGCGAGGGATTGAAGCAGCGCCACAGCCGTGGACACCGCCTTACCGGTCAGTGTAACAGATGCAGGTAAGGCCTCCCCGGCAACGACGCTCCCACTAGGCCCAGCCACCGGAAGGTTAGGGGGGGAACACATATGAGGATTGGGGGCTAGCTCCGGACACACACGGGACCCCAATATTACCCACCAAGGGAGAGGGGGCTGATGGGGGACCAGATTTAGGGGGAGAAACCACCCGGACAGTGGGGTACAGGGAAGATCCAGGGGCACGACTCACCGGATTAGGAGGAGAAGGTGGCACTACATCCTCCTCGGAGTCGAAGTCCCTAATCAGCAGCTCATCCAATTCCTCCATTTCTTACAGGAACCCTGACTGATCCTCAGCAGATGAACTGGTATCACGGACCCTGCAAGCTGTGAAGAGGAGCTGGAAAGAGGGTTTGGGGCCTGTAACCTGACTACTTAAAGGGTAAGCTAAACCCCACCCTCACTAATGCAACATTGTTGCCACTTCACAGCAGCACACTCCTAAGGGCCTTAATTATTATGTTGGTTCCGGGCTATGCTGCCCTCCACTCTCTGGAGTATTAACATGATATAAAACTACCTTTAGGTTACATTTATAAGCTGTATTATATAACATATAAATATTACTGTCTGATTACTGTACTGTCTGTCTGAGTGTGCTGTGTATAAACATGATATAAAACTACCTTTAGGTTACACGTATAAGCTGTATTATATAACATATAAATATTACCTGTCTGATTACAGTACTGTCTGTCTGAGGGTGCTGTGTATAAACATAATATAAAACTACCTTTATGTTACATGTATAAGCTGTATTATATAACATATAAATATTACCTGTCTGATTATTGTACTGTACTGTCTGAGGGTGCAGTGTATAAACATGATATAAAACTAACTTTAGGTTACATGTATAAGATGTATTATATAACATATAAATATTACCTGTCCGATTACCGTACTGTCTGTCTGAGGGTGTAGTGTATAAACATGATATAAAACAAACTTTAGGTTACACGTATAAGCTGTATTATATAACATATAAATATTACCTGTCTGATTACTGTACTGTCTGTCTGAGGGTGCCGTGTATAAACATGATATAAAACTACCTTTAGGTTACATGTATAAGCTATATTATATAACATATAAATATTACTTGTCTGATTACAGTACTGTCTGT
>NC_069503.1:1130281884-1130356889 GCF_027579735.1 Bombina bombina
ATTAAAAGGATTAGTGACTTTTAACAGAGTAGTTCCGGTGAAATACCATCCCCAGAATACTGAAGTGTATACATACATGTCATTATAACGGTATGGCAGGATTTTCTCATCAATTCCATTCAGAAAATAAAAACTGCTACATACCTCAATGCAGATTCATCTGCCCGCTGTCCCCTGATCTGAAGCTTTTACCTCCCTCAGATGGCCGAGAACAGCAATATGATCTTAACTACTCCGGTTAAAATCATAGTAAAAAACTCTGGTAGATTCTTCCTCAAACTCTGCCAGAGAAGTAATAACACGCTCCGGTGCTATTGTAAAATAACAAACTTTTGATTGAAGTCATAAAAACTAAGTATAATCACCATAGTCCTCTCACACATCCTATCTAGTCGTTGGGTGCAAGAGAATGACTGGGACTGACGTAGAGGGGAGGAGCTATATGCAGCTCTGCTGGGTGAATCCTCTTGCATTTCCTGTTGGGGAGGAGTTATATCCCAGAAGTAATGATGACCCGTGGACTGATCACACATAACAGAAGAAAGTATACCCGCAGGATCCGTGTCTGTATCCATTACTCTTGAGATACCAGCGTACTTATGTACTAGTGTGCGGTACTCAGAGGTTTTATGACAGACAGCGGTGAAGGGTATTTACAAATACTTGCGTAAGTAACGAAGAAAGATTCATAAGACTCTCTGACGCGCATCTGTGACGTCAGAAGAATGACGTTGCCATTTTTTGGGTATACCTGGTTCAAAACTGTAAGCTAACGAAGAAGCACATACATATGGAATAATCATTCCTTGGGGAACTGTTTCTAAACGCGGAACAGTTTCTAAACTCTGGAAAGTTTCTAAATGTGTTTGGACTGTCACCATATGATTGTTACAAATGAGTTACAATATATGATCACTATTAGTGAATTATAACGTGTTTTAGATCACCTATGCATATACTTTAAAAAGCTGAAGATCCCTAAGCAGTTGATTTTTTAAGAATTTTTAAAAGATTTTTTTTCATATCTGTTCACAATAAATGTATCATTCATTCACTATTAAAATATTATGGTGAGATTCTTATGAACCATTCAATTATTACGATACTTATTTGAATCACATAATCACTGAATCACATATTTATTATATCAATCGTGTTTTAAACATATTTATTAGGTCACACATCATTGTGTTTTAAACTTATTTGGTCAAATTTATTGTGTTAAACACATTGGGAAAATATACACACTTTTTATATCAGGTTTGATGTTCACATAAATCCCTAAGAGTCCTATTAGCTGTTTTAGCGCCCTCTCAAATCTACTATATTGGTAGAGTCGACTCCTCTTAAGTCCACCTGCCCTGTGCCCTTCTGGCACCCCAAAAAGCTCCCCATCCTGATAGACTTGCATCTGTTGTCACAATCTCCCAGGATGGCCTCAAGAAGGATGTCTCCTGGGCCAGCTGACCCGGACGGATCCTGTTGTCCAGAGAGATCTGTTGGGATAGATCTGAGTGATTGCTGTTCCATTGTCTCAACATGCATAACTGAAGAGGTCTGAGATGTAACCTGGCGAATGGAATGACATCTATGCTGGATACCATGAACCCAATCACCTCCATACACCTGGCCACAGATGGCCTTGAGGAGGTCTGAAGGGCAAGACAGCTGGACGCAATCTTGGAACATCTCTGATCTGTCAAGAATATCTTCATAGATATGGACTATTATCGTACCCAGGAACTCCACCCTGTTGCTGGGAACCAGAGAACTCTTTCCTTCGTTTATGTTCCATCCATGGAATCGAAGGAGAAGAGCCCTCGAGTGGTCCTCCGCGAGACTGCAGGATGGAGCCTGGACCAGAATATCGTCCAGATAAGGAGCCACCGCAATATCTCTGGCTCTCGCTACCGCGAGCAGCGCCCCTCAGAACCTTCGTAGAGACTCTTGGGGCAGTCACCAGACCGAACGGTAGGGCCACAAACTGGAAGTGTTGGTCCGGAAATGTGAATCTTAGGAACCTGACATGGTCCTTGTGGATTGGCACATCTAGGAAGGCCTCCTTTAAGTCCATTGTCGTCATAAATTGCCCCTCTTGAACTAGGGGCAGGATCGATCTAATCGTCTCCATTTTGAACGATGGGACTGACATGAATTTGTTTAGACACTTTAGGTCCAGAATTGGGCGAAATGTGCCCTCCTTTGGGGACACGAAAAGGTTTGAATAGTACCCTAGACCCCTTTCTGCTAGAGGTATTGGAACGATTACTCCGAGAGATCCCTCACGCACTCTAGAAAGGCGTCGCACTTCTCTGGTCTCGAGGATAGGTTTATATGGATGTAGCCTGAGCGCCTCAACTAGAAGTGGGCTAGGATGTGAATAGGTAGTACACGTGTATTTATTAATGACAATAAATGTTGACAGTTAAAACAAATTAAAAGTTTAAAACAATAAATATGCAATATGCAAAGGTACCTATGTGGAATATTCAAATAGTACATTAACATGGATCCATGTTTATCAACATACAAAAAGACTGGTAAGATGTGACAGTAGACAATCTAGATGATAATATGCGAATAAAAGCTATATATATGGAATAAGTACCACTAAAGCAGTACTACACCACCTTGGTACACAAATGGGGCACTAAGCGCCCAGCGGGGTCTTGGCCGTGGTGTAGTGATAAGTCACAAATTGTTCCAATCAGTTGAGTGTAATTTGTAATCCCAGGTTCAGTGAAAATATGATGTAGTATTTCCAAGCGTACACTTAGGTAGAGTCCAATATAGTTACGTTATAGATGATCCCTCATTAGTGATGGTGTAGGAGAAAAAAAAGGGGATGCAAATGAAAGCTCAAAAAATAGTGCAAAATAGTGAAGGGAAAAAAAAGGATAATCCTTCAACAAAGGATAAAAATACAAAAATGTGATTTTTTTTATTTTTTTTTAGCAGAAATTGCCAAAAGATGTCATTGATGAAAACAGATGAAAAAAATGTGTTGAAGTTAGGATAAATACATTTGTAGGTGCAATATAAGTCTAAGTGATGAAAGTTAGTGAATGAAAAAATGATTCTCAAGGTTCAGTTGGGTGTTGCGAGATTAGTGCAGCTGGGTGCTGCAGGGTTAGTGCTGCGACCACAGGTGGAAATCCAGAGATTTTAGTGGATGTTCTGCTCCTAGCTGGATTTGTCTGTGAAAGATAATCAATATAGTGTAGTATGCTCAAAGTAGTTATAGATGTAGAAATAAGGCTTACCAGATGCTTGGTCATCGCGTTTCGTCCTCACAGGCCTTTTTCAAGACTGGTCTTGAACATCCACTAAAATCTCTGGATTTACACCTGTGGTCACAGCACTAACCCTGCAGCACCCAGCTGCACTAATCTCACAACACCCAACTGAACCTTGAGAATACTTTTTTCATTCACTAACTTTCATCACAGACTTATATTGCACCTAGGAATGTATTTATCCTAACTTCAACACATTTTTTCATCAATGGCATCTTTGGCAATTTCTGCTAAAAAAAAAACATAATTTATGTAAGAACTTACCTGATAAATTCATTTCTTTCATATTAGCAAGAGTCCATGAGCTAGTGACGTATGGGATATACATTCCTACCAGGAGGGGCAAAGTTTCCCAAACCTCAAAATGCCTATAAATACACCCCTCACCACACCCACAATTCAGTTTAACGAATAGCCAAGAAGTGGGGTGATAAGAAAGGAGCGAAAGCATCAAAAATAAGGAATTGGAATAATTGTGCTTTATACAAAAAAATCATAACCACCACAAAAAAGGGCGGGTCTCATGGACTCTTGCTAATATGAAAGAAATGAATTTATCAGGTAAGTTCTTACATAAATTATGTTTTCTTTCATGTAATTAGCAAGAGTCCATGAGCTAGTGACGTATGGGATAGCAGATACCCAAGATGTGGAACTTCCATGCAAGAGTCACTAGAGAGGGAGGGATAAAATAAAGACAGCCAATTCCGCGGAAAAAATAATCCACAACCCAAATCAAAAGTTTTAATGAAAAAAACTGAAAACATAAGCAGAAGAATAAAACTGAAACAGCTGCCTGAAGTACTTTTCTACCAAAAACTGCTTCAGAAGAAGAGAAAACATCAAAATGGTAGAATTTAGTAAAAGTATGCAAAGAAGACCAAGTTGCTGCTTTGCAAATCTGATCAACAGAAGCTTCATTCCTAAAAGCCCAGGAAGTAGAAACTGACCTAGTAGAATGAGCCGTAATCCTTTGAGGCGGGGACTTACCCGACTCCACATAAGCATGATGAATCAAAGACTTTAACCAAGACGCCAAAGAAATGGCAGAAGCTTTCTGACCTTTCCTGGAACCAGAAAAGATAACAAATAGACTAGAAGTCTTTCTAAAATCTTTAGTAGCTTCAACATAATATTTCAAAGCTCTTACTACATCCAAAGAATGTAAAGATCTCTCCTTTGAATTCTTAGGATCAGGGCACAATGAAGGGACAACAATTTCTCTACTAATGTTGTTGGAATTCACAACCTTAGGTAAAAATTGAAATGAAGTCCGCAACACCGCCTTATCCTGATGAAAAATCAGAAAAGGAGATTCACAAGAAAGAGCAGATAACTCAGAAACTATTCTAGCAGAAGAGATGGCCAAAAGGAACAAAACTTTCCAAGAAAGTAATTTAATATCCAGAGAATGCATGGGTTCAAATGGAGGAGCCTGTAAAGCCCTCAAAACCAAATTAAGACTCCAAGGAGGAGAGATTGACTTAATGACAGGCTTGATACGAACCAAAGCCTGTACAAAACAATTAATATCAGGAAGATTAGCAATCTTTCTGTGAAAAAGAACAGAAAGAGCAGAGATTTGTCCTTTCAAAGAACTTGCAGATAAACCTTTATCCAAACCATCCTGAAGAAACTGAAAAATTCTAGGAATTCTAAAAGAATGCCAGGAGAACTTAGGAGAAGAACACCAAGAAATGTAAGTCTTCCAGACTCGATAATAAATCTTCCTAGACACAGATTTACGAGCCTGTAACATAGTATTAATTACTGAGTCAGAGAAACCTCTATGACTAAGAATCAAGCATTCAATTTCCATACCTTCAAATTTAATGATTTGAGATCCTGATGGAAAAATGGGCCTTGAGATAGAAGGTCTGGTCTTAACGGAAGTGTCCAAGGTTGGCAACTGGCCATCCGAATGAGATCCACATACCAAAACCTGTGAGGCCATGCTGGAGCCACCAGCAGAACAAACGAACGTTCCATTAGAATTTTGGAAATCACTCTTGGAAGAAGAACTAGAGGCGGAAAGATATAAGCAGGTTGATAATTCCAAGGAAGCGACAACGCGTCCACTGCTTCCGCCTGAGGATCCCTGGATCTGGACAGATACCTGGGAAGTTTCTTGTTTAGATGAGAGGCCATCAGATCTATTTCTGGAAGTCCCCAGATCTGAACAATCTGAAGAAATACCTCTGGGTGGAGAGACCATTCGCCCGGATGTAACATCTGGCAACTGAGATAATCCGCTTCCCAATTGTCTACACCTGGGATGTGAACCGCAGAAATTAGACAGGAGCTGGATTCCGCCCATACTAGTATCCGAGATACTTCTTTCATAGCTTGAGGACTGAGTCCCACCTTGATGATTGACATACGCCATGGTTGTGACATTGTCTGTCTGAAAACAAATAAACGATTCTCTCTTCAGAAGAGGCCAGAACTGGAGAGTTCTGAAAATCGCACGGAGTTCCAAATTGTTGATGGTAATCTCGCCTCCTGAGATTCCCACACCCCCTGCGCTGTCAGAGATCCCCATACAGCTCCCCAACCTGAAAGACTCGCATCTGTTGAGATCACAGTCCAGGTTGGACGAACAAAAGAGGCCCCTTGAATTAAACGATGGTGATCCAACCACCAAGTCAGAGAAGATCGAACATTGGGATTTAAGGATATTATTTGTGATATCCTTGTAAAATCCCTGCACCACTGGTTCAGCATACAAAGCTGAAGAGGTCTCATGTGAAAACGAGCAAAGGGGATCGCGTCCGATGCCGCAGTCATGAGACCTAGAATTTCCATGCAAAAAGCTACCGAAGGGAATGATTGAGACTGAAGGGTTTGACAAGCTGAAACCAACTTCAGACGTCTCTTTTCTGTTAAAGACAAAGTCATGGACACAATCTATTTGAAAGCCCAAAAAGGTTACCCTTGTCTGAGGAATCAAAGAACTCTTTGGTAAATTGATCCTCCAACCATGTTTTTGAAGAAACAACACAAGTTGATTCGTATGAGATTCTGCAGAATGTAAAGACTGAGCAAGTACCAAGATATCGTCCAAATAAGGAAATACCGCAATACCCTGTTCTCTGATTACAGAGAGAAGGGCACCGAGAACCTTTGAAAAGATCCTTGGATCTGTTGCTAGGCCAAACGGAAGGGCAACAAACTGGTAATGCTTGTCTAGAAAAGAGAATCTCAGAAACTGATAGTGATCTGGATGAATTGGAATATGAAGATATGCATCCTGTAAATCTATTGTGGACATACAATGCCCTTGCTGAACAAAAGGCAGAATAGTCCTTATAGTCACCATTTTGAATGTTGGTATTCTCACATAACGATTCAATATTTTTAGATCCAGAACTGGTCTGAAGGAATTCTCCTTATTTGGTACAATGAATAGATTTGAGTAAAACCCCAGACCCCGTTCCAGAACTGGAACTGGCACAATTACCCCAGCCAACTCTAGATCTGAAACACATTTCAGAAATGCCTGAGCCTTCACTGGGTTTACTGGAATGCGAGAGGGAAAAAATCTTCTCACAGGAGGTCTTATCTTGAAACCTATTATGTATCATTGAGAAACAATGTTCTGAATCCAAAGACTGTGAATCGAATTGATCCAAATATCTTTGAAAAATCGTAACCTGCCCCCTACCAGCTGTGCTGGAATGAGGGCCGCACCTTCACGCGGATTTAGGAGCTGGTTTTGACTTTCTAAAAGGCTTGGATTTATTCCAGACTGGAGAAGGTTTCCAAACGGAAACCGTTCCTTTAGGGGAAGGGTCAGGCTTCTGTTCCTTATTCTGACGAAAAGAACGAAAACGATTAGCAGCCCTGTATTTAACTTTAGATTTTTTGTCCTGAGGTAAAAAGGTTCCTTTCCCCCCCAGTAACAGTTGAAATAATAGAATCCAACTGTGAACCAAATAATTTATTACCTTGGAAAGAAAGAGAAAGCAAAGTTGACTTAGAAGTCATATCTGCATTCCAAGATTTAAGCCATAAAGCTCTTCTAGCTAAAATAGCTAAAGACATATATATGACATCAATTCTAATGATATAAAAAATGGCATCACAAATAAAGTTATTAGCATGTTGAAGAAGTTTAACAATGCTATAAGCATTATGGTCTGACACTTGTTGCGCTAAAGCCTCCAACCAGAAAGTTGAAGCTGCAGCAACATCAGCCAAAGAAATAGCAGGTCTAAGAAGATTACCTGAACATAAATAAGCTCTCCTTAGAAAGGATTCAAGCTTCCTGTCTAAAGGATCCTTAAAGGAAGTACTATCCGCCGTAGGAATAGTAGTACGTTTAGCAAGAGTAGAAATAGCCCCATCAACTTTAGGGATTTTATCCCAAAACTCTAATCTATCAGATGGCACAGGGTACAATTTCCTAAACCTTGGAGAAGGAGTAAATGAAGTACCCAGACTATTCCATTCCCTAGAAATTACTTCTGAAATAGCATCAGGAACTGGAAAAACTTCAGGAATAACTACATGAGGTTTGAAAACCTAATTTAAACGCTTAGTAGATTTAGTATCAAGAGGACTAGACTCCTCCATATCTAATGCAATCAACACTTCTTTAAGTAAAGAACGAATAAACTCCATCTTAAATAAATATGAAGATTTATCAGTGTCAATATCTGAGGCAGAATCTTCTGAACCAGATAGATCCTCATCAGAAACAGATAAGTCAGAATGATGACGGTCACTTAAAAATTCATCTGAAATATGAGAAGTTTTAAAAGACCTTTTACGCTTACTGGAAGGAGGAATAACAGACAGAGCCTAGAAACAAATTATTTTACATTAACAGGGACATCCTGAATATTAGATGTTGAAGGAACAACAACAGGTAATGGATTATTACTAATGGAAACACAATCTGCATTAGAAAGTTTATCATGACAGTTATCACAAACAACAGCCGGAGGAACAGTTACCAAAAGTTTACAACAGATGCACTTAACTTTGGTAGAACCAGCATCAGGCAGCGTCTTTCCAGAAGTAGATTCTGATCCAGGGTCATGTTGAGACATCTTGCAATATGTGATAGAAAAAACAACATATAAAGCAAAATTATCAAATTCCTTAAATGACAGTTTCAGGAATGGGAAAAAATGCCAAATGAACAAGCCTCTAGCAACCAGAAGCAATGAAAAATGAGACTGAAATAATGTGAAAAAAAGGTGGAGACAAGAATGACACCCACATTTTTTGGCGCCAAGAATGACGCCCACATATGACGCCACATCCTGTGGCGCCGAAAAAAACGACGCCCACAATTTTGCCGCAAAAAAAGTCTGAACGTCAAAAATTACGCAACCATGCACAAACTTCTGGCGTCAATTAGGGCGCCGGAAATGGCAAAATTTTTGCGCCAAAAAAGACGCAATAAATAGAAGCATTTTCAGCCCCCGCGAGCCTAACAGCCCACAGGGAAAAAAAGTCAATTGGAAAAATTCTTTTAAGGTAAGAAAAAAATATTTCATATGCATTATCCCAAATAATGAAACTGACTGTCTGAAATAAGGAATACTGATTATTCTGAATCATGGCAAATATAAGTTTAAACACATATATTTAGAACTTTACATATAAAGTGCCCAACCATAGCTTAGAGTGTCATAAAAAATAAGACTTACTTACCCTAAGACACTCATCTACATATAGTAGACAGCCAAACCAGTACTGAAACGAGAATCAGTAGAGGTAATGGTATATAAGAGTATATCGTCGATCTGAAAAGGGAGGTAAGAGATGAATCTCTACGACCGATAACAGAGAACCTATGAAATAGATCACCTAGAGGAAGACTATTGAATTCAAATAGGCAATACTCTCTTCACATCCCTCTGACATTCACTGCACTCTGAGAGGAAAACCGGGCTCCAGCCTGCTGCGAAGCGCATATCAACGTAGAATCTAGCACAAACTTACTTCACCACCTCCATGGGAGGCAAAGTTTGTAAAACTGAATTTTGGGTGTGGTGAGGGGTGTATTTATAGGCATTTTGAGGTTTGGGAAACTTTGCCCCTCCTGGTAGGAATGTATATCCCATACGTCACTAGCTCATGGACTCTTGCTAATTCACATTTTTACATTTTTGTATTTTTATCCTTTGTTGAAGGATTATCTTTTTCTTCACTATTTTGCACTATTTTTTGAACTTTCAGTTACATCACCTTTTTTCTCCTACAAAATCACTAATGAGGGATCATCTATAACATAACTATATTGGACTCTACATAAGTATACGCTTGGAAATTCTACATCATATTTTCACTGAACCTGGGATTACAAATTACACTCAACTGATAGGAACAATTTGTGACTTCTCACTACACCACGGCCAAGACCCCGCTGGGCGTTTAGTGCCCCATTTGTGTACCAAGGTGGTGTGGTACTTTCTTTAGTGGCACTTATTCCATATATATATATATATATATATATATGTATATATAGCTTTTATTCGCATATTATTATCAAGATTGTCTACTGTCACATCTTACCAGTCTTTTTGTATGTTGATAAACATGGATCCATGTTAATGTACTATTTGAATATTCCACATAGGTACCTTTGCATATTGCATATTATTTATTGTTTTAAACTTTTGTTTTAATTATTGTTTTAATTGTCAACATTTATTGTCATAAATACACGAGTACTACCTATTCACATCCTAGCCCACTTCTAGTTGAGACGCTCAGGCTACATCCATATATACTTAGAGTTCCTTATTGACAGCCGGAGCATATAGGATTACATAGACACTAGGTATATATTCCATCAATCCTTGAGGATAGGTTTGACAGGAGGAATCTTCCCCTGGGCAAATGAGTCCTGAACCCTATCCTGTAACCCTGGGTGATAACCCCCCAGAACCCAAAGATTCTGGACGTCTTTCATCCAAGCCTCTGCGAACAGAGATAGTCTGCCCCCTACGCAATCCAGCGATGGATCGGGGGCCGCCCCTTCATGCCGACTTTTTCTAGGCGGTCTTCTTGCTCTGCTTGGACTTGTTCCAAAATTGAGCTGGCTTCCAAGCTCCCTTGGACTGCTCGGTCTTCTCAGCAGACTGCTGGCATTGAGACTTGTCAGAACGAAAGGGACGAAAAGTAGAGCCTTTAGGCTTTTTCTTCTTATACTGCGGAAGGAAAGCACCCTTGCCTCCCGTAACTGTGGATATCATAGTGTCCAGGCCTGGACCAAAAAGGACTTTCCCCTGAAACAGAAGGGATAGTAATCTAGACTTGGAAGTCATGTCAGCAGACCACGACTTTAACTATAGAGCCCTGCGGGCTAGAACAGAGAAACAGGATGTCTTGGCATTCAGGCGAATAACTTGCATGTTTGCATCACAGATAAAAGAATTATCTACCCTTAAGGCCTTAATCTTTTCCTGTATCTCCTCAAGGGGAGTCTCCACCTCGACCATAGCTGACAGTGCGTCACACCAATAGGTAGCTATCGCCGCTGCCGGTTGGAAAACAAACCCTGTAAGTTGGAACATCTCTCTCAGCATGGATTGTAACTTCTTATCCATGAGCTCTTTGAACGACGAACTATTCTCGAGGGGAATAGTCGTATGCTTAGTGAGCGTGGTGATAGCTCCATCCACCTTAGGAATGGCCCCCCACAGCTCAAGCTAAGAGTCCGGAACGGGGAACAGCTTTTAAAAGAGGTAGAGGGAGAAAAGGACGAGCCCAGTTTCTCCCACTTATTCTTAATAATCGTAGCCATCTTCACGGGAACTGGGAAATTCTGGGGAACCACCCTGTCCTCGTAAACCCTATCTAGTTTAGGGATCGAAGGTTCAACCGGAAGCTTCGGTTCTGGGACCTACAACGTAGCAAGCACTTCTTTCAGTAAAATGCACAGATGTTCCATTTTAAACTTGAAATCTTGCTCCTCCGTAGCCGGAGGTCTAGAAGACACCGATTCCATCCCAGAGAGCGTACTCTCCGACAAGTCAGAGGCGTCCTCATCGGATAATCTCTCAGAGACATCCAACGGAGTAGATAACCCCTGGGACGGAAGGCTATGTCTTTCCCTTCGCTTGAGCTTTGCAGGGCGTGGTAGGGCATTAAAGGCCGCAGAAACCGCCTCTTGCAACTGGGCAGCGAAATCTGGCGGCCACAAGGCCCCTCCCGCGGGAGGATTAGTAGTGCCTTCGGGTGCTACATGTGTAATCAGAGATGAATGTTGGGCACGCACCTCGCAGGACGGAGAACCCTCAGAGGTGGACGGCTCAGTAGTGCTAAATATCTTATTCTTTTTAGATATTATAACCTTATCAAAGCATGTGGAACACAGTTGAGCAGGCGGATCAACTTATACCTTCTCACAATGAACACAGGTATTAGATTTGATTAAAGAGGGAGCATCCTCTAACATATCAGAGTCCTCCATAGCTTGTGCCTTTAATACAGACAGATAGATTAAATGGCACCTTTATACACCAATGGCAGAGACACTCACCACCTCCTATGACCCGGACCATGGAGAAACCTTAACGTCTCCCGCAAATGCCGATCAGGAAAGAGGAAGTTGAAGAGGCCACACCCGGTCACATGGAGTGCCCTGCAGTACCGACCCTGCACTATAGAGAAAACACGCCAAAAACAGGCCACGCCGATCTTCATCTGACTGTTCACACATTACGCAGCATTAACACAAAGATATTATGCATAAATCCCCCCTGTTCAATAATCCTCTTTCCAGGGATATGAACCCTTGATTCTATACAGATAAAAGGAGACACACACACTGTGAGCCTGTCTTCTTGCGTTATCATATGTGTATAAATGAAACGATCTTACCAGAATCTATGCCATGGAACAGGAACATGGCCCTTCAAGTGTGACAGCTTAGTAGCATCGCTCCTGACATGGACTTGAGTGAAAAAAGGCAGGCAGTGAAAATCATCAACGCTGATTACCAAGGAGCTGTTAACATGAGTTGGGATGGTTTCGCAGACACGACACTCCCTGCATCTCCGGACTCTAACTTTCATCCATGATCTCACTGAGAGGCTGACAGGATTAATTAAAACTCCAGTCCCATTTTGAAGAGTACTACCCTCCATAAGAGACTACTTCGAATCTTCTGACACTTCTCTGCCAACCTCCTGTGACGAAAGGCAAAGAATGACTGGGGGATGAGGGGAGTGGGGGAGGTATTTAAGCCTTTGGCTGGGGTGTCTTTGCCTCCTCCTGGTGGCCAGGTTCTTATTTCCCACAAGTAATGAAGCAGTGAACTCTCCTCCCATTAAGATGGAAATTTTATTTTTCCATTGTTCTTTCTAAGTACCGTAGATACTCGAGTATAACGCAAGAGGTTTGTGACAAAAACTAAGATACAAATTGGAGGTGGAGGGTCGCGGTATACTCGAGATATTTCATTTAATCTGATTTGATGCTGTCTATAAGATGTGCACTATGCTCTCTTGCTGTGCAGACTATATTTATATTTTGTCTCTAAGCAACATGAAATGAGATGCTTGAGCAGCACTGTGTGTGTCGGACTGACAGTTTTTTTCTATGAGAGGCACTTTCAGTTGTATTATGTGGCATACTTCTTTACTGTACATATTGGCAGCTTGAGCAGCACTGTTTTTTTTTATTGTGAAAAGCCCTTTAAATTATTTTATTTGGCGAGCTTTTTCTGTGGGGTGCACTTCCGATCTGTCAGTACTCATACTTTCTGCTGCTTGTCAGCACGCAGTGTGCCAGGCTGGGGGTGCAGTCTTGCAGATTCAACATGGTACTGATGCACTTTTAAGAGAGCAGAGGCAAGCTATTCAGGCCTATGTGCTCCAGAGTTTTGGCAGCTCACCACAAGAGCTTAGAAGCTGCTGCAGCTCTTCTGCCTTACAGTTGCTGTACCAGCTTCCCATATCACTAAATTGGTGAAAGGGGGTGAGTACACTAATCTTCAGATGCTGAAGGGGTCCCAAATATTATATTTCATTGTTTTATTCTAACTAAGGCTTGAGGTGTCCACACATTGCTGAGGGACATTTATACACTGATATGGTAGTGTTTGTTATTACTCAGTTACTATAGCTTTGTATTGTTTTATATTGCTTCTCGCATTATATTCGCGTCTTGATCTTTGCTTCCATTTCCATAATAAATTTCTATCTTTCGCGTTATACTCGAGTATCTACAGTATTGTATAGAGACAGAGATAAAAGGGAAGGGAAGTATTTTTGTAATAAGATAAAAAAGTCTGACTTCTCTGCAGAATATTTTGATGGGTTGTGGTTTCAAAGAGCAAATCCAGCTATATCTTTTACAAAAAGAAACATTAAAGAGCAATTTCTCATACATTTTATACTCTGCAACTGGTATAAGAAGTCAGTAGGAACAAATAAAGGGGAAAATAATTTTACAGTACACTTCCTTTAACCATGGCAAGAAACAGGGTACATGGTTTAAAGTGACAGTACACTGTAAAAAAGTTTTTCCCTTAAAGGGACAGTCAACACCAGAATTTTTGTAGTTTAAAAAGAAAGATAATCCCTTTATTACCCATTCCCCAGTTTTGCAGAACCAACACAGTTATAATAATACACGTTTTACCTCTGTAATTATCTTGCATCTAAGCTTCTGCTGACTGCCCCCTTACTTCAGTTATTTTGACAGACATGCAGTTTAGCCAATCAGTGCTCACTCCTAGGTCACTTTACGTGCATGAGCTCAATGTTATCTATATGAAACATGTGAACTAATGCCCTCTAGTGGTCAAAATGTATTCAGATTAGAGGCAGTCTTCAAGGTCTAAGAAATTAGCATATGAACCTCCTAGGTTTAGCTTTCAACTAAGAATACCAAGAGAACAAAGCAAAATTGGTGATGAAAGTAAATTGTGAAGTTGTTTAAAATTGCATGCCCTATTTAAATCATGAAAAAAAATTTTGGACTTGACTGTCCCTTTAACGTATTTCCAATGATAGCTGCATAGTATAAAATTTATGAGAAATTGCATTTTCATGTTTATTTATATTAAATAGCTTGTTTTTGTGCTATAAAAGCACAGCCCATTTAAAATGGGTTGAGCTTTGAGGTAAAACAAGATCTCTTTGGCTGGTCCCCAGCTAGGGATTCTGGGCTCTAACAATTGTATCTATACAATACAGGTAGCAGAGAAAATAAAAGAACAGCCAACCCTTTAGAGAACTTAGAGTGTGCACAGCATTTACATAGCTTAGTTACCCCAAGGCAGATACAGCCACAATAAAAATTGTGCACCACTCTTTCAAGTACCTTAACTGGGTCATCAGGCATGAATAAGGGCTGCATATTGTAGCCCAAAACCTCACATCTTTGTTTTACTCCACAATAAATGAGACCCAGTTGGGGTACTTAGAAAAGAGTGGTGCTGGGTTTTTATTGTGGATGTATTTTTAGATCTGCCCAAAATAAACCCTTAAATGTTTAGTTTGACTTTTGGATTAAAAATATTCAGAAAAATTAATGTAATTGTGGCAAAACCTATTGTTCACACAATACTAGTAATTCAGTTAAGCATCTGTCCTCTTGCCCTGTGTCGAAAAGGCACTTAAAAATAATTGGCTTTTTAATTATACATTAGAAATTTTACTAGGTCTCTTTAGAAGACAGTAAATTTAATTTTAAATATAAAAATTTACCCCTTTCCAATAATAAAAAAGTGAAAGGGATGTATACTCCTCTACTAAACTACAGAGCGGCAAATTGTGCTCTCTCATATCAAAAAGAAGACATCCTTTGGGCCACTTGTTACAAAAACTTGTGTTAACTCAGCTAGAAGCTTTTTGCGCACGTTGGGTAGCGCTCATATTACAAGTTGAAAGTAAACGGTTTTCCCGTGCGCACTAAGCCGAAAACTAACACCCTACTCATGTGCAAACACTATTGTATATTCTCAAGTGCTCTAACCAAACTTGGAAATATTATTTTACATTCCCATTGTGCCTGTGTGTATATATACAGTATTATATATATATATATATATATATATATATAAAATTTATGTATGAACTTACCTGATAAATTAATTTCTTTCATGGTGGCGAGAGTCCACGAGCTTAATGATGGGATACACATTCCTACCAGGAGGAGGCAAAGTTTCCCAAACCTCAAATGCATATAAATACGCCTCTCACCTCACACTTACCTCAGTTTAACGTATAGCTAAGTAAGTGAGATGAAATAAGTATAATCATAAAAAAAGAGGAGCAGGATAAAAGATGTGTTTTATATAAAAAAAAAAAAAATCAAATCCACACAAAAATGGGTGGGCCTTGTGGACTCTTGACATCATGAAAGAAATGAATTAATCAGGTAAGTTCTTACATAAATTATGTTTTATTTCATATAGGTGGCGAGAGTCCATGAGCTTGTTAGTGATGGGATATAATACCCAAGATGTGGAAGTCCACGAGTAATAATAAAGGGAGGTAAAAAACTAAAAACAACATCTATTTCCGCTGAGAAATTAAAGGGCCACTGAACCCAATTTTTTTCTTTCGTGATTCAGATAGAGCATGCAATTTTAAGCAACTTTCTAATTTACTCCTATTATCACATTGTCTTCATTATCTTGGTATCTTTATTTGAAAAGCAAGAATGTAAGTTTAGATGCGGGCCCATTTTTGGTAAACAACCTGGGTTGTTCTTGCTGATTGGTGGATAAATTCACCAACCAATAAACACGTGCTGTCCAAGGTCTGAACCAAAAATTGGCTGGCTCCTTAGCTTAGATGCCTTGTTTTTCAAATAAAGATAGCAGGAGAACGAAGAAAAAATTAATAGGAGTAAATTATAAAGTTGCTTGAAATGCTGCTCTATTTGAATCACAAAAGAAAAAAATTAAGTTCAGGGTCATTTAAATCCAAAAAATTATTATGTTTCTTTAAAATTCAAAAAACAAATCATAGGCACTAGAATCAAACTGAAACAGCTGCCTGGAGAACTTTTCTACCAGAAGCTGCTTCCAAAGAAGCAAAAACATCCAAATGTTAAAATTTAGTAAAAGGTATGCAAAGAAGACCAAGTGGCCGCTTTGCAGATTTGATCAACTGAAGCTTCATTCTTGAAAGCCCAAGATGTGGCAACTGATTTTGTAGAATGAGCTGTAAATTTCTGAGGCGGAGACTGACCCGACTCCAAATAAGCTTTGTGAATCAAACGTTTTAATCAAGATGCTAAAGAAACAGCAGAGGCTTTCTGATCTTTTCTAGAACAGGGAAAAAACAAATTATGCTTGCCAGATAATTTCCTTTCCTTCTGTATCAGGAGAGTCCACGGCTTCATTCCTTACTTGTGGGAAATACTGAACCTGGGCACCAGGAGGAGGCAAAGACACCCCAGCCAAAGGCTTAAATACCTCTCCCACTCCCCTCATCCCCCAGTCATTCTGCAGAGGGAACAAGGAACAGTAGGAGAAATAACATAATTTATGCTTACCTGATAAATTTATTTCTCTTGTAGTGTATCCAGTCCACGGATCATCCATTACTTATGGAATATATTCTCCTTCCCAACAGGAAGCTGCAAGAGTCCACCCACAGCAAAGCTGCTATATAGCTCCTCCCCTAACTGCCATATTCAGTCATTCGACCGAAAACATGCAGAGAAAGGAAAACCCATAGGGTGCAGTGGTGACTGTAGTTCAAATGAAAAAATTACCTGCCTTAAAGTGACAGGGCGGGCCGTGGACTGGATACACTACAAGAGAAATAAATTTATCAGGTAAGCATAAATTATGTTTTCTCTTGTTAAGTGTATCCAGTCCACGGATCATCCATTACTTATGGAATACCAATACCAAAGCTAAAGTACACGGATGATGGGAGGGACAAGGCAGGTACTTAAACGGAAGTTACCACTGCCTGTAAAAAACCCTTTCTCCCAAAAATAGCCTCCGAAGAAGCAAGGTATCAAATTTGTTAAATTTGAAAAGTATGAAGCGCAGACCAAGACTCCGTCTTGTAAATCTGTTCAACAGAAGCCACATTTAAAAAAGGCCCAAGTGAAAACCACAGCTCTAGTAGAATGAGCTGTAATCCCTTCAGGAGGCTGCTGTCCAGCAGTCTCATAAGCTAAATGAATTATGCTTTTTAAACAAAAAGACAGAGAGGCTGCTGAAGTCTTTTGACCTCTCCTCTGTCCAGAATAGACAACAAACAAGGTGAACGTTTGATGAAAACCGTAGTAGCTTGTAAGTAAAACTTTAAAGCACAAACCACGTCCAATATTGTGTAATAGACGTTCCTTCTTTGAGGAAGGATTAGGATACAAGCATGGAACAACTATCTCTTGAGTGATGTACTTGTTAGATACCACCTTAGGAAAAAACCCAGGTTGGTACGCAGGACTACCTTATCCGTACGAAGGACCAGATAAGGAGAATCACATTGTAACACAGATAACTTGGAGACTCTACGAGTCGAGGAATTAGCTACCCAAAAGGAACTTTCCAAGATAAAGATTGATATCTATGGAACAAAAAAGGTTCAAACGGAACTTCTTGAAGAACCTTAAGAATCAGGTTTAAGCTCCATGGCGGAGCAACAGTTTTAAACACAGGCTTGGATCTAACCAAAGCCTGACCAAATGCCTGAACGTCTAGAATACCTGCCAGACGCTTGTGCAAAAAAAAAATAGACAGAGTAAAAATCTGTCCCCTTTTAAGGAATTAGCTGACAACCCTTTTCTCAAAAACATCTTGGAGAAAAGATAATATCCTGGGAATCCAGACTTTACTCCATGAGTAACCCTTGGATTCATAACAATCAGATATTTACACCATATCTATGTTCAATTTTCCTAGAGACAGGCTTTCATGTCTGTATTAAGGTATCAATGACTGACTCGGAGAAGCCATGCTTTGATAACATCAAGCGTTCAGTCTCCAGGCAGTCCATCTCAGATTGATTCTATTTAGATGGTTGAAAGGACCCTGAGGTAGAGGGACCTGTCTCTGAAGCAGAGACCGTGATGGAAAGGATGACATGTCCACCAGATCTGCATACCAGGTCCTGCGTGGCTACGCAGGCGCTGTCAAAAACACCAAAGCCCTCTCCTGCTTGGTCTTGACCTCCGGAAGAAATCCCACTCCCCCGGAAGAAAAGTCTGACGACTTAGAAAATCCACCTCCCAGTTCTCAACACCTGGGATATGGATAGCTGATAGACAAGAGTGAGTCTCTGTCCAGTAAATTATTGTAAGACTTCTAACATCGCTAGGGAACTTCTGTTCCCCCTTGATGGCTGATGTAAGCCACAGTCGTGTATATTGTCCGACTGAGTATGATGTACCTCAGAGTTGCTAACTGAGGCCAAGTCTGAAGAGCATGGAATATCACTCCCAGTTCCAGAATATTTATTAGAAGGAGGGTCTCCTCCTAAGTCCACTATCCCTGAGCCTTCAGGGAGTTCCAGACTGCATCCCTAAAAGGCTGGCATCTATTGTAACAATTGTCCCATCTGACCTGCGGAAGGTCATACCCTTGGACAGATGGACCCGACACCAGAGAAGAGAATCTCTGGTCTCTTGGTCCAGGTTTAACAGGGGGACAAATCTGTGTAATCCCCGTTCCTCTGACTGAGCATGCATAGTTGCAGCGGTCTGAAATGTAGACGTGCAAATGGTACTATGTCCCTTGCCGCTACCATTAAGCCGATTTCATTCATGTACTGAGCCACCGAAGGGCGCGGATGGGATGAAAAAAACACGGCATAAATTTAGAAACTTTGACAACCTGGACTCAGTCAGGTAAATTTTCATTTCTACAGAATCTATCAGAGTCCCTAGGAGGGAAACCCTTGAGATTGGGGATAGAGAACTCTTTCCTTGTTCACTTTCCACCCATGTGATCTCAGAAATGCCAGTACTACGTCCGTATGAGACTGGGCAATTTGGATGTTTGACGCCTGTATCAGGATGTCGTCTAAATAAGGGGCCACTTCTATGCCCCGCGGTCTAAGGACCGCCAAAGCGACCCCAGAACCTCCATAAAGATTCTTGGGGCTGTAGATATCCCAAAGGAAAGAGCTACAAACTGGTAATGCCTGTCTAGAAAGGCAAACCTGAAAAACGATGGTGATCTTTATGCATCACAATGTGAGGATAAGCATCCTTCAAATCCATTGTAGTCCTCTATTGACTCTCCTGGATCATAGTTAAGATGGTACGAATAGTTTCCATCTTAAATGACGGAATTCTGAGGAATTTGTTTAAGATCTTTAGATCCAAAATAGGTCTGAAGGTTCCCTCTCCTTGGGAACCACAAACAGATTTGAGTAAAAACTCTGTCCCTGTTCCTCTCTTGGAACTGGATGGATCTCGTACACAATGTAAGAATGCCTCCTTCTTTATCTGGTTTGCAGATAATTGTGAAAGGCGAAATCTCCCCTTTTTTTGGGGGGGAATCTTTGAAATCCAGAAGATATCTCTGGGATATAAATTCCAATGCCTAGGGATCCTGGGCATCTCTTGCCCACGCCTGGGCAAAGAATGAAAGTCTGCCCCCTATAGGATCCGTTACCGGATAGGGGTCCTTTCCTTCATGCTGCCTTAGAGGCAGCAGCAGGCTCCTTGGCCTGCTTATCTTTGTTCCAGGTCCGATTGTCTCCAGACCGCCTTGGACTGAGCAAAAATTCCCTCTTGTTTTGCCTTAGAGGAAGAGGATGCCACACCTGCCCTGAAGTTTTTAAAAGGTACGAAAATTAGACTTTTTTTTTTTTTTTTTGCCCTTGATTTAGACCTATCCTGAGGAAGGGCATGACCTTTTCCTCCAGTGATATAAGCAATAATCTCCTTCAAACCAGGCCCGAATAGGGTCTGCCCCTTGAAGGGAAGTTAAGTAGCTTATTTATTAAAGTCACGACAGCTGACCATGATATAAGCCATAGCGCTCTGCGCGCCAGTATAGTAAAAAACAGAATTCTTAGCCGTTAGTCTAGTCAAATGAACAAGGCATCAGAAAACAAAGGAATTGGCTAGCATAAGCTTGTCAAATATATTCATCCAATGGAGTCGCTTAACTGTAAAGCCTCATCAAGAGACTCAACCCAGAACGCCGCAGCAGCAGTGACAGAAGCAATGTATGCAAGGGGCTGCAGGATAAAACCCTGTTGAATAAACATTTTTTATCCATTGGATCTAAAAAGCACAACTGTCCTCGTCAGAGGTAGTGGTACGCTTAGCTAGAGTAGAAACTCTTCTCTCCACCTTAGGAACTGTCTGCCAGAAGTCCCGTGTGGTGGTAACTATTAGAAAACATTCTTCTAAAAAATAGGAGGGGAAGAGAACGGCACACCTGGTCTATCCCATTCCTTATTAAAAAATTTTTTTAGTAAACCTCTTTAGGTATTGGAAAAACATCAGTACACACCGGCACTGCATATTATTTATCCAGTCTACACAATTTCTCTGGCCCTGCGATTGTACACATTCATTCAGAGCAGCCAAAGCCTCCCTGAGCAACAAGTGGAGGTTCTCAAGCATAAATTTTAAATGTAGAAATATCAGAATCAGGTTAAATCATCTTCCCTGAGTCAAAAAAAAAAAAAAAAAAATCACCCACAGACTAAGCATATTGTGAGGTAGTATCATACATGGTTCTTAAAGCGTCTGTATGCTCTGTATCTACCCCCAGAGCTAACTGCTTTCCTTTAATTTCAGGTAGTCTGACTAATACTGCTGCCAGAATATTATTCACCACCTTTGCCATGTCTTGTAAAATAAACGCTATGGGCGCCCTTGATGTACTTGGCGCCATTTGAGCGTGAGTCCCTGAAGCGGGAGTCGAAGGGTCTGACACGTGGGGAGAGTTAGTCGGCATAACTTTCCCCTCGACAGAATCCCCTGGTAAAGAAACGCTATGGGTGCCCTTGATGTACTTGGCGCCATTTGAGCGTGAGTCCCTAAAGCGGGAGTCAAAAGGTCTGACACGTGGGGAGAGTTAGTCGGCATAACTACCCCCACGACAGAATCCTCTGGTGATAATGTTTTTAAAGACAAAAAATGATCTTTATTGTTTAACATGAAATCAGTACATCTGGTACACATTCTAAGATGGGGTTCCACCATGGCTTTAAAACATAATGAACACAGAGCTTCCTCTATGTCAGACATGTTAGAACAGACTAATAATGAGACTAGTAAGCTTGGAAAACACTTTAAATCAAGTTAACAAGCAAATATATAAAACGTTACTGTGCCTTTAAGAGAAACAAATTTTGCCAAAATTTGAAATAACAGTGAAAAAAAGGCAGTTAAACTAACAAAATTTTTACAGTGTATGTAACAAGTTAGCAGAGCATTGCACCCACTTGCAAATGGATGATTAGCCCCTTAATACAAAAAACAGATTAACAAAACGAAAAATATGTTTTAAACAGTCATAACAGCTCCTACTTTTGAAGCCCTTTTGAGCCCTTCAGAGATGTCCTATAGCATGCAGGGGACTGCTGAGGGAAGCTGAATGTCACTGTTTGTAATTTTAACTGCACCAACTGTAACTTTTATACTATAACAGTGGAAATTGTTTCTATGCAAAATTTAAGCCAGCCATGTGGAAAAAACTTAGGCCCCAATAAGTTTTATCACCAAACATATGTTAAAAACGATTAAACATGCCAGCAAACGTTTTAAAACACATTTTTACAAGAGTATGTATCTCTATTAATAAGCCTGATACCAGTCGCTATCGCTGCATTTAAGGCTTTACTTACATTACTTCGGTATCAGCAGTATTTTCTTAGTCAATTCCATTCCTAGAAAAATATTTTACTGCACATACCTTATCTGCAGGAAAACCTGCACGCCATTCCCCCTCTGAAGTACCTCACTCCTCAGAATGTGTGAGAACAGCAAATGGATCTTAGTTACGTCTGCTAAGATCATAGAAAAACGCAGGCAGATTCTTCTTCCAAATACTGCCTGAGATAAACAGCACACTCCGGTGCCATTTAAAAATAACAAACTTTTGATTGAAGAATAAACTAAGTAGAAAGCACCACAGACTCTCACAACCTCCTATCTATGTTGAGGCTTGCAAGAGAATGACTGAATATGGCAGTTAGGGGAGGAGCTATATAGCAGCTTTGCTGTGGGTGGACTCTTGCAGCTTCCTGTTGGGAAGGAGAATATATTCCATAAGTAATGGATGATCCGTGGACTGGATACACTTAACAAGAGAAATCAGGGTATAAATGGTGCCAGAAGAAAAGAACAAAAATGTAGGTCTGACCAACGGAGAAAACAGGCAGGGGCTGTGGACTCTCCTCATACAGAAGGAAAGGAAATTATCTGGCAAGTATAATTTAGGTTTTCCTTCTTAATCTGAGGAGAGTCCACGGCTTCATTCCTAACTTGTGGAAACATATACCCAAGCTCTAAAGGACACTGGAAGAAAACAGGAGGGCAAAAAGAGTCGGACCCTATTCTGTGGGCACCACAGCCTGCAAAACCTTTCTCCCAAAAGATGCTTCAGCCGAAGCAAAAACGTCAAAAAGTATGTAAGGATGACCAGGTAGCCGCCTTACAAATCTGCTCCATAGGGACCTCATTGTTGAAGGCCCAAGAGGAAGCCACTGCTCTAGTTTCATATGCTAAGCGATTAAGGCTCCTCAACCACAAAGATAAGGAAGTGGACAAGGCTTTCTGCCCCTTACGCTTCCCAAAATAGACAACAAAGAAGTCTATCTAAACTCCCTAGTAGCTTGAAGATAGAACTTCAAGGCCCGAACCACATCCAAATTATGAAGTAACCTCTCCTTCGAAGAAGAAGGGTTAGGACACAAGGAAGGAACAACAATATCCTGATTGATGTTGCGATCAGAAACAACCTTAGGAAGAAAACCTAACCCAGTACAAAGAACAGCCTTATCAGCATGGAATACTAGGTAAGGAGGCTCACATTGCAAGGCAGCCATCTCAGATACTCTGCGTGCTGAAGCAATAACCAGTAAAAAGAGAACCTTCCAAGATAGTAATTTAATGTCAAGGCCGTGCATAGGCTCAAACGGAGCCCTCTGCAAAACCTTAAGAACAAGATTTAAACTTCAAGGAGGAGCGCTAGGTCGTAACTCAAGTCTGATTCTCGTCAGAGACTGAACAAAAGACTGCACATCTGGAAGTTCAGCAAGCCTCTTGTGCAGTAGAACAGATAGGGCTGAAATCTGTCCATTAAGGGAGCTAGCCGAAAGGCCCTTCTCCATACCATCCTGGAGAAAGGAAAGAATCCTGGAAACCCTGACCTTATGCCAGGGAAATCCACGCTCTTCACACCAGAATATGTAGGTCTTCCACACCTTATGATAGATGCAACGAGTAACCGGCTTACGAGCTTGAATGAGAGTATCAATAACTCTCTCAGAAAAACCTCTCTTGGCTAGGACTAAGCGTTCAATCTCTACGCAGTCAGCCTCAGATAATCTAGATTTTGATGAACAAAAGGACCTTGTTCCAGCAGAGCCCTGCAACAAGGTAACCTCCATGGAGGAGATGAGGACATCCCCACCAGATCCGCGAACCACATCCTCCAAGGCCACGATGGAGCAATTAGAATCACAGATGCTCGCTCCTGCTTGATGTGGGACACCACACGAGGTAGGAATGGTAACGTCAGAAAAATGTAGATCAGACTGAAGCTCCAAGGCACTGCTAATGCATCTATTAGCACCGCCTGAGGATCCCTGGACTGCGACCAATATCTGGGTAGCTTGGAATTGAGCCAGGACGCCATGAGATCTATCTCCGGTGTCCCACAGTTGCTGCAAATCTCTGCAAACACCTCGGGATGGAGAGACCATTCCCCCGGATGAAAGGATTGTCTGCTGAGGAAATCTGCTTCCCAGTTGTCCACACCCAGAATGTGGATCGCTGACAGCGAGCAGTTGTGGGCCTCCGTCCATTCCAGAATCCAAGATACTTCCCTCATTGCCAGGGAGCTCCTCACCCCCCCCCCCATGGCTGATGGAAGCCACTGAGGTTATATTGTCCGATTGGAATCTGATAAACTGGGCCGAAACCAGAAGGGGCCAAGCCTTCAGAGCATTGAAGATCGCTCAAAGTTCCAAGATGTTGATTGGGAGGAGGGATTCCTCTTGAGTCCACAGGCCCTGTGCCTTCCTGGCACCCCAAACAGCTCCCCATCCTGTGAGACTCACGTCCGTTGTCACAATCTCCCAGGATGGTCTCAAAGACAACGTCCCTTGGGACATGTGATCTGGACAGAGCCACCAGGAGAGTGATTCTCTCGACCGGCTGTCCAGAGAAATCTGTTGAGACAGATCTGAATGATTGCCGTTCCACTGTCTCAGCATGCACAGCTGAAGAGGTCTGAGATGGAATCTGGCAAAGGGGATGATGTCCATGCAGGATACCATGAGCCCCATTACCTCCATACACCGAGCCACAGAGGGCCTTAAGGAGTTCTGAAGGGCAAGACAATTGGAAGTTAGCTTGTAATGTCTCTGGTCTTTAAGAAATATCCTCATGGATATGGAGTCTATTATCATACCCAGGAACTCCACCCTGGTACTGGGAATAACAATTTATGTATGAACTTACCTGATAAATTCATTTCTTTAATATTGGCAAGAGTCCATGAGCTAGTGACATATGGGACATACAATCCTACCAGGAGGGGCAAATTTTCCCAAACCTCAAAATGCCTATAAATATGCCCCTCACCACACCCACAATTCAGTTTAATTAAATAGCCAAGTTGTGGGGTGATAAAGAAAGGAGTAAAAAGCATCAAAAAAAGGAATCTGGAAATAATTGTGCTTTATACAAAAAAATCATAACCACCATAAAAAGGGTGGGTCTCATGGACTCTTGTATTTAAGTAGCAGGATGGAGCGAGTGCACCTTTAAAATTGTTTGGATAATAATGAGCTAAATAATTTTTGAGTGGTAAGGAATATGCTCTACAACCCTTCTAAGAGATAGCAATTCCTCCAAATTGTTATCGATGTAAAATTGAGAATGGACAAGTGAAGGGGAGCTGTATATCAGTTAATAAAAAATTGAAAAAAAAAAAATTGAAAAAAATATTAACAAAGTGCTTTTATTCATGTTGCATCGTGGTGGCTAAACAAATATTGAAAATACAGAATTTGTATGTGTTAACTGGTTCGTGTGGTGATAAGATAATAGGATTGTGGAGGTTAATATATGTAATAAAAAGAAAGACTTGGGTAGTGTACAAAATGTGACAATTTTTATAATGAACAATGTAGCGAATACAAGTTGTAACAATTACAAGTTGTAACAAATACAAGAAATATGCAGGTTAAAAAATGACAAATTAAAAAGACATAAAATACATATTTACACAATATATATGTGTCGTGTGTGTATCTCACTGCAGTGGATAAAAATAGATAGATAAAAAGGTTTTTTTAAAAATTGTATAATACAACCAAAGTTAGGTAGTTTTGATAAGAGCGGTTGATTGGTAGGACAGTGCCTTATAAACACCTTATAAAAGTACCTTAGAAAGTAGTGGTTCCCAAAACTACTTAGTGGTATAGTGGGATCCGTTGAAAGACATTCATATGGATGTGCTATTAGTAATAGCTAAAAAGGGTTCTTTTGTGGATGGCGGTTGTCTCAATACTATTTATCAGTATGGACTCCGGTCTGATAGCAGGTATCTAATTCCAAATGGAGTTTTCTTTGTTAAAAGTCTTGTGGGATTTCCTGTAGATTGCGGTGTCCCAATACTCTCTGTCAGTATGGACTGTAGTTCGCAAATGAAGGAGAAAATTCTTTGGGTGTTCCTGTGTCCCAATACTCTCTGTCAGTATGGACTTCTGGATCCTTAGCTGAACCAGTGTGTAGCAGCAGTTGGATTTCTTAGGATCCGTTTGGCGGCAAAAAAGGGTTCAAATTTCAAAGTACCGGCTTTTTTCAGAAGTGACCGGCTTTTTCAAACTGAACGGTTTTTCAAATAACCGTTTTTTTCAAATTGCCCGGCTATAGGTGCAGTGTTTCAGAGTGTAGGCAGCTCTACGCGTTTCGGCCGTAGCCTTTATCAAGATGCCATTAAACACTCTGTGGGGCATTTATAAAGGGCAGTATAGATTGCTATTGGATAACATTGGTAGGCAATCTGTGTTACTATTGGGTGTTTGTGATTACTGTTAGCCAATAGAGCAGGTCATAGAAAAAATATTAACACAAAACATAAAAAAGGAAATTTGAAAAATGTAAAGTGATACACCTGTAATAGAATTCACATTTTGTGTAGTAAAAAATAGTGTGAAGCTTGTATCGGGCAAAGATTTTTATAACTAGTTGTGTTAGGGTAAGGTATTTTGTAAAATATAATATAATATAAAGGTCCAGTGTCAAACTGAAAAAAGGGTTTGGGAAAAGCAATTAAATTCTTCATGCCTAAAAAACTGGTGTATAAATTATATCTTATGTGATTAAATAAAGTGTCTACTAATATGGATCTAGATGCTCATTTATTAAGGCGTTAGTGATTTAGATAAAACGTAATTTTAAGGGAAGTATTTTATTCTTAAAAGATGAGGTTTTTGATTATTGTTCGTCATTTTATATTAATCTATATTTGGGATGGTTATTCTTTGTATTTGATCAGTGTTAATAGTATTGATTTTTATAAAAAATGGAGATTTTTGGGGGAATTTTTTTGGGTAAGTGAGAAAGGGGCAAAATAAACTATTTTGTTAAACTAAGTATTAACGATTAATTTTATATCCAAAAAATTATAAGGTTTAGACTGAGCTAATTTTATTCAGTAGTTGATTCGTGGATCTTAAAATAGAGAAAGGGGGGCAGAGTAAACTATATTTTAATTAACTAATGTAAATATCGTTGTGTATAAATGTATGTATTATTTGTTTTAATTAGCTGGGAAGAGATATTTATAGAACTTTGTTATTAAATATTTATATTTATATTTTGATAGAGAATCTTCTTTGGATTAGTTTTTAATTGTGATTTTATGATTTTGTTTTTAATTTGACTTTTATTTTGGTTTTAAATTAGAAAGTTTAGATCAAATTCCATGTTTAATCCATATGGATGGAGAGTTTTAAATGCATAGATATATTCTGCTTCCTTTTTTAGTAAAAAATGTTCCATATTACCTCCTCTGGGGCTAATAAATACTTTTTTAATTCCCCAATATTTGAGTTTGTTAGTGTTTCCGTTGTGACATTCTGTGAAGTGTTTGTATAGTTCAGTATTGGTAGCTTTGTGTTCTATATGGTGTAGGTGTTCTCTAATTCTGTCTCTTAACATGCGGCTCGTTTGGCCAAAATATTGTAGGCCGCATGAACACTGTATACAGTAGATTACGTTTTGATCTGAAAAGCGTATGATTTCTTTTATATTTATGTATTGTTCATTATTATTTGATTTTATTGTTTTGATTTTTGAACTATGTTTACATGATTTGCATGAAATGCATGGAAAAAATCCTTCTATTTTTTCTTTTTTGAAATTTGTGTCTACTAAGTTGTTGGTTGTTTTATTTTTAAATTCACTAGGTGACAGAATATTTTTTTAATTTTTTGCTCTTTTAAAAATGATGTCCGGCTGATTTTTTATTCTAGGTCCTAATATCTGGTCTTGTTTGATGTAATGCCAATGTCTATTGAGGATCTTTTTTATTTCATGATGTTGGGAGCTATATTGTGTGATGAATGGTATAAAAAATGGGTCTTCGGTTTTTTGTTTTTGTTTTGTCAAATGTTGTGTAGTTAGTATTAGCTCTCTGTTTTTTTCTTCAGCTTCTTTTTTGGCTTTATTAATAATGTGGGACTTATACCCTTTTTCTTTAAATCTCTGTGTGAGAATTTCGGATTGTTTAGAAAATTGGTTGATATCTGAACAGTTTTTACGGATTCTTAGGTACTGACCCTTGGGTATATTTGTTTTCCATCTTGTTAGATGGCAACTATCATTGTGAATATAATTGTTTGCGTCTGTTTGTTTGAAATAAGTTCTTGTTTTTATTTCTGTGTTAATGATTTCGATTTCTATGTCTAAAAAGTGGATTAGATTACTGCTGTACTCGTGTGTGAATTTAAGATTCATTGGGTTAGTGTTCATATCCTCTATGAATAGGTCTAGAAGTTCATGTTCACCCTTCCAGATGATGAAGAGATCATCTATGTATCTATAGTAGTGCACAAGGTTCGCCCCCCATTGTCCTTCATATATAAAGTTTTTTTCGAAGAGACCCATAAACAGGTTCGCATAACTAGGGGCGAACTTTGTGCCCATTGCTGTTCCTTTGACTTGGAGATATATATTTTCGTTAAAGAGAAAAGAATTATTGTTGAGTATGAAATTTATGGATTCAAGTAGAAATTGATTTTGATCTGAGTTTAAAAGGGGATCTTTGTCAAGGAAATATTTTATTGCTCCTAAACCTTTTTGATGGTCTATATTTGTGTATAGCGAATTGACATCGCAAGTGACTAATAGAAAATTTTCTTTCCAAGAAAGATTTTTTAAAATATTGAGTAATTGGGTTGAGTCTTTCAGATAGGATGGTAGGGATGTAACATAATTTTGTAAAAAGAAGTCTACATATTGGGAAAGATTAGATGTGAGTGATCCTATGCCTGATATGATGGGTCGGCCTGGGGGTCTAGTGAGATGTTTATGGATTTTAGGTAAAATGTAGAAAGTTGGAGTGATGGGATTTTTTACGTTTAGGAATTCATATTCATATTTCGTTGTTAACCCAGTATTAAATGCTTTGTCTAATAATTGTTCTAATTTTATTGTCTAGTTTTTAATGGGATTATTTTTCAGTTGTTTGTAAGTGGTTTCGTCGTGAAGGAGTCTATTTGATTCTTCAATGTAGAAGGAAGTATCCATAAGGACGATGCCTCCGCCTTTATCCGCTGGTTTGATTGTAATATTTTTATTATTTTTTAAATCTCTGATTATGTTGAGTTCTTTCTGACTCATGTTCCAATTAAGATATTTATTTTGTGTGAGTCAATTTCTGATTTTATATCTTTAAGATAGATTCCAACCACTGGAAACTAATATAGAACCATTTTCGCCTATCCCAAATCAAACACAACAACAAGTTTTTTTAGGAAAGTCCCCTTCGGGGGAAGGAACCTCAAAAAACACAAATTCCCGTATATTACCACAAAGAACTGTAAGAAACAAAAGAGGTTTAGAGGCAGGAGGGGCAGAAGAAAATCCAGGCAAAACACCAAAAAGACAGAAATAAAACATTCAGGAATATTCAATTTAAGTAAATATCCACTAAATGACATACAAAAGAACATTCTAAATAAAGGCCTATCTTTTGCCCCATCCTGCAAACTTAATAAGTTTGAAACCCTTATTAACATTAACCAATTTGTTCGAAAACTCACACTTAAAAGGTATTACATAAAAAATCCTTTAGAAAATAAAGTTTTAAAAGAAAAAGAAACCATGTATAAACACACTGATCTAAAAGCCCCTTCTACTTTCTACCCCACTCATGAAAAGAGCGAACATATTAAATTATTTGAAGAAATGTTGAAAAAAGACTTAGAAAATCTTGACCAAAATAAATATCTTAATTGGAACATGAGTCAGAAAGAACTCAACATAATCAGAGATTTAAAAAATAATAAAAATATTACAATCAAACCAGCGGATAAAGGCGGAGGCATCGTCCTTATGGATACTTCCTTCTACATTGAAGAATCAAATAGACTCCTTCACGACGAAACCACTTACAAACAACTGAAAAATAATCCCATTAAAAACCAGACAATAAAATTAGAACAATTAATAGACAAAGCATTTAATACTGGGTTATTAACGAAATATGAATATGAATTCCTAAACGTAAAAAATCCCATCACTCCAACTTTCTACATTTTACCTAAAATCCATAAACATCTCACTAGACCCCCAGGCCGACCCATCATATCAGGCATAGGATCACTCACATCTAATCTTTCCCAATATGTAGACTTCTTTTTACAAAATTATGTTACATCCCTACCATCCTATCTGAAAGACTCAACCCAATTACTCAATATTTTAAAAAATCTTTCTTGGAAAGAAAATTTTCTATTAGTCACTTGCGATGTCAATTCGCTATACACAAATATAGACCATCAAAAAGGTTTAGGAGCAATAAAATATTTCCTTGACAAAGATCCCCTTTTAAACTCAGATCAAAATCAATTTCTACTTGAATGCATAAATTTCATACTCAACAATAATTCTTTTCTCTTTAACGAAAATATATATCTCCAAGTCAAAGGAACAGCAATGGGCACAAGGTTCGCCCCTAGTTATGCGAACCTGTTTATGGGTCTCTTCGAAAAAAACTTTATATATGAAGGACAATGGGGGGCGAACCTTGTGCACTACTATAGATACATAGATGATCTCTTCATCATCTGGAAGGGTGAACATGAACTTCTAGACCTATTCATAGAGGATATGAACACTAACCCAATGAATCTTAAATTCACACACGAGTACAGCAGTAATCTAATCCACTTTTTAGACATAGAAATCGAAATCATTAACACAGAAATAAAAACAAGAACTTATTTCAAACAAACAGACGCAAACAATTATATTCACAATGATAGTTGCCATCTAACAAGATGGAAAACAAATATACCCAAGGGTCAGTACCTAAGAATCCGTAAAAACTGTTCAGATATCAACCAATTTTCTAAACAATCCGAAATTCTCACACAGAGATTTAAAGAAAAAGGGTATAAGTCCCACATTATTAATAAAGCCAAAAAAGAAGCTGAAGAAAAAAACAGAGAGCTAATACTAACTACACAACATTTGACAAAACAAAAACAAAAACAAAAAACCGAAGACCCATTTTTTATACCATTCATCACACAATATAGCTCCCAACATCATGAAATAAAAAAGATCCTCAATAGACATTGGCATTACATCAAACAAGACCAGATATTAGGACCTAGAATAAAAAATCAGCCGGACATCATTTTTAAAAGAGCAAAAAATTTAAAAAATATTCTGTCACCTAGTGAATTTAAAAATAAAACAACCAACAACTTAGTAGACACAAATTTCAAAAAAGAAAAAATAGAAGGATTTTTTCCATGCATTTCATGCAAATCATGTAAACATAGTTCAAAAATCAAAACAATAAAATCAAATAATAATGAACAATACATAAATATAAAAGAAATCATACGCTGTTCAGATCAAAACGTAATCTACTGTATACAGTGTTCATGCGGCCTACAATATTTTGGCCAAACGAGCCGCATGTTAAGAGACAGAATTAGAGAACACCTACACCATATAGAACACAAAGCTACCAATACTGAACTATACAAACACTTCACAGAATGTCACAACGGAAACACTAACAAACTCAAATATTGGGGAATTAAAAAAGTATTTATTAGCCCCAGAGGAGGTAATATGGAACATTTTTTACTAAGAAAGGAAGCAGAATATATCTATGCATTTAAAACTCTCCATCCATATGGATTAAACATGGAATTTGATCTAAACTTTCTAATTTAAAACCAAAATAAAAGTCAAATTAAAAACAAAATCAAAAAATCACAATTAAAAACTAATCAAAAGAAGATTCTCTATCAAAATATAAATATAAATATTTAATAAAGTTCTATCAATATCTCTTCCCATCTAATTAAAACAAATACATAAATTTATACACAACGATATTTACATTAGTTAATTAAAATATAGTTTACTCTGCCCCCCTTTCTCTATTTTAAGATCCACGAATCAACTACTGAATAAAATTAGCTCAGTCTAAACCTTATAATTTTTTGGATATAAAATTAATCGTTAATACTTAGTTTAACAAAATAGTTTATTTTGCCCCTTTCTCACTTACCCAAAAAAATTCCCCCAAAAATCTCCATTTTTTATAAAAATCAATACTATTAACACTGATCAAATACAAAGAATAACCATCCCAAATATAGATTAATATAAAATGACGAACAATAATCAAAAACCTCATCTTTTAAGAATAAAATACTTCCCTTAAAATTACGTTTTATCTAAATCACTAACGCCTTAATAAATGAGCATCTAGATCCATATTAGTAGACACTTTATTTAATCACATAAGATATAATTTATACACCAGTTTTTTAGGCATGAAGAATTTAATTGCTTTTCCCAAACCCTTTTTTCAGTTTGACACTGGACCTTTATATTATATTATATTTTACAAAATACCTTACCCTAACACAACTAGTTATAAAAATCTTTGCCCGATACAAGCTTCACACTATTTTTTACTACACAAAATGTGAATTCTATTACAGGTGTATCACTTTACATTTTTCAAATTTCCTTTTTTATGTTTTGTGTTAATATTTTTTCTATGACCTGCTCTATTGGCTAACAGTAATCACAAACACCCAATAGTAACACAGATTGCCTACCAATGTTATCCAATAGCAATCTATACTGCCCTTTATAAATGCCCCACAGAGTGTTTAATGGCATCTTGATAAAGGCTACGGCTGAAACGCGTAGAGCTGCCTACACTCTGAAACACTGCACCTATAGCCGGGCAATTTGAAAAAAACGGTTATTTGAAAAACCGTTCAGTTTGAAAAAGCCGGTCACTTCTGAAAAAAGCCGTACTTTGAAATTTGAACCCTTTTTTGCCGCCAAACGGATCCTAAGAAATCCAACTGCTGCTACACACTGGTTCAGCTAAGGATCCAGAAGTCCATACTGACAGAGAGTATTGGGACACAGGAACACCCAAAGAATTTTCTCCTTCATTTGCGAACTACAGTCCATACTGACAGAGAGTATTGGGACACCGCAATCTACAGGAAATCCCACAAGACTTTTAACAAAGAAAACAAGAAAACTCCATTTGGAATTAGATACCTGCTATCAGACCGGAGTCCATACTGATAAATAGTATTGAGACAACCGCCATCCACAAAATAACCCTTTTTAGCTATTACTAATAGCACATCCATATGAATGTCTTTCAACGGATCCCACTATACCACTAAGTAGTTTTGGGAACCACTACTTTCTAATGTACTTTTATAAGGTGTTTATAAGGCACTGTCCTACCAATCAACCGCTCTTATCAAAACTACCTAACTTTGGTTGTATTATACAATTTTTAAAAAACCTTTTTATCTATCTATTTTTATCCACTGCAGTGAGATACACACACGACACATATATATTGTGTAAATATGTATTTTATGTCTTTTTAATTTGTCATTTTTTAACCTGCATATTTCTTGTATTTGTTACAACTTGTAATTGTTACAACTTGTATTCGCTACATTGTTCATTATAAAAATTGTCACATTTTGTACACTACCCAAGTCTTTCTTTTTATTACATATATTAACCTCCACAATCCTATTATCTTATCACCACACAAACCAGTTAACACATACAAATTCTGTATTTTCAATATTTGTTTAGCCACCACGATGCAACACGAATAAAAGCACTTTGTTAATATTTTTTTCATTTTTTTTTTTTTTCAATTTTTTATTAACTGATATACAGCTCCCCTTCACTTGTCCATTCTCATGGACTCTTGCCAATATGAAATAAATAAATTTATCAGGTAAGTTCTTACATAAATTATGTTTTCTTTCATGTAATTGGCAAGAGTCCATGAGCTAGTGACGTATGGGATAGTAATACCCAAGATGTGGAACTCCACATCCGCTGAAAAAATTAATCCACAACCCAAAATTTAAGTTTATTCTCATAAATGAAAAGAAAAAACTTAAACATAAGCAAAGGAATCAAACTGAAACAGCTGGTTGAAAAACTTTTCTACCAAAAACTGCTTCCGAAGAAGCAAATACATAAAAACGGTAGAATTTAGTAAATGTATGCAAAGAAGACCAAGTTGCTGCTTTGCAAATCTGATCAACTGAAGCTTCATTCTTAAAAGCCCACAAAGTGGAGACTGATCTAGTAGAATGAGCTGTAATTCTCTGAGGCAGGGCGTGACCCGACTCCAAATAAGCCTGATGAATCAAAAGCTTTAACCAAGATGCCAAGGAAATGGCAGAAGCCTTGGGACCTTTCCTAGAACCAGAAAAGATAACAAATAGACTAGAAGTCTTCCTGAAATCTTTAGTAGCTTCAACATATTTCAAAGCTCTTACAACATCCAAAGAATGTAAGGATCTCTCCAAAGAATTCTTAGGATTAGGACACAAAGAAGGAACAACAATTTCTCTATTAATGTTGTTAGAATTCACAACTTTAGGTAGAAATTTAAATGAAGTCTGCAAAACTGTCTTATCCTGATGGAAAAATCAGAAAAGGAGATTCACAAGAAAGATAATTCGGAAACTCTTCTAGCAGAAGAAATGGCCAAAAGGAACAACACTTTCCAAGAAAGTATTTTAATGTCCAAAGAATGCATAGGCTCAAACTGAGCCTAGCCTGTAAAGCCTTGAAAACCAAATTAAGACTAAAAGGAGGAGAGATTGATTTAATGACAGGCTTGATACGGACCAAAGACTGTACAAAACAGTGAATATCAGGAAGATTAGCAATCCTTCTGTGAAATAAAACCGAAAGAGCAGAAATTTGTCCCTTCAAGGAACTTGCAGACAAACCTTTATTAAAACCATCCTGAAGAAACTGTAAAATTCTAGGAATTCTAAAAGAATGCCAGGAGAATTTATGAGAACACCATGAAAAATAAGTCTTCCAAACTCGATAATAAATCTTCCTAGAAACAGATTTACGAGCCTGTAAAATAGTATTAATAACTGAGTCAGAGAAACCTCTATGACTAAGCACTAGGTGTTCAATTTCCATACCTTCAAATTTAATGATTGTAGATCCTGATGGAAAAATGGACCTGAGACAGAAGGTCTGGTCTTAAAGGACCAATGCTGGAGCTACCAGCAACACAAACGATTGTTTCATGATGATCTTGGAGATCACTCTTGGAAGAAGAACTAGAGGCGGGAAGATATAAGCAGGTTGGTAACACCATCAGATCTATTTCTGGACAACCCCACATCTGAACAAACTGAGAAAACATCTGGATGGAGCGACCACTCCCCCGGATGTAAAGTCTGACGACAATTGTCTACACCTATTGTCTACAGCTTAAGGAAGCAAAATGGTAACCTCCAATAAGAGGGGTAGGGCTGCAACTAACGATTATTTTCATAATCGATTAATCGGCCGATTATTTTTTCGATTAATCGACTAATCTGATAAAAAAATAATTTCTTTGTTTTCCTATATTTAAAATAAAACCCACATACTGAGTGTTAAAAAATATAAACTTCCGACTAAAACTTTACATTAACACAACTGTTGGTCCAATTTTTTAAGCAGCAGAACACATTTTTATAATTAAAGGGACACTGAACCCAAATTTTTTCTTTCATGATTCAGATAGAACATGTAATTTTAAGCAACATTTGCATTTACTTCTATTATCAAATTTTCTTCATTCTCTTGGTATCTTTATTTGAAAAGCAAGAATGTAAGTTTAGATGCCAGCCCATTTTTGGTGAACAACCTGGCTTGTCCTTGCTGATTGGACAGCACCAATAAACAAGTGCTGTCCATGGTCCTGAAACAACAATGTGTTGGCTCCTTAGCATAGATGCCTTCTTTTTCAAATAAAAATAGTAAGAGAACGAAGAAAAATTGATAATAGAAGTAAATTAGAAAGTTGCTTAAAATTGCATGCTCTAATCTGAATCATGAAAGAAAAAATTTGGGTTCAGTGTCCCTTTAAGTAAAACAATACCAAAACTGTTTGAAAAGAGGTAGAGCTAGTAAGAGATAAACTATCACTGTTCAGAACATTCTGTTATTCACTCTTTCAGAAACTTTGCATTGAAATGCAAAAATGTCAACATGACCACATGCTCCTGGCTGAAGCTGGCTCTTGTTTGCAAGCTATTTTGCCTGCAGCAGAGAAGAGGCGCTCAGATAGTGTTGAGGTGCCTGAGATGCATAAGTAGGGTTTTGCCAATGCAAGGGGCCTCTCAACAATGTAAGCCTGGACTTCATTTTAACATAAAAATATCTTGAATATCTATCTGAATGCAGTGATAAATAACCATCTATAAGGTTAGGGGGGGAAATATTTAGTGCACTCTTAAAATAACCGATATATACTTACAGATGTTGAATTTGGTACATATTCCAATTAATAAAAATAAAAAAATAAAAAACAAGAAAATGCAAAAGGTCTAATGACTATATCAGTAACAGGACACAGCCTTACACATTTATCTATAGAGTACATATATCAGCAATTGCAAGCTATCAATTCATATAACAAATGCCATCAGTCTAGGGCTAGGTGTAAATAACAAGCTCTGCACTTTATCATGCAAAGCACAGTTCCAAATCACCTGACTTTATATAAACGATTCAAATTATGACTCTTATTTTATTTCTGGTTTGCACATAAGACAGGAGTAGTTGTTAACTTAAAAAGATATTTATAGTGTCCTGAAAAAGTGAAAAGTAAAATGTCTGTAGACATCCTTTAGGCTAAGGGCATAACCATAAAACACAATACCATGTGCAGGAGCTTATTGGAGTAAAGCAGCTGGTGCTGTGCACAGATCAACTAATTGCAAACCAACTAATTGATTATGAGATTCGTTGACAACTATTTTCATAATCGATTATTATCGATTATGCCGATTAGTTGTTGCTCTAAAGAGGGGTGTTACCAATTGATGGTGCAGCAGCAGAGAGAGAGAGTAAAAATAATTTATTAAAAGAATAAAAACAACAGCAACGCGTTTCTCAGTGTCACAGAACTTTTTCATCAGGCAAAAGTATGTAAAAAGGACCAAGTGGCCACCTTACAGATTTGCTACACAGAAGCTTCATTTTTGAAAGCACATGAAGATGAAACAGCTCTAATTGAATAAGCCGTAATTCTCTCAGGAAGCTGCTGTCCAGCTGTCTCATAAGCTAATCGGATAACACTTCTACCTCTTTCTCTCTGGTTGAGAAGTGGCCTTCTGACCCCTACGCTTACCAGAGAAAACAAGTCTGCCGAAAATCTTTAGTTGCTTAAAGGTAAAATTTAAGAGCACGCACAACATCCAAGTTATGCAAAAGACGTTCCTTCTGGGAAGAAGAAACAACAAAGGAGGAGCAAAAGATTTAAAAGGACAGTAAACACCAACATTTTGTTGTTTAAAAAGGTAGATAATCCCATTATTAACCATTTCCCAATTTTGCATAACCAACACAGTTATAACATCATACTTTTTACCTCCGTGATTACCTTGTATCTATGGCTCTGCAAACTGCCCCCTTATTTCAATTCATTTGACAGACTTGCATTTTTAGCCAATCAGTGCTTGCTCCTAGGAGCTTCACTTGCCTGAGCTCAATGTTATCTAAGTATATGAAACACATGAACTAACACCCTCTAGTGGTGAAAAACTGTCAAAATGCTTTCAGATTAGATGTGGCCTTCAAGGTCTAAGAAATTAGCACATGAACCTCCTAGATTTAGCTTTCAACTAAGAATACCAAGAGAACAAAGCAAAATTGGTAATAAAAGTAAATAGGAAAGTTGTTTAAAATTACATGCCCTATTTAAACCATGAAAGTTTTTTTTTTACTTGACTGTCCCTTTAAACACAGGCCTGATTCTGACCAAGGCCTGAACCAAAGACTGAACATCTGGCAGAACTGCCAGACGTTTTTGCAGAAGGACAGAGCGGAAATCTGATCCTTCAAAGTACTGACTGACAAACCCATCTCCCGAACCTCCTGAAGAAAAGCCAAAATTTGAGGAACCCTTACTTTGTTCCAAGAAAAACCTGTTGAATCACATCAATGAAGATATTTACACCATACCCTATGGTAAATTCTGCGAGTAACCGGTTTAGGAGCCTGAAGCATAGTATCTATGACTTTCTCAGAGAAGCCACGTCTAGCCAAACTTAGATGTTCAATCTCCAAGCAGTCAGCTTCAGAGAAACAAGATTTGGATGAAGAAAGGGACCCTGAAGTAGAAGGTCCTTCCTGAAAAGTAACCTCCACAGCGGAAAAGATGACTGTCACCAGATCCACGAACCAGATCCTGCGAGGCCGTGCAGGAGCAATTAGAATTACCAATGCTCTCTCCTGTTTGATACGAGCAAAGACTTGTGGAAGGAGAGCAAACGGAGGAAAGAGATATGCCAGAGAGAAGATCCAAGGAAACGCTAGAGCATCTACCAAAACGGATTGACGATCTCTTGACCTTGAACCGTACTTTGAAAGCTTAGCGTTTTGACGAGACGCCATCACATTCAACTCCAGAAGCCCCACCTGAGAGTTATCATTGTGAAAACCTCTGGGTGGAAAGCTAACTCCCTGGGATGAAAAGACTGCCTGCTTAGAAAATATGCCTCCCAATTGTCCACCCCTGGTAAGTGGATTGGAGAGACATGGCAATCGTGAGACTCCGAGTTCCTCCCTGGTGATTGATGTAGGCCACCGAGGTGATGTTGTCCAACTGAAATCTGATAAATTGGACCAAAGCTAGCTGAGGGCAAGCAATTAAAGCATAGGAAATTGCTCTCAACTCCAAGATGTTTATTGGAAAAGACAACTCAACCCTGTGTCCTTAAGAAACCCCAAACTGCTCCCCAGCTGGTGTCCATGGTCCTAATCACCCAGGAATGCCTCAGGAAGCATGTGCCTCGAGACAGATGGTCCTGTGAAACCCACCATGAGAGTGAGAATCTTGTTGTGGAATCCAAATTTAACTTCTGCGAGAGATCTGAGTGGTCCCCGTTCCATTGACTGAGCATGCATAGCTGCAGAGGTCTCAGATGGAACCGAGCAAAAGGAATAATGTCCATGGAGGCAACCATCAGTCCAATCACCTCCATGCATTGAGCCACAGATGGACGAATAGCAGATTGGAGAGACAGGCAGGAAACATGAAGTTTTGATTTTCTGACGTCTGTCAGAAATATCTTCATGGACAGGGAATCTATGATTGCTCCCAAGAAACAAACCCTTGTATCTGGAACAAGGAAAAAAATTCCCAGATTCACTTTCCACCCGTGGGAACGCAAGACATAATTTCGGTATGAGATCTTGCTAGATGAAAAGATGGCGTTTGAACTAGAATGTCGTCTAGATAAGGCGCCACAGCAATACCCTGGGACCTCACCACTGCCAGAAGAGCCCCCAGAACATTTGTAAAAATTCTGGGAGCTGTAGCAAGGCCAAAAGGAAGGGTAACAAACTGGAAATGTTTGCCCTGGAAGGCAAACCTTAGATACTGGTAATGATCCCTGTGAATAGGAAAATGAAGATACACGTCTTTCAGATCTATGGTCGTCATGAACTGACCCTTTTGGACCAAAGGAAGAATAGAACGGATGGTCTCAATCTTGAATGACAGAACCCTGAGGAATTGATTGAGACACTTTAAGTCCAGAATGGGACGAAAAGTGCCCTCCTTCTTGGGAACTACCAATAGATTTGAATAGAATCCTAGACCCTGTTCCTCTAGAGGAACTGGAACAATCACTCCCAGGGATGATAGATCCTTTACGCAGTTTAAGAAGGCCTCTCTCTTTATTTGATTTGCAGTTAACCTTGACAGGTGGAACCTGCCCCTGGTAGGACAAGATTTGAATCCTATTCTGTAACCGTGGGATACTATATCTATAGCCCAAGGATCTGGAACATCGCGTATCCAAGCCTGCTGAAAATAAGAAAGCCTGTCCCCCACTTGATCCACTTGAGGATCGGGGGCAGCCCATTTATGCTGATTTAAAATCATCAGAAGGCTTCTTAGCTTGCTTCCCCCAATTCCAAGGCTGACCAGACCTCCAAGAAGACTTGGATTGCTGCCCCCGCAACTGTAGCAATACTAGCACAGGTTGCCACTGTAATCCCTGATAAATGTACATCTTCAAAAAGCCTCAAGCTTCTTATCCATGGGATCCTTGAAAGAACAACTATCTTCAATAGGAATAGTAGTTCTCTTATCCAGAGTAGTGATGGCTACCTCTACCTTGGGCACCGTGCGCCACGAGTCACGAATAAAGTCAACAACAGGAAACTTCTTTTTAGAAACAGGGGACAGAAAAAAAGGAATCCCTGGTTTATCCCATTCCTGAGTTATAATATCTGCCATACGGTCTGGAACTGGAAATACTTCCACAGATGAGGGTACATCATATACCCTATTAAGCTTACTAGACCTCTCTGGATTCTGCGCAACAGAATCAGATTCTTCCAAAGTAGCAAGAACCTCCTTCAAAAGAACTCTGTTTTAACTTAAATCTGAAATTAATCTCCTCTGAATCTGAAGAATTTGTCACTACAGTATCAGAATCTGACAATTCCCCCCTCAGAAGCCACTGAAGAATCAACCTCATCAGATAATTGAGACAAACTGACTAACGCAGCTTTAGCGGAGTCAGCCTTACTAACATCAATATATAGATTTCCTCTCATTTACCAGAAACCTTTGGAAAAGCTGATAAAGCTGCAGAAACAGCAGAAGTAATCTGTGCAGCGAAATCCCCAGGTAAAAAAAACAAACCCTGGGAGGTTGAGAGGAAGTGCAGGGCACTGCATGTGAAACTTGGGAAGCTTGAGGGGAAAGCTGAGATGTAGCTAGGATAACACTATCCTGAGAGACTGGAGGCTCGGGGAGAGACATCTTATCTTTAAACTTGAAAGTTTTATTTAAACAAGAGCAAAACTGCACAGGAGAAATTATCTTAGCCTCCAAACACTATAAGCATTTTTCAAATAAATCAACTTCAGCATTAGTGTCCATAATTGGTTATCAGTTCACAATTAACAAAAAAAATTAAATGCCAAATTAAGTTTATTTATATGAAGCAACAAAACATAAATAAGCAGTTAAAACCCTTACCCCTCCAAAAGTTGCTATCCCAATAGCACAGAAAACCAGACATACCCGGAAGCAAAAAACACCTCCTTGTTACCGGAACAAGCAGAGACCACCTTGCCGTCTTCTAACTGCTAATAGCCACCATTACTCTTACTAAAGAAATTGACATGGACACAGCATAACCCTTATCCTTGCTTGCAGGGAAAAGTACCCATTAAAAGGATTAAAATCTTCAGACACCATATTCGCTATCCTCCTGTGATCAAGGCAAAGAGAATGACTGGGGGTTATGGGTAAGGGAAGTGATACTTAACAGCTTTGCTGGGGTACTCTTTGCCGCCTTCTGCTGGCCAGGAGTGAATATCCCACTAGTAATTAGAATGTTTCGTGGACACTCAATGCCATAGAAAAGAAAGTGCCTTCCATAGCTAAGTGTGTCTTTAAAGAACATATTCACCATCCACATATAGCAGACAACAAAACCAGTACTGAAACATATCGGCAGAGGTAATAGTAGAGGAGTATAATATCAATCTGTAAAGGGAGGCAGCAGATGAATCCCTGTGACCAAATTTACAGAAAGACTTATGAATAGAGTTCCAAAAGGTGAAAACATGGGGTCATCAGGCAATACTACCTTCACATCCCTTAGACAAACACTGTACTAAGAGAGGAACTGGGCTTCAATATGCTTAGAAGCGTCTTTCACTGAAGAATCAAACATCATGCATCAAAACCTCCTAAGGAGGCAAAGGTATGAGTGAGGTGGGAGGTGTATTTATAGGCATTTGAGGTTTAGGAAACTTTGCCTCCTCCTGGTAGGAATGTGTATCCCTCCAAAAGTTTGGAAAAACATAATTTATGCTTACCTGATAAATGTATTTCTCTTGTAGTGTATCCAGTCCACGGATCATCCATTACTTATGGGATATTCTCCTTCCCAACAGGAAGTTGCAAGAGTCCACCCACAGCAGAGCTGCTATATAGCTCCTCCCCTAACTGCCATAACCAGTCATTCGACCGAAAACATGCAGAGAAAGGAAAAACCATAGGGTGCAGTGGTGACTGTAGTTTAAATGAAAAAATTACCTGCCTTAAAATGACAGGGCGGGCCGTGGACTGGATACACTACAAGAGAAATACATTTACAGGTAAGCATAAATTATGTTTTCTCTTGTTAAGTGTATCCAGTCCACGGATCATCCATTACTTATAGGATACCAATACCAAAGCTAAAGTACACGGATGAAGGGAGGGACAAGGCAGGTACTTAAACGGAAGGTACCACTGAACGAAAAAAAACCTTTCTTCCAAAAATAGCCTCAGAAGAAGCAAAGAATGAAGCGCAGACCAAGACGCCGTCTTGTAAATCTGTTCAACAGAAGCCTCATTTTAAAAAGGCCCAAGTGAAAGCCACAGCTCTAGTAGAATGAGCTGTAATCCCTTCAGGAGGCTGCTGTCCAGCAGTCTCATAAGCTAAACGAATTATGCTTTTTAACCAAAAAGAAAGAGAGGTTGCTGAAGTCTTTTGACCTCTCCTCTGTCCAGAGTAGACAACAAACAAAGTAAATGTTTGATGAAAATCTGAAGTAGCTTGTAAGCAAAAACTTTAAAGCACAAAACTCGTTCCAATTGTGTAATAGACGTTCCTTCTTTGAAGAAGGATTAGGATACAAGAATGGAACAACACTCTCTTGAGTGATAGTCTTGTTAGATACCACCTTAGGTAAAAAACCCAGGTTTGATACGCAGGATTACCTTATCCGTACGGAGGACCAGATAAGGAGAATCACATTGTAAAGCAGATAACTCGGAGACTCTACGAGTCGAGGAAATAGCTACCAAAAAGGAACTTTCCAAGATAAAAAGTTTGATATCTATGGAATGAAGAGGTTCAAACGGAACTCCTTGAAAAACCTTAATATTCAGGTTTAAGCTCCATGGCGGAGCAACAGGTTTAAACACAGGCTTGGATCTAACCAGAGCCTGACAAAATGCCTGAACGTCTGGAGTATCTGCCAGACGCTTGTGCAAAAGAATAGACAGAGTAGAAATCTGTCCTTTTAAGGAACTAGCTGACAACCCTTTTCTCAAAATCATCTTGGAGAAAAGATAGTATCCTGGGAATCCTGATTTTACTCCATGAGTAACCCTTGGATTCATACCAATAAGATATTTATGCCATATCTATGTTAAATTTTCCTAGTGACAGGCTTTCATGCCTGTATTAAGGTATCAATGACTGACTCGGAGAAGCCATGCTTTGATAACATCAAGCGTTCAGTCTCCAGGCAGTCCATCTCAGAAAAGTTAAATTTAGATGGTTGAAAGGACCCTGAGGTAGAGGGTCCTGTCTCAGAAGCAGAGACCATGGTGGAAAGGATGATATGTCCACCAGATCTGCATACCAGGTCCTGCGTGGCCACGCAGGCGCTGTCAAAAACACCAAAGCACTCTCCTGCTTGATCTTGTGCAAACACCTCCGGAGGGAATTCCCACTCCCCCGGATGAAAAGTCTGACGACTTAGAAAATCCGCCTCCCAGTTCTCAACACCTGGGATATGGATAGCTGATAGACAAGAGTGAGTCTCTGTCCAGTGAATTATTTTAAGACTTCTAACATCGCTAGGGAACTTCTGTTCCCCCTTGATGGTGGATGTAAGCCACAGTCGTGATATTGTCCGACTGAAATCTGATGTACCTCAGAGTTGCTAACTGAGGCCAAGCCTGAAGAGCATGGAATATCGCTCCCAGTTCCAGAATATTTATTAGAAGGAGGATATCCTCCTGAGTCCACTATCCCTGAGCCTTCAGGGAGTTCCAGAATGTATCCCAACCTAAAAGGCTGGCATCTGTTGTAACAATTGTCCCATCTGACCTGCGGAAGGTCATACCCTTGGACAGATGGACCCGAGATAGCCACCAGAGAAGAGAATCTCTGGCCTCTTGGTCCAGATTTAACCGGGGGACAAATCTGTGTAATCCCCGTTCCATTGACTGAGCATGCATAGTTGCAGCGGTCTGAAATGTAGGCGTGCAAACGGTACTATGTCCATTGCCGCTACCATTAAGCCGATTACATTCATGTACCGAGCCACCGAAGGGCGCGGATGGAATGAAGAACACGGCAGAAATGTAGAAACTTTGACAACCTGAACTCCGTCAGGTAAATTTTCATTTCTACAGAATCTTTCAGAGTCCCTAGGAAGGAAACCCTTGAGATTGGGGATAGAGAACTCTTTCATTGTTCACTTTCCACCCATGCGATCTCAGAAATGCCAGCACTACGTCCGTATGAGACTTGGCAATTTGGATGTTTGACGCCTGTATCAGGATGTCGTCTAAATAAGGGGCCACTTCTATGCCCCGCGGCCTAAGGACCGCCAAAGCGACCCCAGAACCTCCATAAAGATTCTTGGGTCTGTAGTTAACCCAAAGGAAAGAGCTACAAACTGGTAATGCCTGTCTAGAAAGGCAAACCTGAAAAACGATTGTGATCTTTATGCATCGTAAAGTGAGGATAAGCATCCTTCAAATCCATTGTAGTCCTCTATTGACTCTCCTGGATCATAGTTAAGATGGTACGAATAGTTTCCATCTTAAATGATGGAATTCTAAGGAATTTGTTTAAGATCTTTAGATCCAAAATAGGTCTGAAGGTTCCCTTTCCTTGGGAACCACAAACAGATTTGAGGAAAACTCTGTCCCTGTTCCTCTCTTGGAACTGGATCGGTCACGTACACAATGCAAGAATGTCTCTTTCTTTATCTGGTTTGCAGATAATTGTGAAAGGCGAAATCTCCCCTTTTTTGGGGGGGGGAAGCTTTGAAATCCAGAAGATATCTCTGGGATATAATTTCCAATGCCCAGGGATCCTGGGCATCTCTTGCCCACGCCTGGGCGAAGAATGAAAGTCTGCCCCCTATAGGATCCGTTACCGGATAGGGGTCCGTTCCTTCATGCTGTCTTAGAGGCAGCAGCAGGCTCCTTGGTCTGCTTATCTTTGTTCCAGGTCCGGTTGTCTCCAGACCGTCTTGGACTGAGCAAAAGTTCCCTCTTGTTTTGCCTTAGAGGAAGTTGATGCCACACCTGCCTTGAAGTTTCGAAAGGCACGAAAATTAGACCTTTTTGGCCTTTGATTTGGACCTGTCCTGAGGAAGGGCATGACCTTTTCCTCCAGTGATATAAGCAATAATCTCCTTCAAACCAGGCCCGAATAGGGTCTGCCCCTTGAAGGGAAGTTAAGTAGCTTATTTATTAAAGTCACGGCAGCTGACCATGATATAAGCCATAGCGCTCTGCGCGCCAGTATAGTAAAAAACAGAATTCTTAGCGGTTAGTTTAGTCAAATGAACAAAGGCATCAGAAACAAAGGAATTGGCTAGCTTAAGTGCTCTAAGCTTGTCAAGTATATTCATCCAATGGAGTCGCTACCTGTAAAGCCTCATCCAGAGACTCAAACCAGAACGCCGCAGCAGCAGTGACAGGAGCAATGCATGCAAGGGGCTGCAGGATAAAACCTTGTTGAATAAACATTTTTTATCCATTGGATCTAAAAAAGCACAACTGTCCTCGCCAGGGGTAGTGGTACGCTTAGCTAGAGTAGAAACTCTTCTCTCCACCTTAGGAACTGTCTGCCATAAGTCCCGTGTGGTGGCATCTATTAGAAACATTTTTCTAAAAATAGGAGGGGAAGAGAACGGCACACCTGGTCTATCCCATTCCTTATTAATAATTTCTGTAAACCTCTTTAGGTATTGGAAAAACATCAGTACACACCGGCACTGCATAGTATTTATTCAGTCTACACAATTTCTCTGGCACTGTGATTGTAACACAGTCATTCAGAGCAGCTAAAACCTCCCTGAGCAACAAGTGGAGGATCTCAAGCATAAATTTTAAATGTAGAAATATCTGAATCAGGTTAAATCATCTTCCCTGAGTCAAAAATATCACCCACAGACTGAAGCTCCCCTCAGCTTCTGCATATTGTGAGGCAGTATCAGACATGGTTCTTAAAGCATCTGTACGCTCTGTATCTACCCCCAGAGCTATCTTGCTTTCTTTTAATTTCAGGTAGTCTGACTAATACCGCTGCCAGAGTATTATTCATAACTTTCGCCATGTCTTGTAAAATAAACGCTATGGGCGCCCTTGATGTACTTGGCGCCATTTGAGCATGAATCCCTGAAGCGGGAGTCGAAGAGTCTGACACGTGGGGAGAGTTAGTCGGCATAACTTCCCCCTCGACAGAATCCTCTGGTAAAATAAACGCTATGGGCGCCCTTGATGTACTTGGCGCCATTTGAGCGTGAGTCCCCGAAGCGTGAGTCAAAGGGTCTGACACGTGGGGAAAGTTAGTCGGCATAACTTCCCCCTCGACAGAATCCTCTGGTGATAATTTTTTAAAAACAAAAAAATGATCTTTATTGCTTAACATGAAATCAGTATATTTGGTACACATTCTAAGATGGGGTTCCACCATGGCTTAAAAACATAATGAACAAGGAGTTTCCTCTATGTCAGACATGTTTGTACAGACTAGTAATGAGATTAGTAAGCTTGGAAAACACTTTAAATCAAGTTAACAAGCAAATATAAAAAAACGTTACTGTGCCTTTAAGAGAAACAAATTTTGTCAAAATTTGAAAAACAGTGAAAAAAGGTAAGTAAATTAAACGAAATTTTTACAGTATATGTAATAAGTTAACAGAGCATTGCACCCACTTGCAAATGGATGATTAACCCCTTAATGCAAAAAACAGATCAAAAAAACGACATAGACGTTTTTTAACAGACACAACAAACTGCCACAGCTGTGCTGTGTTATACCTTCCCCATAAACGATTTTGGAAGCCTTTTTAGCCCTTTAGAGATGTCCTATGGTATTCATGGGACTGCTGAGGGAAGCTGGATGATTCATTTTGTAATTTTAACTGTGCAAAAAAAAAAAAAAAAATCGAAAATAGGCCCCTCCCACTCATATTACAACAGTGGAAAGCCTAGTCAGGAACTGTTTCTAAGCAAAATCTAAGCCAGCCATGTGGAAAAAAACTAGGCCCCAATAAAGTTTTATCACCAAAGCATATATAAAAACGATTAAACATGCCAGCAAACGTTTTATATTGCAAATTTATAAGAGTATATAACTCTGATAGTAAGCCTGATACTAGTCGCTATTAAATCACTGTATTTAGGCTTAACTTACATTAATCCGGTATCAGCAGCATTTTCTAGCAATTCCATCCCTAGAAAAACTTATAACTGCACATACCTTATAGCAGGATAACCTGCACGCCATTCCCCCTCTGAAGTTACCTCACTCTTCAGACATATTTGAGAACAGCAGTGGATCTTAGTTACTTCTGCTAAGATCATAGAAACACGCAGGCAGATTCTTCTTCTAAATGCTGCCTGAGGTAAAATAGTACACTCCGGTACCATTTAAAAACAATAAACTTTTGATTGAAGAAAAAACTAACTATCTTACACCACTTTCCTCTTACTACCTCCAGCTATGTTGAGAGCTTGCAAGAGAATGACTGGTTATGGCAGTTAGGGGAGGAGCTATATAGCAGCTCTGCTGTGGGTGGACTCTTGCAACTTCCTGTTGGGAAGGAGAATATCCCATAAGTAATGGATGATCCGTGGACTGGATACACTTAACAAGAGAAACAGCACACCAATCCTTGTGGGGCACGGAATAAAAGGACCTGCCAAGTCCCAATAAGCAATCCAAAAGCAAAGAATATTCCAGCCTCCAAAATTCTTTAAAAAAGAAATTTATGCTTACCTGATAAATTGATTTCTTCTAAGATACGACGAGTCCACGGATTCATCCTTTGCTTGTGGGATATTATCCTCCTGCTAACAGGAAGTGGCAAAGAGCACCACAGCAGAGCTGTCTATATAGCTCCTCCCTTGACTCCACCCCCCAGTCATTCGACCGAAAGTATAGTTAGAAAAAGGAGAAACTAAAAGGTGCAGAGGTGACTGAAGTTTTAAACAAAAAAATATAATCTGTCTTAAATTGACAGGGCGGGCCGTGGACTTGTCGTATCTTAGAAGAAATTAATTTATCAGGTAAGCATAAATTTCCTTTTCTTCTATAAGATACGACTAGTCCGCGGATTCATCCTTTGCTTGTGGGATACAATACCAAAGCTACAGGACACGGATTAACGGGAGGGACAAGACAGATACCTAAACGGAAGGCACCACTGCTTGAAGAACCTTTCTCCCAAAAATAGCCTCAGAAGAAGCAAAAGTATCAAATTTGTAAAATTTCGAAAAAGGTATGAAGGGAAGACCAAGTCGCAGCCTTACAAATCTGTTCAACAGAAGCAACGCTTTTAAAAGCCCATGTGGAAGCCACCGCTCTAGTAGAATGAGCTGTAATTTTTTCAAGAGGCTGCTGTCCAGCAGTCTCGTATGCCAAACGGATGATGCTTTTCAGCCAAAAAGAAAGAGAGGTAGCCGTAGCCTTTTGACCTCTACGCTTTCCAGAATAGACAACAAACAGAGAAGATGTTTGACGGAAATCCTTGGTCGCTTGCAAGTAAAACTTCAAGGCACAAACCACGTCCAAGTTATGTAACAGACGCTCCTTCTTAGAAGAAGGGTTAGGACACAGAGAAGGAACAACAATTTCCTGATTAATATTCTTATTTGAAACAACCTTAGGAAGGAATCCAGGTTTAGTACGCAAAACCACCTTATCAGAATGGAATATAAGATAAGGCGAGTCGCATTGTAACGCAGATAGCTCAGAAACTCTTTGAGCAGAAGAGATAGCAACTAAAAACAGAACTTTCCAAGATAGAAGTTTAATATCTATGGAATGCATGGGTTCAAACGGAACCCCTTGAAGAACATTAAGAACTAACTTCAAACTCCATGGCGGAGCAACAGGATTAAACACAGGCTTAATTCTAATCAAAGCCTGACAAAACGACTGAACGTCTGGGACATCTGCCAGACGCTTGTGTAGTAAGATTGACAAAGCAGAAATCTGTCCCTTTAAGGAACTAGCTGATAACCCCTTCTCCAATCCTTCTTGGAGAAAGGACAAAATCCTAGGAATCCTGATCTTACTCCATGAGTAGCCTTTGGATTCGCACCAATAAAGATATTTACGCCATATCTTATGATAAATTTTCCTAGTGACAGGCTTTCGAGCTTGAATCAAGGTATCAATGACCGACTCAGAGAATCCCCGCTTAGATAAGATCAAGCGTTCAATCTCCAGGCAGTCAGCTGCAGAGAAACTAGATTTGGATGTTGGAACGGACCCTGAATGAGCAGGTCCTGTCTCAGTGGCAGTATACACGGTTGCAGAGATGACATTTCCACCAGGTCTGCATACCAAGTCCTGCGTGGCCACGCAGGCGCTATCAAGATTACCAAAGCCCTCTCCTGTTTGATTCTGGCAATCAGACAAGGTAGGAGAGGAAAAGGAGGAAACACATAAGCCAGGTTGAACGACCACGGTACTGCTAGAGCATCTATCAGTACTGCTTGAGGATCCCTTGATCTGGACCCATAACAAGGAAGTATTGGCATTCTGACGAGATGCCATCAGATCCAATTCCGGTGTGCCCCATTGATGAATCAATTTTGCAAACACCTCCGGATGGAGCTCCCACTCCCCCGGATGAAAAGTCTGACGACTTAGAAAATCTGCTTCCCAGTTCTCCACTCCTGGGATATATATTGCTGATAGATGGCAAGAGTGAGTCTCTGCCCATCAAATTATTTTGGAAACCTCTATCATCGCTAGAGAACTCTTTGTTCCCCCTTGATGATTGATATATGCAACAGTCGTGATATTGTCCGACTGGAATCTTATGAATTTTGAAGCGCGTTGAATATCACTCTCAGTTCCAGAATATTTATTGGTAGTAGGGACTCCTCTTGAGTCCATACACCCTGAGCCTTCAGGGAATTCCAGACCGCACCCCAGCCCAAGAGGCTGGTGTCCGTCGTCACTATGACCCATGCTGGCCAGCGGAAGCACATTCCCTGGGACAGATGATCCTGTGACAACCACCAAAGAAGATTGTCTCTGGTCTCTAGATCCAGATTTATCCGCGGAGATAAATCCGCATAATCCCCATTCCACTGTCTGAGCATGCACAGCTGCAGTGGTCTGAGATGTAAGCGAGCAAACGGAACTATGTCCATTGCCGCTACCATTAGTCTAATTACCTCCATACACTGACCCACTGATGGCCGAGGAATGGAATGAAGTGCTCGGCAAGTGGTTAAGATCTTTGATTTTCTGACCTCCGTCAGAAAAAATTTCATGTCTACTGAGTCTATCAGAGTTCCTAGGAACGGAACTTTTGTCAGAGGAACAAGTGAACTCTTTTTTATGTTCACCTTCCACCCGTGAGTTCTTAGAAAAGACAACACAATGTCCGTGTGAGATTTGGCTAGATGGTAAGTTGACGCCTGAATCAAAATATCGTCCAGATAGGGCGCCACTGCTGTGCCCCGCAGCCTTAGAACCGCCAGAAGGGACCCTAGCACCTTTGTGAAAATTCTGGGAGCTGTGGCCAAGCCGAAAGGAAGGGCCACAAACTGGTAATGTTTGTCCAGGAAGGCGAACCTGAGGAACTGGTAATGATCTTTGTGGATAGGAATGTGAAGATACGCATCCTTCAAATCCACGGTAGTCATATATTGACCCTCCTGGATCATTGGTAAAATTGTTCATATGGTCTCCATCTTGAACGATGCGACTGAGAAATTTGTTTAGAGTTTTGAGATCTAAAATCGGTCTGAACATTCCCTCTTTTTGGGAACCACGAACAGATTGGAGTAAAACCCCTGCCCTTGTTCTAATTTTGGAACTGGGCAGATTACACCCATGGTATATAGGTCTTCTACACAGCGTAAGAACGCCTCTCTTTTTGTCTGGTTTACAGACAAACGTGAAAGATGAAATCTCCCCATTGGGAGAGAATCCTTAAATTCTAGACGATACCCCTGGGTCACAATTTCTAATGCCCAAGGAATCCTGAACGTCTCTTGCCCAAGCCTGAGCGAAGAAAGTCTGCCCCCTACTAGATCCGGTCCCAGATCGGGGGCTGCCCCTTTATGCTGTTTTGGTAGCAGCAGCGGGCTTCTTGGCCTGTTTACCTTCATTCCAGGTCTGGTTAGGTCTCCAGACTGACTTGGATTGAGCAAAGTTCCCCTCCTGCTTGGAGGCGGATGAGGAAGTAGAGGGACCGCCTTTAAAGTTTCGAAAGGAACGAAAATGATTCTGTTTGGTCCTCATTTTAACCGTCTTGTCCTGAGGAAGGGCATGACCTTTACCTCCAGTAATGTCAGAAATGATCTCCTTTAGTTCAGGCCCGAATAGGGTCTTACCCTTAAAGGGAATAGCTAAAAGCTTGGATTTAGATGACACATCAGCAGACCATGACTTAAGCCATAACTCTCTACGCGCTAAAATGGCAAAGCCTGCATTCTTAGCCGCTAATTTAGCCATTTGGAAAGCGGCATATGTAATAAAAGAATTTGCTAGCTTAAGAGCCTTAATGCTATCCAAAATATCATCTAATGGGGTCTCAACCTTAAGAGACTCCTCTAGAGCCTCAAATCAAAAAGCTGCTGCAGTAGTTACTGGAACAATGCACGCTATAGGTTGCAGAAGAAAGCCCTTCTAATTTTTTTATCCATAGGATCTTTGAAAGCACAGCTGTCCTTAATAGGTATAGTTGTACGATTAGCCAGGGTAGAAATAGCTCCCTCCACCTTAGGGACCGTCTGCCACGAATCCCGAATGGTGTCAGATATGGGAAACATTTTCTTAAAAGTAGGAGGGGGAAGAGAACGGAATGCCTGGTCTATCCCATTCCTTAGTAACAATGTCAGAAATTCTTCTAGGGACTGGAAAAACATTAGTGTAAGTAGGAACCTCTAGATATTTATCCATTTTACACAGTTTCTCTGGTGGGATGACCATAGGGTCACAATGACTCCCTGAGTAACAAACGGGGGTGTTCAAGCTTAAACTTAAAGGCCGTCACATCTGAGTCTGTTTGAGGGAACATCTTTCCTGAATCAGAAAGCTCTCCCTCAGACTGCAATTCCCCCACCCCCAAATCGGAACACTGTGAGGGTACATCGGAGATGTCCAATAAAGTGTCAGAGGGTTCAGCATTTACTCTAATACCTGACCTGCTGCGCTTACCCTGTAAACCTGGCAGTTTAGATAATACCTCTGTAAGGGTAGTAGACATAACTGCAGCCATATCTTGCAGGGTGAAAGAATTAGACGTACTAGAAGTACTTGGCGTCGCTTGGGCGGGCGTTAAAGGTTGTGACACTTGGGGAGAAGTAGATGGCATAACCTGATTCTCTTCTGACTGAGAATCATACTGAGACATACTTTTATCAGCTAAAATATGTCCTTTGCAATGTAAGGCCCTTTCAGTACATGAGGGACACATTTGAAGTGGGGGTTCCACAATGGCTTCTAAACACATTGAACATTGGCTTTCCTCAATGTCAGACATGTTAAAACAGGCTTGAAACACAAACAGGCTTGAAAACACTTTATTTTGTGAAAAAAATAACAATCTGAAAAAACGGTACTGCGCCTTTAAGAGGAAAAAAAGCATACAATTTTTCCAAAACTGCTTTAAAACGATAAAATTATCTCAATTTTAAGATAAATGTATCCCAACTTGCCAGCTAAGATTGCACCACAAGAAAAGGAATACTTAAGGACAAAAAACGTTATATCAAAAACGTTATATTTAAGCAAAAAAAAAAAACCTGCACCTCGCCACAGCCCTGCTGTGACGCCTACCTGCCCTCAGGGGTCTGCAAAAATCGATTAACCCTTCAATTAGGCCCAAACTTTCCTGAAAGGCCCACCGGAGCTGGAGCTTGCTGCTTTCATGGGGAATACAACTGCGCAACTGAGGCGTGAAAATAGGCCCTGCCCATCTACCTCGATGTCTCACAGCCTCAAACAATAACCGCACCAGAGCGGTCTAAAAATACTAGCCATGTGGGTTCATATACCCAAGTCTACATGAAGCCATGTGTACCCTCCATTGCCAAAATAAATGAAAACGTTTGCCACAAACAACGTTATTTCCTCTCCCATCATAGAATAGTTTGCCCACAAACATCATGTTATCAGTGTCAACCATTTTTTACAGCCCAACATACAAGTCCAGTAATACCCCTCTCTATACATTAGGATTACTGTTTACCCCTTCCCTCATGGGGATACTGTCAGCTAATTCTGAAATAACATTCTCTCCATAAAAAAATGACTGAACATACCTCAATGCTTGTAGCATGAAAAACGTTCCTCACACTGAAGTTTCTTAAGTACTCCTCAGCCATTCTGTGGGAACTACTCTGGATATTAGTAACAACTGCTAAGATCATCAGTCTCCAGGCAGAAATCTTCATCCATCTGTTGCCTGAGAAAAAATAGCACTCACCGGTACCATTTAAAATAAAAAAGTCTTGCTTGAAGAAAATAAAAACTAACATTTTATCACCTCTTTCACTTTATCCTTCATATTACTTACAGTAGGCAAAGAGAATGACTGGAGGGTGGAGTCAAGGGAGGAGCTATATAGACAGCTCTGCTGTGGTGCTCTTTGCCACTTCCTGTTAGCAGGAGGATAATATCCCACAAGTAAAGGATGAATCCATGGACTTGTCGTATCTTATAGAAGAAAGAACCTTTATTTTGGCATGACTGGAGTGGGAGGGAAGGGAGGTGCTATATATACAGCTCTGCTGTGGTGCTCTTTGCCACTTCCTGCTAAACAGGAGGCGTAATCCCATAAGTAAGGATGAAATCCGTGGACTCGTCATATCGTAAAAGAAATAAATTTATCAGGTAAGCATAAATTTCCTTTTCTTTCATATAGGTGGCGAGAGTCCACAAGCTCGTTGCTGATGGGATACACATTCCTGAAGCAAAGAATATTCCAGCCTCCAAAATTCTTTAAAAGAACCTTTATTTTCACATGGGGTCCTCAGAAACAAACATACAACGTTTCAAGCCTATTGAAGGCTCTTAGTCATGGCTTGAAACGTTGTATGTTTGTTTCTGAGGACCTCATGTGAAAATAAAGGTTCTTTTAAAGAATTTTGGAGGCTGGAATATTCTTTGCTTCAGGAATGTGTATCCCATCAGCAACGAGCTTGTGGACTCTCGCCACCTATATGAAAGAAAAGGAAATTTATGCTTACCTGATAAATTTATTTCTTTTACGATATGACGAGTCCACGGATTTCATCCTTACTTATGGGATTACGCCTCCTGTTTAGCAGGAAGTGGCAAAGAGCACCACAGCAGAGCTGTATATATAGCACCTCCCTTCCCTCCCACTCCAGTCATGCCAAAGTTAGGAAGAGAAAGGAAAAGCCAAAGGTGCAGAGATGACTGAAGTTTAACAAAATTAATTACCTGTCTTAGAAATGACAGGGAGGGCCATGGACTCGTCATATCGTAAAAGAAATAAATTTTTCAGGTAAGCATAAATTTCCTTTTCTTTTACAAGATATGACGAGTCCACGGATTTCATCCTTACTTATGGGATACAATACCAAAGCTATAGGACACGGATGAAAGGGAGGGACAAGACAGGAACCTAAAAGGAAGGCACCACTGTTTGAAGAACCTTTCTCCCAAAACCAGCCTCAGATGAAGCAAAAGTGTCAAATTTGGAAAAAGTGTGAAGAGACGACCAAGTTGCAGCCTTGCAAATCTGTTCAACAGAAGCATTGTTTCTAAATGCCCATGAGGAAGCCACAGCCCTAGTGGAATGAGCCGTAATTCTAACAGGAGGCTGCTGTCCAGCAGTCTCATATCCCAGAGGATGATACTCTTCAGCCAAAAAGAAAGAGGTAGCCGTAGCTTTCTGACCCCTACGCTTTCCAGAAAAAACAATAAAGAAGATGATTGACGAAATTCTTTAGTCGCTTGCAAGTAAAACTTCAGGGCACGGACCATGTCCAAGTTAAGCAACAAACGATCCTTCTTAGAAGGATTAGGACACAATGAAGGAACAACAATTTCCTGATTAATATTCTTATTAGAAACAACCTTAGGAAGAAAACCAGGTTTGGTACGTAAAACAACCTTATAAGAATGAAAAACAGAATTTATGCTTACCTGATAAATTACTTTCTCCAACGGTGTGTCCGGTCCACGGCGTCATCCTTACTTGTGGGAATATCTCTTCCCCAACAGGAAATGGCAAAGAGTCCCAGCAAAGCTGGCCATATAGTCCCTCCTAGGCTCCGCCCACCCCAGTCATTCGACTGACGGACAGGAGGAAAATATATAGGAGAAACCATATGGTACCGTGGTGACTGTAGTTAGAGAAAATAATTCATCAGACCTGATTAAAAAACCAGGGCGGGCCGTGGACCGGACACACCGTTGGAGAAAGTAATTTATCAGGTAAGCATAAATTCTGTTTTCTCCAACATTGGTGTGTCCGGTCCACGGCGTCATCCTTACTTGTGGGAACCAATACCAAAGCTTTAGGACACGGATGAAGCGAGGGAGCAAATCAGGTTACCTAAACGGAAGGCACCACGGCTCGCAAAACCTTTCTCCCAAAAATAGCCTCAGAAGAAGCAAAAGTATCAAATTTGTAAAATTTGGCAAAAGTGTGCAGTGAAGACCAAGTCGCTGCTTTACATATCTGGTCAACAGAAGCCTCGTTCTTGAAGGCCCATGTGGAAGCTACAGCCCTAGTGGAGTGAGCTGTAACTCTTTCAGGAGGCTGCCGTCCGGCAGTCTCATAAGCCAATCGGATGATGCTTTTAAGCCAAAAGGAAAGAGAGATAGAAGTCGCTTTTTGACCTCTCCTTTTACCAGAATAGACAACAAATAAAGAAGATGTTTGTCTGAAATCCTTAGTAGCCTCTAAATAGAATTTTAGAGCACGGACTACGTCCAAATTGTGTAACAAACGTTCCTTCTTCGAAACTGGATTCGGACATAAAGAAGGAACAACTATCTCCTGGTTAATATTCTTGTTAGAAACAACGTTTGGAAGAAAACCAGGTTTAGTACGCAAAACCACCTTATCTGCATGGAACACCAGATAAGGCAGAGAACACTGCAAAGCAGATAACTCAGAAACTCTTCTAGCAGAAGAAATAGCAACTAAAAACAAAACTTTCCAAGATAGTAGCTTAATATCTATGGAATGTAAAGGTTCAAACGGACCCCTTGAAGAACTGAAAGAACTAGATTTAGACTCCAGGGAGGAGTCAAAGGTCTGTAAACAGGCTTGATCCTAACCAGAGCCTGAACAAATGCTTGAACATCTGGCACAGCTGCCAGTCTTTTGTGTAGTAAGACAGATAAAGCAGAGATCTGTCCCTTTAGAGAACTTGCAGATAGTCCTTTCTCCAAACCTTCTTGTAGAAAGGAGAGAATCTTAGGGATTTTTATCTTATTCCATGGGAATCCTTTGGATTCACACCAACAGATACATTTTTTCCATATCTTATGGTAAATCTTTCTAGTTACTGGTTTTCTGGCCTGAACCAGAGTATCTATCACAGAATCTGAAAACCCACGCTTTGAAAGAATCAAGCGTTCAATCTCCAAGCCGTCAGCTGAAGGGAGACCAGATTTGGATGTTTGAATGGACCCTGAACAAGAAGGTCCTGTCTCAAAGGTAGCTTCCATGGTGGAACCGATGACATATTCACCAGGTCTGCGTACCAAGTCCTGCGTGGCCACGCAGGAGCTATCAAGATCACCGAGGCCCTCTCCTGTTTGATCCTGGCTACCAGCCTGGGAATGAGAGGAAACGGTGGAAACACATAAGCTAGGTTGAAGGTCCAAGGTGCTACTAGCGCATCTACTAGAGTCGCCTTGGGATCCCTGGATCTGGACCCGTAACACGGAACCTTGAAGTTCTGACGAGACGCCATCAGATCCATGTCTGGAATGCCCCATAATTGAGTCAGTCGGGCAAAGATCTCCGGATGAAGTTCCCACTCCCCCGGATGGAAAGTCTGCCGACTCAGATAATCCGCTTCCCAGTTTTCCACACCTGGGATGTGGATCGCAGATAGATGGCAGGAGTGTTCCTCCGCCCATTGTATTATTTTGGTCACTTTTTTTTATCGCCAGGGAACTCCTTGTTCCCCCCCTGATGATTGATATACGCAACAGTCGTCATGTTGTCTGATTGGAATCTTATGAATCTGGCCTTTGCTAGTTGAGGCCAAGCCCTGAGAGCATTGAAAATCGCTCTTAGTTCCAGAATGTTTATCGGGAGAAGAGACTCTTCCCGAGACCATAATCCCTGAGTCTTCAGGGATTCCCAGACCGCGCCCCAGCCCACTAGACTGGCGTCGGTCGTGACAATGACCCACTCTGGTCTGCGGAAGCTCATTCCCTTGGATAGATGGTCCAGGGTCAGCCACCAACGAGTGAATCTCTCGTCTTCTGATCTACTTGAATCATTGGAGACAAGTCTGTATAGTCCCCATTCCACTGTTTGAGCATGCACAGTTGTAATGGTGTTAGATGAATTCGTGCAAAAGGAACTATGTCCATTGCTGCAACCATCAACCCTACTACTTCCATGCACTGAGCTATGGAAGGACGTGGAACAGAATGAAGAACTTGACAAGCGCTTAGAAGCTTTGATTTTCTGACTTCTGTCAGAAAAATCCTCATTTCTAAAGAATCTATTATTGTTCCCAAGAAGGCAACTCTTGTTGACGGAGACAGAGAACTCTTTTCTACGTTCACCTTCCATCCGTGCGTTCTGAGAAAGGCCAGAACAATGTCTGTATGAGCCCTTGCTTTTGACAGGGACGACGCTTGAATTAGAATGTCGTCCAGGTATGGTACTACTGCAATGCCCCTCGGCCTTAGAACCGCTAGAAGGGACCCGAGTACCTTTGTGAAAATCCTTGGAGCAGTGGCTAACCCGAATGGGAGGGCCACAAACTGGTAATGTTTGTCCAGAAAGGCGAACCTTAAGAACTGATGATGTTCTTTGTGGATAGGAATATGTAGGTACGCATCCTTTAGATCCACGGTAGTCATAAATTGACCTTCCTGGATGGTGGTTAGAATCGTTCGAATGGTTTCCATTTTGAACGATGGTACCCTGAGAAATTTGTTTAGGATCTTCAGATCTAAAATTGGTCTGAATGTTCCCTCTTTTTTGGGAACTACGAACAGATTTGAGTAAAATCCCATACCCTGTTCTTGTATTGGGACAGGGTGTATCACTCCCATTTTTAACAGGTCTTCTACACAATGTAAGAACGCCTGTTTCTTTATATGGTTTAAGGATAAGTGAGACATGTGGAACCTTCCCCTTGGGGGTAGTTCCTTGAATTCCAGAAGATAACCCTGAGAAACTATTTCTAGTGCCCAGTGATCCTGAACATCTCTTGCCCAAGCCTGAGCAAAGAGAGAGAGTCTGCCCCCCACTAGATCCGGTCCCGGATCGGGGGCTAATCCTTCATGCTGTCTTGCTTACCCTTGTTCCAGCCTTGCGTAGGTTTCCAGGCTGGTTTGGGCTGTGAGGCATTACCCTCTTGCTTAGAGGATGCAGAATTAGAGGTCGGTCCGTTCCTGAAATTGCGAAAGGAACGAAAACCAGACTTATTCCTAGCCTTGAACGGCCTATCTTGTGGAAGGGCGTGGCCCTTTCCCCCAGTGATGTCTGAGATAATCTCTTTCAACTGTGGCCCGAAAAGAGTTTTACCCTTGAAAGGAATGCTAAGCAATTTTGTCTTGGATGATACATCCGCAGACCAAGACTTTAGCCAAAGCGCTCTACGCGCCACAATTGCAAACCCTGAATTTTTAGCCGCTAATTTAGCTAATTGCAAGGTGGCATCTAAAAACATAATTTATGCTTACCTGATAAATTCCTTTCTTCTGTAGTGTGATCAGTCCACGGGTCATCATTACTTGTGGGATATTAACTGCTCCCCTACAGGAAGTGCAAGAGGATTCACCCAGCAGAGTTGCTATATAGCTCCTCCCCTCTACGTCACCTCCAGTCATTCGACCAAGGACCAACGAGAAAGGAGAAGCCAAGGGTGTAGTGGTGACTGGAGTATAATTTAAAAAATATTTACCTGCCTTAAAAAACAGGGCGGGCCGTGGACTGATCACACTACAGAAGAAAGGAATTTATCAGGTAAGCATAAATTATGTTTTCTTCTGTTAAGTGTGATCAGTCCACGGGTCATCATTACTTGTGGGATACCAATACCAAAGCAAAAGTACACGGATGACGGGAGGGATAGGCAGGCTCTTTATACAGAAGGAACCACTGCCTGCAGAACCTTTCTCCCAAAAATAGCCTCCGAGGAAGCAAAAGTGTCAAATTTGTAAAATTTGGAAAAAGTATGAAGCGAAGACCAAGTTGCAGCCTTGCAAATCTGTTCAAAAGAGGCCTCATTCTTAAAGGCCCAAGTGGAAGCCACAGCTCTAGTGGAATGAGCTGTAATTCTTTCAGGAGGCTGCTGTCCAGCAGTCTCATAAGCTAAACGAATTATGCTACGAAGCCAAAAAGAGAGAGAGGTAGCAGAAGCTTTTTGACCTCTCCTCTGACCAGAGTAAACGACAAACAGGGAAGACGTTTGTCGAAAATCTTTAGTTGCCTGTAAATAAAATTTAAGGGCACGAACTACATCCAGATTGTGCAAAAGACGTTCCTTCCTCGAAGAAGGATTTGGGCACAAGGATGGAACAACAATCTCCTGATTGATATTCCTGTTAGTGACTACCTTAGGTAAGAACCCAGGCGTAGTACGCAGAAATACCTTATCCGAGTGAAAAATCAAATAAGGAGAATCACAATGTAAGGCTGATAACTCAGAGACTCTTCGAGCCGAGGAAATAGCCATTAAAAATAGAACTTTCCAAGATAACAACTTTATATCAATGGAATGAAGGGGTTCAAACGGAACACCCTGTAAAACGTTAAGAACAAGGTTTAAACTCCATGGTGGAGCCACAGCTTTAAACACAGGTTTAATCCTGGCCAAAGCCTGACAAAAAGCCTGAACGTCTGGAACTTCTGACAGACGCTTGTGTAACAGAATGGACAGAGCTGAGATCTGTCCCTTTAAGGAACTAGCGGATAACCCCTTTTCTAAACCTTCTTGTAGAAAAGACAATATCCTAGGAATCCTAACCTTACTCCAAGAGTAACCTTTGGATTCGCACCAATATAGGTATTTACGCCATATTTTATGGTAAATCTTTCTGGTGACAGGCTTCCTAGCCTGTATTAAGGTATCAATAACTGACTCAGAAAAACCACGCTTTGATAAGATCAAGCGTTCAATTTCCAAGCAGTCAGCTTCAGAGAAGTTAGATTTTGATGTTTGAAAGGACCCTGAATCAGAAGGTCCTGTTTCAGAGGTAACGACCAAGGTGGACAGAATGACATGTCCACCAGATCTGTATACCAAGTCCTGCGTGGCCATGCAGGCGCTATTAGAATCACTGATGCTTTCTCCTGTTTGATTCTGGCAATCAATCGAGGAAGCATCGGGAAAGGTGGAAACACATAAGCCATCCTGAAGGTCCATGGTGCTGTCAAGGCATCTATCAGGACCGCTCCCGGATCCCTGGATCTGGACCCGTAGCGCGGAAGCTTGGCGTTCTGTCGAGACGCCATGAGATCTATCTCTGGTTTGCCCCAACGTGGAAGTATTTGGGCAAAGACCTCTGGATGAAGTTCCCACTCCCCCGGATGAAAAGTCTGACGACTTAAGAAATCCGCCTCCCAGTTCTCCACTCCCGGGATGTGGATTGCAGACAGGTGGCAAGAGTGAGACTCTGCCCAGCGAATTATCTTCGATACTTCCATCATTGCTAGGGAGCTTCTTGTCCCTCCCTGATGGTTGATATAAGCTACAGTCGTGATGTTGTCCGACTGGAACCTGATGAACCCCCGAGTTGCTAACTGGGGCCAAGCCAGAAGAGCATTGAGGACTGCTCTCAATTCCAGAATGTTTATTGGAAGAAGACTCTCCTCCTGATTCCATAGTCCCTGAGCCTTCAGAGAATTCCAGACAGCGCCCCAACCTAGTAGGCTGGCGTCTGTTGTTACAATTGACCAGTCTGGCCTGCTGAATGGCATTCCCCTGGACAGATGTGGCCGATAAAGCCACCATAGAAGAGAATTTCTGGTCTCTTGAATGGAATGAAGGACACGGCATGCATTTTGAAGTTTTGTTAACCTGTCCTCTGTCAGGTAAATCTTCATTTCTACAGAATCTATCAGAGTCCCCAGGAAGGGAACTCTTGTGAGTGGAAAGAGAGAACTTTTCTCTTCGTTCACTTTCCATCCATGCGACCTTAGAAATGCCAGTACTATCTCTGTATGAGATTTGGCAGTTTGAAAGCTTGAAGCTTGTATCAGTATGTCGTCTAAGTACGGAGCTACTGAAATTCCTCGCGGTCTTAGTACCGCCAGAAGAGTGCCCAGAACCTTTGTGAAGATTCTTGGAGCCGTAGCCAGTCCGAATGGAAGAGCTACAAACTGGTAATGCCTGTCTAAAAAGGCAAACCTTAGATACCGGTAATGACTTCTGTGAATCGGTATGTGAAGGTAAGCATCCTTTAAATCCACTGTGGTCAAGTACTGACCCTCTTGGATCATGGGCAAAATTGTTCGAATAGTTTCCATCTTGAACGATGGAACTCTTAGGAATTTGTTTAGGATCTTTAAATCCAAGATTGGCCTGAAGGTTCCCTCTTTTTGGGAACTACAAACAGATTTGAGTAAAACCCTTGTCCTTGTTCCAACCGCGGAACTGGATGGATCACTCCCATTAATAAAAGATCTTGTACGCAGCGTAGAAACGCTTCCTTCTTTGTTAGGTTTGTTGACAACCTTGACAGATGAAATCTCCCTCTTGGGGGAGAGGATTTGAAGTCCAGAAGGTATCCCTGAGATACGATCTCTAACGCCCAGGGATCCTGAACATCTCTTGCCCAAGCCTGGGCGAAGAGGGAAAGTCTGCCCCCCACTAGATCCGGTCCCGGATCGGGGGCCCTCAATTCATGCTGTCTTAGGGGCAGCAGCAGGTTTTCTGGCCTGTTTGCCCCTGTTCCAGGACTGGTTAGGTTTCCAGCCTTGTCTGTAGCGAGCAACAGCTCCTTCCTGTTTTGGTGCAGAGGAAGTTGATGCTGCTCCTGCTTTGAAATTACGAAAGGAACGAAAATTGGACTGTCTAGCCTTGGCTTTGGCCTTGTCCTGAGGCAGGGCATGACCTTTACCTCCTGTAATGTCATCAATAATCTCTTTCAAGCCGGGCCCGAATAAGGTCTGCCCTTTGAAAGGAATATTAAGCAATTTAGATTTAGACGTAACATCAGCTGACCAGGATTTTAGCCACAGAGCTCTGCGTGCCTGAATGGCGAATCCTGAATTTTTAGCCGCAAGTTTAGTTAAATGTACTACGGCATCTGAAATAAATGAATTAGCTAACTTAAGGAATTTAAGTTTGTGTGTGATGTCATCTAGTGTGGATGATTGAAGTGTCTCTTCCAGAGACTCAAACCAAAATGCTGCTGCAGCCGTGACAGGCGCAATACATGCAAGAGGTTGCAATATAAACCCTTGTTGAACAAACATTTTCTTAAGGTAACCCTCTAATTTTTTATCCATTGGATCTGAAAAAGCACAGCTATCCTCCACTGGGATAGTGGTACGCTTAGCTAAAGTAGAAACTGCTCCCTCCACCATAGGGACCATTTGCCATAAGTCCCGTGTGGCGGCGTCTATTGGAAACATTTTTCTGAATATAGGAGGGGGTGAGAAAGGCACACCGGGTCTATCCCACTCCTTAGTAACAATGTCAGTAAGTCTCTTAGGTATAGGAAAAACGTCAGTACTCGTCGGTACCGCAAAATATTTATCCAACCTACACATTTTTTCTGGGATTGCAACTGTGTTACAATCATTCAGAGCCGCTAATACCTCCCCTAGTAACACACGGAGGTTCTCAAGCTTAAATTTAAAATTTGAAATGTCTGAGTCCAGTTTATTTGGATCAGAACCGTCACCCACAGAATGAAGCTCTCCGTCTTCACGTTCTGCAAACTGTGACGCAGTATCAGACATGGCCCTTGCATTATCAGCGCACTCTGTTCTCATCCCAGAGTGATCACGTTTACCTCTTAGTTCTGGTAGTTTAGCCAAAACTTCAGTCATAACAGTAGCCATATCTTGTAATGTGATTTGTAATGGCCGCCCAGATGCACTCGGCGCTACAATATCACGCACCTCCTGAGCGGGAGATGCAGGTACTGACACGTGAGGCGAGTTAGTCGGCATAACTCTCCCCTCGTTGTTTGGTGAAATATGTTCAATTTGTACAGATTGACTATTTTTTAAAGTAACATCAATACATTTAGTACATAAATTTCTATTGGGCTCCACTTTGGCATTAACACATATAGCACAGAGATATTCCTCTGAATCAGACATGTTTAACACACTAGCAAATAAACAGCAACTTGGAAATACTTTTCAAAGTAATTTACAAATAATATGAAAACGAACTGTGCCTTTAAGAAGCACAGAAAATATTATAACAGATAAAATAATTAAGTTATAGCATCAATCTTTGTCAGAATATACAGTTTTAGCAAAGGATTGTTCCCCTCAGCAAATGATAACTAACCCAGGCAGCAGAAAAAAATACACAAATAAACGTTTTTTATATCACAGTCAATACAATCAGCACAGCTCTGCTGTGAATGATTACTTCCCTCAAAAAAGACTCTTGAGATCCCTGAACTCTGTAGAGATGAACCGGATCATGCAGGAAGAAAATGAACCTCTGACTGAGTTTTTCTGATGCATAGTGAAAGCACCAAAATGGCCCCTCCCCCACACACATAACAGTGAGAGGGATCAGTGAACTGCTCTAATTTAAATCAAAACTATTGCCAAGTGGAAAAAAAGTGCCCAAAACATTTTTTCACCCAGTACCTCAGAGAAAAAAACGTTTTTACATGCCAGCAATAATTAATTGTCATTTAAAACCTATTGCAAGTCCCTGCAAAATAGGTTAAGTCTATGTATACAGTTTAAAAGCCAGAGAAGTACCATTTCCCAGAAAACTGAAGTGTAAAATATACATACATGACAGCCTGATATCAGCTACATCTACTGCATTCAAGGCTGAGTTTACATTATAACGGTATGGCAGGATTTTCTCATCAATTCCATGTCAGAAAATAATAAACTGCTACATGCCTCTTTGCAGATTAATCTGCCTGCTGTCCCCTGATCTGAAGTTTACCTCTCCTCAGATGGCCGAGAAACAGCAATATGATCTTAACTACTCCGGCTAAAATCATAGAAAAACTCAGGTAGATTCTTCTTCAAATTCTACCAGAGAAGGAATAACACACTCCGGTGCTATTATAAAATAAACTTTTGATTGAAGATATAAAAACTAAATATATCACCATAGTCCTCTCACACATCCTATCTAGTCGTTGGGTGCAAGAGAATGACTGGAGGTGACGTAGAGGGGAGGAGCTATATAGCAACTCTGCTGGGTGAATCCTCTTGCACTTCCTGTAGGGGAGCAGTTAATATCCCACAAGTAATGATGACCCGTGGACTGATCACACTTAACAGAAGAAATAAAAGAATTAGCCAACTTAAGTGCATGAACTCTGTCCATAACTTCCTCATATGGAGTCTCTCTACCGAGCGACTTCTCTAGTTCCTCAAACCAGAACCACGCTGCAGTAGTGACAGGAACAATGCACGAAATGGGTTGTAGAAGGTAACCTTGCTGTACAAAAATCTTTTTAAGCAAACCTTCCAATTTTTTATCCATAGGATCTTTGAAAGCACAACTATCCTCTATAGGAATCGTAGTGCGCTTGTTTAAAGTAGAAACTGCCCCCTCGACCTTAGGGACTGTCTGCCATAAGTCCTTTCTGGGGTCGACCATAGGAAATAATGTCTTAAATATAGGAGGGGGAACAAAAGGTATGCCGGGCTTCTCCCACTCCTTATTCACTATGTCCGCCACCCGCTTGGGTATAGGAAAAGCGTCCGGGTGCACCGGAACCTCTAGAAACTTGTCCATTTTGCATAATTTCTCTGGAATGACCAAGTTGTCACAATCATCCAGAGTAGATAGTACCTCCTTAAGCAGTGCACGGAGGTGTTCTAATTTAAATTTAAATGTCACAACATCAGGTTCAGCTTGTTGGGAAATTTTTCCTGAATCTGAAATTTCCCCATCTGACAAAACCTCCCTCATGGCCACTTCAGATTGGTGTGAGGGTATGACAGAACAATTATCATCAGCGCCCTCTTGCTCTTCAGTGTTTAAAACTGAGCAATCGCGCTTTCTCTGATATGCAGGCATTTTGGATAAAATATTTGCTATGGAGTTATCCATTACAGCCGTCAATTGTTGCATGGTAATAAGCATTGGCGCACTAGAAATACTAGGGGCCTCCTGCGTGGGCAAAACTGGTGTAGACACGGAAGGGGATGATGTAGTATCATGTCTACTCCCCTCATCTGAGGAATCATCTTGGGCAATTTCATTATTTGTGGTAGTACTGTCCTTACTTTGTTTGGACGCTATGACACAATTATCACACAATTTAGAATGGGGAGACACCTTGGCTTTCATACATATAGAACATAGCTTATCCGAAGGTACAGACATGTTAAACAGGCTTAAACTTGTTAATAAAGCACAAAAAACGTTTTAAAACAAAACCGTTACTGTCTCTTTAAATTTTAAACAGAAACACTTTATTACTGAATATGTGAAAAACTATGAAGGAATTGTTCAAAAATCACAAAAATTTCACCACAGTGTCTTAAAGCTTTAAGAGTATTGCACACCAAATTTCAGAGCTTTAACCATTAAAATAACGGAACCGGAGCCGTTTACAATTTTAACCCCTAAACAGTTCCAACTACAGCTTTTGCTGAGATCTAGCCAAGCCCAGAGGGGAATACGATACCAAATGACGCCTTCTAGAAACTTTTCCAGCTATTTTCAGGACCTCACAAATGCATCTGCATGTCTTGCTCTCAAAAACAACTGCGCAGTAATGGCGCGAAAATGAGCTGAAAAGGTGTCTAACACAGTGCCTGCCTTAAAAAAACGTTCCCCAAGCTTATATTGTGTAAATATCAGCATAAACATGTATAAGCAATCGTTTTAGCCCATAAAGTGTCTACCAGTTTTATAGCCCATATTAAGCCCTTTATTCTGTTTGAGACTAAGAAAATGGCTTACCGGTCCCCATGAGGGGAAATGACAGCCTTCCAGCATTACACAGTCTTGTTAGAAATATGGCTAGTCATACCTTAAGCAGAAAAGTCTGCTAACTGTTTCCCCCAACTGAAGTTACTTTATCTCAACAGTCCTATGTGGAAACAGCAATCGATTTTAGTTACTGTCTGCTAAAATCATCTTCCTCTCACAAACAGAAATCTTCATCTTTTTCTGTTTCAGAGTAAATAGTACATACCAGCACTATTTTAAAATAACAAACACTTGATAGAAGAATAAAAAACTACATTTAAACACCAAAAAACTCTTAACCATCTCCGTGGAGATGTTGCCTGTGCAACGGCAAAGAGAATGACTGGGGTGGGCGGAGCCTAGGTTGGTAAGTGAGCAGGTTATTTGGTGAAGCTGCTGCTGGGTGTGGAGTTTTGTCTAATGTAAAGCTGACAGCAGAGTGTTTTCGTGATGCGAGTATCTTTCACACATGGCTCTTTGAAATAGATGCTGCCCCATTCATTATAAAGAAGAGTCGCCTGCAACTGACAGACATGATTACAGGAACCTGTTAATCACCATCACCAAGGACCACAACTGATACGTGAGACACATCAGTGAGCTGGACCACTGAGAGGCTCCAGTCTGCTTCAATAGCACCATTGGGTGCGTCTCCTTTGTGAGTATCCAATTGCTACCCTGTTAATTGTTATATCTGGTATCTGGCTATACTAGGCCATGTTTGGCGCCTCTGTGTTTTCTTTTTTTCTAGTTACCCATCTTTCAGGAAGACCATCCTAAGACCGAGAGCTGCCTACTACTGTTTTTTTTGGACTTACCACTGATTGGGACTATATCTATATCACTTACTGGACTTTATGTTGGTACACTTTTATATATATGTATGTTTCTGTATATATATATCTCTTATAAGTATTAATTTAGTTAACTGATATTGTTTGAACATATGTTTAGTTGTTAGGCTATAGGAGGCGCCCCCTAAGGGCAGTAATACACATTGATGTGTATTACACCCTCATTTCATCCTCTAGCCACAGTCGTGATGTTGTCCGACTGAAAACGGATGAATTTGGCCGAAGCCAACTGAGGCCAAGCCTGAAGCACATTGAATATTGCTCTCAATTCCAGAATATTGATTGGAAGTATAGACTCCGACTGAGTCCACACACCCTGAGCCTTCAGGGAATTCCAGACTGCACCCCAACCTAGTAGACTGGCGTTAGTTGACACTATCACCCATGAGGGTCTGCGGAAGCACGTCCCTTGGGACAGATGATCCGGCGACAAACACCAAAGAAGAAAGTCTCTTGTCTCCTGATCCAGATCTATCTGAGGAGACAAATTTGCATAATCTCCATTCCACTGCCTGAGCTTGCTCAGTTGTAGCGGTCTGAGATGAAAACGAGCAAACGGAATGATGTCCATTGCCGCCACCATCAATCCAATTACCTCCATGCACTGAGCCACTGATGGCCGAGGATTGGACTGAAGGGCTCGGCATGTATTCAGAATCTTTAACTTTCTGACCTCCGTCAAGAAAATTTTCATGGATAAGGAATCTATATGAGTTCCCAAGAAGGGAACCCTTGTCTGTGGAAGTAATGAACTCTTTTCCAGATTCACCTTCCACCCGTGAGTCCTCAGAAAGGACAGAACCATGTCTGTATGAGATTTTGTCAGATGGTAGGACGACGCCTGGATCAGAATATCGTCCAGATAAGGCGCCACTGCAATGCCCTGCGGCCTGAGAACCGCCAGAAGTGACCCTAGAACCTTCGTGAAGATCCTGGGTGCTGTGGCCAACCCGAAGGGAAGAGCCACAAACTGAAAATGTTTGTCCAGGAAGGCAAACCTTAGGAACTGGTGATGATCCTTGTGGATAGGAATATGAAGATATGCATCCTTCAAATCCACGGTAGTCATATATTGACCCTCCTGGATCAATGGCAGAATTGTTTGAATAGTCTCCATCTTGACGGATGGGACTCTGAGATACTTGTTTGGACTCTTTAGATCTAAAATAAATCTTTTCGTGGTCCCCAAAAAAGGCAGCACGTTTCGACCTGAGTAAAACCCCTGCCCCTGTTCCAGTATTGGAACGGGACAAATTACTCCCATAGTAGAGAGGTCTTTTACACAACATAAGAACGCCTCTCTTTTTATCTGGTCTACAGACAATCGTGAAAGAAGAAACCTCCCCCTTGGGAGAGAATTTTTGAATTCCAGTTGATACCCTTGGTGCACGATTTCCAGTGTCCAGGGGTCCTGAACATCTCTTACCCAAGCCTGGTCAAAGAGAGAAAGTCTGCCCCCTACTAGATCCGATCCCGGATCGGGGGCCGCCCCTTCATGCTGTCTTGTTAGCAGCAGCGGGCTTCTTGGGTTGTTTACCCTTGTTCCAAGCCTGGTTGGGTCTCCAGACGAACTTGGCCTGAGCAAAATTCCCTTCCTGTTTAGCGGAAGAAGAGGAAGAAGAGGGGACTCCTTTGAAGTCCCGAAAGGAACGAAAATTATTTTGTTTACCCCTCAGTTTAGCTGTTCTATCCTGAGGTAGGAGATGACCCTTACCTCCCGTAATGTCAGAAAATATTTCTTTCAAGTCAGACCCGAATAGGGTTTTTCCTATGAAAGGAATAGCCAAAAGCTTTGACTTGGATGACACATCAGAAGACCAAGATTGTAACCATAATGCTCTACGTGCTAAAATGGCAAATCCGGCATTCTTACCCGCCAATTTGGCAATCTGAAAGGCAGCATCCGTAATAAAAGAATTAGTCAGCTTAAGAGCCTTAATTCTATCTAAAATTTCCTCTAAAGGAGTCTCCGTCTTAAGATACTCTTCTAAGGCATCAAACCAGAAGGCCGCCGCAGTGGTAACTGGTACAATGCAGGCCGTCGGTTGTAAAAGGAAACCCTGATGAATATATAACTTTTTTAGAAGACCCTCCAATTTCTTTTCCATAGGGTCTTTAAAAGCACAACTGTCCTCAATAGGAATAGTTGTACGCTTAGCCAGGGTAGATATAGCTCCCTACACCTTAGGGACTGTTTGCCAAGAGTCCCGAACAGTGTCAGATATGGGATACATTTTCATAAAAATAGGAGAAGGTGAGAACGGGATACCTGGTCTTTCCCATTCCCGCGTAATAATTTCCGAGATTCTCTTAGGAACCGGAAAAACATCAGAGTAAGCAGGCACCTCTAAGTATTTATCCATCTTACACAATTTCTCTGGTGGTATCACAATAGAGTCACAGTCATCCAGAGTCGCTAAAACCACCCGAAGTAACAGGCGGAGGTGTTCAAGCTTAAATCTAAAGGACATGACGTCCGAGTCAGTCTGAGGTAACATACTTCCCGAATCAGAAAGTTCCCCCTCAGACAGAAGTTCCCTGACCCCCAATTCAGATCCCTGTGAGGGTACATCGGAAATAGCCAACAAAGCATCAGAGGTCGCAGTATTTAAATTGACTTCTGTCCTGCTGCGTTTACCCTGTAACACTGGCAACTTAGATAAAACTTCTGTAAGGTAGATGACATAACTGCAGCCATATCCTGCAGAGTAAATGAAGTAGACGCGGTTGAAGAACCCGGCGCCGCTTGGGTGGGCGTTAAAGGTTGTGACGCTTGGGGAGAAATTAGCGGCATACCCTGATTCTCATCAGACTGAGAAGCATCCTTAGACACACTTTCCTTAAAGAAAATCTGCTCTTTATATTGTAAGGCCCTTTCAGTACATGAGGGACAAAAAGTAAAGAGGGTTCCACAATGGCATCTAAACACATAGAACAAGTAGTTTCCTCAAGTTCAGACATGTTAAACAGACTAGCAATAGCAATAATAGTCGTTCTTTACTTGATATATTGAGCTCTGAAGTCAAATTACATAGCCAAAAAATTTGAAGTAAAAAAAGTGTACTGCGCCTTTAAATAATAAAAGCGCAACAATTTTACTGCAATCAGTCAACACAACTTTCGCAACAATAAAAAGCACCCTTATGTGCCCAAATTAACTTAACAATATTGCTCCGTTCTTGGAAAAGTTATACATCAATTTTTGTCAACCTTAATCAAATTTTTAACACACTTCAGGCCCCTGCACCTCGCCACAGCTCTGCTGCGGCGCCTACCTGCCCCCGGATCGAACTGATCGACCAGAAGAAGCGCTCCCAAGTCTCCCTGTACCCAACGATTGCAAAACTGACTTAGGCCCCACCGGAGCCTCAGGACCCTGCTGCCGATCTGGAAGAATACTGCGCTGAGCGCGCAAAAATAGGCCCCGCCCACCATGGGCGTAACTCGAGCCGTACTGAGACCCGCATGGGACGACAAAACAACATGTCGGTCTTCCAATTTTATACTAAAAAACGCCATGTGCCCCTCTTATACACGCACCTTACATAATAAAAGTGCAACAGTATTGACTATCAATCTCTGTCAAGCCAGCTATGAAGCCATAATAATGTCATGCAAACCACATCTCCCAGCGTCAGCCCACACAGTATATTTAAAGTGAAAACACCAAACACACTATTAAATAAGCAAAATAAAAGGGAATTCCAGGTACACCATTTCTCCTATAGTGCATACTGATTATCCCTCCCCAGTTAGGGAATAATGTCAGCCTGTTCTGATGTATCAAGTCTCCCCAGAAACAAAATGACTGAACATACCTCAATGCTGCTTGTAGCATGACACAGTACTCCACACTGAAGATGTTTCTTTACACTACCTTCAACTGCTCTGTGGGAACCAGCAGGATCTTAGATAACGTTTGCTAAGATCATCAACATCAGGGCAGAAAATAAGATGTCTCCACTCCTCTTGGGAAGTTATAGACTGACTATTTCTCCATGAGAAAAATAGTACTCACTGGCACCATTTTAAAATAAAAAACTTCTTGATTGAAGAATCTAAACTAACACCTCACTTTACCTCTTCCTATCACTAACACAGGCAAAGAGAATGACTGGGGTGGGAGGGAAGGGAGGAGCTATATATACAGCTCTGCTGTGGTGCTCTTTGCCACTTCCTGCTAAACAGGTGGCGTAATTCTATAAGTAAGGATGAAATCCGTGGACTCGTCATATCTTGTAAAAGAAATAGATATATGCAGTAATGTATATTTAAAAATACTAAGAACATATCCCATTATGTGTAAAACATTGGAATGTGAAATATATACAGTAAATACACGTAACACTTTAATATGAATATTGCATAAACGTTTTTACATGTTTTCATCTACTTAACTGCAAAGGGCTCCAATGCACTCACATATATGTCTGTATATGTATTGATATGTTTATATTATTTAGACATGTGTGTGTATGCATCTCTGTGTTAAAGGGACACTAAACCCATCAGAAAAGTTACCTCCATTAGTCAGATCAATATAAATACGTACTTTTCGAAAATATCATTGCACTTCATATGTTTACCCTTTCTGAGAAATCGTCACCCGAAATGTAATTGAATTCCGAACACACTGCCGGCAATAACTTCTAATCCTCCAATCGAGACCGATAACCCAAGTTATCAACATGGCAGATTATCGCCGCTATGCGCATGCGCAATTTTAAGTAATTGTCATAGCAAACGTCACTGGAAGAAAACAAGCAGACCCTCTTATGGCTCAATGCGGACTCAGTGAACGGTAATGCGCATGCACGGGTAGACAAATCGGTATGCACATGCGAACGGTAACATTGCAAGTTAATGAGATGCGATTATTTAAATTACTATCGTTACGTTTGTTATATCGTGCGCCTCCCATATTTGAGGGTTGGCTGATATGATGTAATAGAAGAAAATTAAAAATTCTCATGTTTAGAAACTTCGTTTCAGACTACAAATAGGTATGTGAAGATATGTTAACATGTTACATATGATATTGATGGTCAGTTGGTGGAAAAAATACAAAAGATTTGGAATCCTTTAAAGCCTTTGCAACCTTTTTTTTTTTCTTCTTACACCTGAGACCTCAGAACTTTTTGTGTATTATTTTTTTTTTTATTCCACGAAACAGTTAAAGGGACACTGTACCAAAAAAATTTCTTTCGTGATTCAGATTGAGCATGAAATTTTAAGCAACTTTCTAATTTACTCCTATTATCAAATTTTCTTCATTCTCTTGGTATCTTTATTTGAAATGCAAGAATGTAAGTTTAGATGCCGGCCCATTTTTGGTGAACAACCTGGGTTGTCCTTGCTGATTGGTGGATAAATTCATCCACCAATAAAAAAGTGCTGTCCAGAGTACTGAAACCCAAAAAAAAAGCTTAGATGCCTTCTTTTTCAAATAATGATAGCAAGAGAACGAAGAACAATTGATAATAGGAGTAAATTTGAAAGTTGCTTAAAATTGCATGCTCTTTCTGAATTACAAAAGAAAAAAATATAATTTATGCTTACCTGATAAATTTATTTCTCTTGTAGTGTATCCAGTCCACGGATCATCCATTACTTGTGGGGATATTCTCCTCCCCAACAGGACGTTGCAAGAGGATCACCCACAGCAGAGCTGCTATATAGCTCCTCCCCTCACTGTCATATCCAGTCATTCGACCGAAACAAATCGAGAAAGGAGAAACTATAGGGTGCAGTGGTGACTGAAGTTTAATTAAAATTTAGACCTGCCTTAAAAGGACAGGGCGGGCCGTGGACTGGATACACTACAAGAGAAATAAATTTATCAGGTAAGCATAAAACAGAATTTATGTTTACCTGATAAATTTCTTTCTCCAACGGTGTGTCCGGTCCACGGCGTCATCCTTACTTGTGGGATATTCTCCTCCCCAACAGGAAATGGCAAAGAGCCCAGCAAAGCTGGTCACATGATCCCTCCTAGGCTCCGCCCACCCCAGTCATTCGACCGACGTTAAGGAGGAATAATAGCATAGGAGAAACCATATGGTACCGTGGTGACTGTAGTTAAAGAAAATAAATTATCAGACCTGATTAAAAAACCAGGGCGGGCCGTGGACCGGACACACCGTTGGAGAAAGAAATTTATCAGGTAAACATAAATTCTGTTTTCTCCAACATAGGTGTGTCCGGTCCACGGCGTCATCCTTACTTGTGGGAACCAATACCAAAGCTTTAGGACACGGATGAAGGGAGGGAGCAAATCAGGTCACCTAAATGGAAGGCACCACGGCTTGCAAAACCTTTCTCCCAAAAATAGCCTCAGAAGAAGCAAAAGTATCAAACTTGTAAAATTTGGTAAAAGTGTGCAGTGAAGACCAAGTCGCTGCCCTACATATCTGATCAACAGAAGCCTCGTTCTTGAAGGCCCATGTGGAAGCCACAGCCCTAGTGGAATGAGCCGTGATTCTTTCGGGAGGCTGCCGTCCGGCAGTCTCGTAAGCCAATCTGATGATGCTTTTAATCCAAAAAGAGAGAGAGGTAGAAGTTGCTTTTTGACCTCTCCTTTTACCTGAATAAACAACAAACAGGGAAGATGTTTGTCTAAAATCCTTTGTAGCATCTAAATAGAATTTTAGAGCGCGAACAACATCCAAATTGTGCAACAAGCGTTCCTTCTTTGAAACTGGTTTCGGACACAGAGAAGGTACGATAATCTCCTGGTTAATGTTTTTGTTAGAAACAACTTTTGGAAGAAAACCAGGTTTAGTACGTAAAACCACCTTATCTGCATGGAACACCAGATAAGGAGGAGAACACTGCAGAGCAGATAATTCTGAAACTCTTCTAGCAGAAGAAATTGCAACTAAAAACAAAACTTTCCAAGATAATAACTTAATATCAACGGAATGTAAGCGTTCAAACGGAACCCCCTGAAGAACTGAAAGAACTAGATTGAGACTCCAAGGAGGAGTCAAAGGTTTGTAAACAGGCTTGATTCTAACCAGAGCCTGAACAAAGGCTTGAACATCTGGCACAGCTGCCAGTTTTTTGTGAAGTAACACCGACAAGGCAGAAATCTGTCCCTTCAGGGAACTTGCCGATAATCCTTTTTCCAATCCTTCTTGAAGGAAGGATAGAATCCTAGGAATCTTAACCTTGTCCCAAGGGAATCCTTTAGATTCACACCAACAGATATATTTTTTCCAAATTTTGTGGTAAATCCTTCTAGTTACAGGCTTTCTGGCCTGAACAAGAGTATCGATAACAGAATCTGAGAAACCTCGCTTCGATAAAATCAAGCGTTCAATCTCCAAGCAGTCAGCTGGAGTGAAACCAGATTCGGATGTTCGAACGGACCCTGAACAAGAAGGTCTCGTCTCAAAGGTAGCTTCCAAGGTGGAGCCGATGACATATTCACCAGATCTGCATACCAAGTCCTGCGTGGCCACGCAGGAGCTATCAAGATCACCGACGCCCTCTCCTGATTGATCCTGGCTACCAGCCTGGGGATGAGAGGAAACGGCGGGAACACATAAGCTAGTTTGAAGGTCCAAGGTGCTACTAGTGCATCCACTAGAGCCGCCTTGGGATCCCTGGATCTGGACCCGTAGCAAGGAACTTTGAAGTTCTGACGAGAGGCCATCAGAT
>NC_069503.1:1130356989-1130361947 GCF_027579735.1 Bombina bombina
AAAAAAACTTTGTGTTAAGTTTTAGTATGTAAATAAAGGCATTGGGAGCTGCCATGTAGTAACTTACATTTCTTCTCTGTGAGGCCTATTAGAGACAGTTATAAGTCACTAGAGTATGCAGCCAATGATAGTGTGGAATATAACAGTCTTCTGCACTTCCACTAGGAACTGAAAAGCACGATTGTCAGAAAGAAGGACCAAAATAATAAGGAGTATGTTGCAATTTTTTTTATATATACAATTTATAATTTTATATTACCACTCAAAGTGTTTAATGTCCCTTTAATATCACAAAGGATGTAGTACCATTCATCTCTCTAATTTCAAATGAAACTGGTGCTAAATGCATTGAACCAACCTTCTGTTTGCCAATTTTGCATTGATTTTTCAAAGGTCTTAGGAGGTGCCCTCTGGTGGTTACAAAGTAGTGCAACAGCTCTATTTGCTCGATTGTAAGACAGAATCTTTGCAGGGATATTATCTTCAGCTATCAGTCAAAAAAGAAACCCATAAACAAGAACATGAAGAGTAAATTAATCAAAGTTCGGGCACAATTACATAAGTTTAGAAAAAACCTGATAAATTTCTTTCTCCTACGGTGTATCCGGTCCACGGCTTCATCCTTACTTGTGGGATATTCTCAATCCCTACAGGAAGTGGCAAAGAGAGCACACAGCAGAGCTGTCCATATAGCTCCCCTCAGGCTCCGCCCCCCAGTCATTCGACCGACGGTTAGGAGAAAAAGGAGAACCATAGGGTGCAGTGGTGACTGTAGTTTACAAAAATAAAATTTAAACCTGACCAAATGCCAGGGTGGGCCGTGGACCGGATACACCGTAGGAGAAAGAAATTTATCAGGTAAACATAAATTCTGTTTTCTCCTACATTGGTGTATCCGGTCCACGGCTTCATCCTTACTTGTGGGAACCAATACCAAAGCTTTAGGACACGGATGAAGGGAGGGAACAAGTCAGGTAACCTAAACGGAAGGCACCACTGCTTGTAAAACCTTTCTCCCAAAAATAGCCCCCGAAGAAGCAAAAGTATCGAATTTGTAAAATTTGGCAAATGTATGCAGTGAAGACCAAGTCGCTGCCTTACAGATCTGTTCAACAGAAGCCTCATTCTTGAAAGCCCATGTGGAAGCCACAGCTCTAGTAGAGTGAGCTGTAATTCGTTCAGGAGGCTGCCTTTCCAGCAGTCTCATAAGCCAACCGGATGATGCTTTTCAGCCAGAAAGACAGAGAGGTCGCAGTCGCCTTTTGACCTCTCCTCTTGCCAGAATAGACGACAAACAAGAACGATGTTTGTCTGAAGACTTTAGTTGCTTTTAGATAAAACTTCAAAGCACGAACCACATCAAGATTGTGTAACAGACGTTCCTTGTGAGAAACTGGATTAGGACACAGAGAAGGAACAACTATTTCCTGGCTAATATTCTTATTGGAAACCACTTTTGGAAGAAAACCAGGCTTGGTACGTAAAACGACCTTATCTGTATGAAACACCAGATAGGGTGAATTACACTTCAAAGCAGACAATTCAGAAACTCTTCTAGCAGAAGAAATAGCTACTAAAAACAAAACTTTCCAAGATAGTAACTTAATATCTATGGAATGTAGAGGTTCAAACGGAACCCCTTGAAGAACTGAAAGAACTAAATTTAGACTCCATGGAGGAGCCACAGGTCTGTAGACGGCTTGATTCTGACTAAAGCCTGTACGAACGCCTGAACATCTGGCACGGCTGCCAGACGCTTGTGCAACAAAACAGACAGAGCAGATATCTGTCCTTTTAGGGAACTAGCTGACAGACCTTTCTCCCAATCCTTATTGGAGAAAAGATAGTATCCTTGGAATCCTAATCTTAACTCCATGAGTAACCCTTGGATTCGCACCAGCAAAGATATTTCCGCCATATCTTATGGTAAATTTTCTGGTTACAGGCTTTCTAGCTTGAATCAGAGTATCTATAACTGATTCCGAAAACCCACGCTTAGCTAGAATCAAGCGTTCAATCTCCAAGCAGTCAGTTGCAGAGAAACTAGGTTTGGATGTTCGAATGGACCTTGGATTAGAAGGTCCTGCCTCAAAGGTAGCTTCCATGGTGGAACCGATGACATATTCACCAGGTCTGCATACCAAGTTCTGCGTGGCCACGCAGGAGCTATTAGAATTACCGAAGCCTTCTCCTATTTGATCCTGGCTACTAGCCGGGGGAGAAGAGGAAACGGTGGAAAGACATAAGCTAGATTGAACGACCAAGGCGCCACTAAGGCATCTACCAATGTCGCCTTGGGATCCCTGGACCTGGACCCGTAACGTGGAACTTTGGAGTTCTGACGTGACGCCATCAGATCCAGATCTGGAAGGCCCCATAGTTGAATTAACTGGGCAAAAACCTCCGGGTGAAGTTCCCACTCCCCCGGATGGAAAGTCTGACGACTCAGATAAACCGCTTCCCAGTTGACCACTACTGGGGTGTGAATTGCTGATAGATGGCAGAAGTGATCCTCTGCCCATTTGATGATCTTGGATACCTCCCTCATCGCCAGGGAACTCTTTGTTCCTCCCTGATGATTGATATACGCTATAGTCGTCATGTTGTCCGACTGAAATCTGATGAATTTGGCCTCCGCTAGTTGAGGCCATGCCTGGAACGCATTGAATATCGCTCTCAATTCCAAAATGTTTATCGGGAGAAGAGATTCTTCCCAAGACCAAAGACCCTGAGCTTTCAGGGGCTCCCAGACCGCACCCCAGCCTAAGAGGCTGGCGTCGGTCGTGACAATGATCCACTCTGGTCTGCGGAAACTCATTCCCTGAGACAGGTGATCCCGAGACAACCACCAGAGGAGTGAGTCTCTGGTTTTCTGGTCCATTTGTATCTGGGGAGACAAATCTGCATAATCCCCATTCCACTGTTTGAGCATGCACAGATGCAGTGGTCTTAAATTAATTCGAGCAAAGGGAACCACGTCCATTGCCACAACCATTAGTCCTATTACCTCCATGCACTGAGCTATGGATTGAAGAACTCGACAAGTGTTCAAAAGTTTTAACTTCCTGACCTCCGTCAGAAAGATTTTCATTTCTTCTACCCGAGTCTATTATTGTTCCCAGGAAGGGAACCCTTGTGAACGGGGACAGAGAACTCTTTTCTATGTTCACCTTCCACCCGTGAGACCTTAGAAAGGCTAGAACAATGTCCGTATGAGCCTTTGCTTTGTGAAAGGACGACGCTTGTATTAAGATGTCGTCTAGGTAAGGTGCTACTGCAATGCCCCTTGGCCTTAGCACCGCTAGAAGGGACCCTAGCACCTTTGTGAAAATTCTGGGGCAGTGGCCATCCGAAGGGAAGATCAAGAACTGGTAATGCTTGTCCAGAAAGGCGAACCTTAGGAACTGATGGTGATCTTTGTGGATAGGAATATGCGGTACGCATCCTTTAAAGTCCACGGTAGGTCATATATTGACCCTCCTGGATCATTGGTAAAATTGTCCGAATGGTTTCCATTTTGTTTAGGATTTTTAAATCCAGAATTGGCCTGAAAGTTCCTTCCTTTTTGGGAACTACAAACAGGTTAGAGTAAAAACCCCAGTCCTTGTTCTTCTGTTGGAACTGGGTGTATCACTATCCCATTTTTTAAAAGGTCATCTACGCAATGTAAGAATGCCAGTCTCTTTATCTGGGTCTAAAGATAAGCGGACATGTGGAACCTTCCCGTTGGAGGAAAGTCCTTGAATTCTAGAAGATACCCTGAGAGACAATTTCTAGTGCCCAGGGGTCCGGAACATCTCTTGCCCAAGCCTGAGCAAAGAGAGAAAGTCTGCCCCCTACTAGATCCGGTCCCGGATCGGGGGCTACTCCTTCATGCTGTTACCCTTGTTCCAGCCTTGCAATGGTTTCCATGCTGGTTTGGGCTGGGATGCGTTACCCTCTTGCCTATTGGCTGTAGAGGTAGAAGCCGGTCCGTTCCTGAAATTGCGAAAGGAACGAAAATTAGACTTATTTTTAGCCTTGAAATGTCCTATCCTGTGGAAGGGCATGCCCTTTCCCCCAGTGATATCTGAAATAATTTCTTTCAACTCTGCCCGAATAGGGTCTTACCCTTGAAAGGAATATTAAGCAATTTGTTTGGGACGACACATCCGCCGACAAGATTTTAGCCAAAGCGCTCTGCGCGCCACGACTATTGCGAAACAGAATTTTTCGCCGCTAATTTAGCTAACTGCAAAGCGGCATCTGGAATGAAAGAATTAGCCAACTTCAGGGCGTGAATTCTGTCCATGACTTCATCATAAGAAGTCTCCTTCTGGAGCGAGTTTTCTAGTTCCTCAAACCAAAAAGCCGCTGCAGTGGTTACAGGAATAATGCAAGAAATTGGTTGAAGAAGAAAACCTTGTTGAACAAAAATTTTCTTTAAGTAAACCTTCTAATTTTTTATCCATAGGATCTTTGAAAGCACAACTGTCTTCTATTGGTATAGTCGTGCGCTTAGCTAGCGTTGAAACTGCCCCCTCTACCTTAGGGACCGTCTGCCACGCGTCCCTTCTGGGGTCAACAATTGGGAACATTTTCTTAAATATAGGAGGGGGAACAAAAAGGTACACCTGGCTTCTCCCACTCCTTATTCACGATATCCACCACCCTCTTAGGTATCGGAAACGCATCAGTGTGTACTGGGACCTCTAAGAATTTGTCCATTTTACACCATTTTTCTGGGACCACCAAGGGGTCACAATCATCAAGTGTAGCTAGGACCTTCTTAAGTAGGGCGCGGAGGTGTTCTAGCTTAAATTTAAATGCTATGGTATCAGGCTCTGCCTGCTGAGAAACTTTTCCTGTGTCAGAAATTTCTCCCTCAGACAGGCCCTCCCTCACCGTCAAGTCAGAATGATGTGAGGGCACTACAGATAAATTATCATCTGCGTCTGCTAGATCATTTTCTGTATTTA